>NC_143037.1:61100000-61455000 GCF_057628025.1 Oncorhynchus mykiss
GAACGTGGCTATGTTCACCTTTCTCACCTAATGTGAGAAAGTGGAGAAATGTTCTGAAATGGTACAGTACAGAAAGTTGTGTTGACTTACTGTGGGGCTGAGAGTTCCTACCAGCGGGCCGCTTAGTTAGTTGTCGCTCTCTTATCTCTTAAACATTGCAATAAGCTGAATGAAAAGTGCATTCCTTTGTTTGCCCAAATTAGTGCAAATGTAGAATTAGTCCAATTGTTTTTCTTAGTTTTAACAGGCTGAAGTTATAATAATTACAGTGCCTTGCGAAAGTATTCGGCCCCCTTGAACTTTGCGACCTTTTGCCACATTTCAGGCTTCAAACATAAAGATATAAAACTGTATTTTTTTGTGAAGAATCAACAACAAGTGGGACACAATCATGAAGTGGAACGACATTTATTGGATATTTCAAACTTTTTTAACAAATCAAAAACTGAAAAATTGGGCGTGCAAAATTATTCAGCCCCCTTAAGTTAATACTTTGTAGCGCCACCTTTTGCTGTGATTACAGCTGTAAGTCGCTTGGGGTATGTCTCTATCAGTTTTGCACATCGAGAGACTGACATTTTTTCCCATTCCTCCTTGCAAAACAGCTTGAGCTCAGTGAGGTTGGATGGAGAGCATTTGTGAACAGCAGTTTTCAGTTCTTTCCACAGATTCTCGATTGGATTCAGGTCTGGACTTTGACTTGGCCATTCTAACACCTGGATATGTTTATTATTGAACCATTCCATTGTAGAGTTTGCTTTATGTTTTGGATCATTGTCTTGTTGGAAGACAAATCTCCGTCCCAGTCTCAGGTCTTTTGCAGACTCCATCAGGTTTTCTTCCAGAATGGTCCTGTATTTGGCTCCATCCATCTTCCCATCAATTTTAACCATCTTCCCTGTCCCTGCTGAAGAAAAGCAGGCCCAAACCATGATGCTGCCACCACCATGTTTGACAGTGGGGATGGTGTGAGCTGTGTTGCTTTTACGCCAAACATAACGTTTTGCATTGTTGCCAAAAAGTTCAATTTTAGTTTCATCTGACCAGAGCACCTTCTTCCACATGTTTGGTGTGTCTCCCAGGTGGCTTGTGGCAAACTTTAAACAACACTTTTCATGGATATCTTTAAGAAATGGCTTTCTTCTTGCCACTCTTCCATAAAGGCCAGATTTGTGCAATATACGACTGATTGTTGTCCTATGGACAGAGTCTCCCACCTCAGCTGTAGATCTCTGCAGTTCATCCAAAGTGATCATGGGCCTCTTGGCTGCATCTCTGATCAGTCTTCTCCTTGTATGAGCTGAAAGTTTAGAGGGACGGCCAGGTCTTGGTAGATTTGCAGTGGTCTGATACTCCTTCCATTTCAATATTATCGCTTGCACAGTGCTCCTTGGGATGTTTAAAGCTTGGGAAATCTTTTTGTATCCAAATCCAGCTTTAAACTTCTTCACAACAGTATCTCGGACCTGTCTGGTGTGTTCCTTGTTCTTCATGATGCTCTCTGCGCTTTTAACGGACCTCTGAGACTATCACAGTGCAGGTGCATTTATACGGAGACTTGATAACACACAGGTGGATTGTATTGATCATCATTAGTCATTTAGGTCAACATTGGATCATTCAGAGATCCTCACTGAACTTCTGGAGAGAGTTTGCTGCACTGAAAGTAAAGGGGCTGAATAATTTTGCACGCCCAATTTTTCAGTTTTTGATATGTTAAAAAAGTTTGAAATATCCAATAAATGTCGTTCCACTTCATGATTGTGTCCCACTTGTTGTTGATTCTTCACAAAAAAATACAGTTTTATATCTTTATGTTTGAAGCCTGAAATGTGGCAAAAGGTCGCAAAGTTCAAGGGGGCCGAATACTTTCGCAAGGCACTGTACACCCATTTATAGTAGCACTGGTAATGAATGGTTTGCCTCTTCTGTGGTCTCCTTGATAGCTTTATTTATAGTAAATTGAGAGATTCATACTGTTAATTGACCTCTTCACTGTTGTCTTCTTATCCAGAGATGGTGACCTATAATGAGTTTTGAGCTGGGCACATTGGACCTGGCAGAGATGGACAACAGGATGAATAGTTCTGACATGAAGACCCTGTCAACCCTGGATCACCTTTACCTCTCCTCCCTAGAGCACAGCCTCAACAGTCCCCACCACCACAGCCCAGACAGAAACCACTTATTCAACCACAGCTCAGACAGAAACTACTCATTTAACCACAGCCCAGACATAAACCACTCATTCAACCACAGCTCAGACATAAACAACTCATTCAACCACAGCTCAGACATAAAACACTCATTCAACCATAGTTCAGACATAAACCACTCATTTAACCACAGCCCACACAGAAACCACTCATTCAACCACAGCCCACACAGAAACCACTCATTCAACCACAGCCCAGACAGAAATCACTCATCCAACCACAGCTCACACAGAAACCACTCATTCAACTATCCATACAACTACACATACAGCGAGTACCAATGTAAGTCTACTGTAAGGGACTTTTACTAAATCTGGCATTTACTAAAGTGTAATAACTTAATGATCTATAAAGGTAATCTTATGTTAAAGCAATTGCCACAGTCTTTTCTCTTGCCTGTGATGCTATGTATACAGATGTAGGATCTTAATTTGATCACCCTGTTGCAAGAGAACTTTCCAGCAATGCAGGAAATGTAAAATATGCAGTGTATTTAAGGTTTAAAAAGGCTTCTGAAGTTTGAAAGGTTGACATTTCAGACTTGATTCCCCTACGAAAAATGTATCAACCCCTACAAAAATGTTCATTAATTATAATCCACATAATAATTCACATTTCCTGTTGCTGCAAGATTATTTTCCAGCTGTAGCAAACAGGCTCAAATGAAGATCCTACATCTGTATCTCATTGTGTTCTCATTTGACCTTGTTTAGGTTCGTTAAAAGAGGAGTCCATGTCCCCTCTTTGGTCTAGCAACTGTAGCGTTGTCAGCCTGTCCAGACCCACTCTTCACTCCAAGTCCCCCACTTACACAGACCCCAGCACTCTGCTCTACATTGACTGCAGAGTGTGTGGGGACACGGCCTCAGGCTTCCACTATGGAGTCCATGCCTGTGAGGGCTGCAAGGTAGGACTGATACCTACCAAATGAGGTTCTGGTGGCTTGACAGTGTGTGTTTGCTTGAAGCTATACAAATGCATTGTTACACATTTGAGCATAAAAACAAAACAAACGTCTTGCTATTTAACCTCCAGGGGGTCATGTATTAGTAAGGATTTAACCCTGACACATAAACACTCACCGTAAACCTTGTATTCATATCAAGCCCACTGTTTCCATTGATCACATTTCGTTTTTTAAATTCTGTAAAATAATTATAGTCTGTTGCTGCTTTATGATTCTACAATCTACATGTTCTCTGCCTTTCTCTTAGGGATTCTTCCGAAGAACCATGAGGTTAAAACTGGTGTATGACCACTGTGATCTGCATTGTCGGATTCACAAAAAGAGCCAGAATAAATGCCAGTACTGTCGCTTTCAGAAATGTCTGCTTGTGGGCATGTCACAAGATGGTAAGCCACTACATTGTTGTGAAAAGTATATTTGCTCACCAATATTTTTAAGAGTCATGGTTTGTCATATACAGTGCATTCGGAAAGTATTCAGATCCCTTGACTTTTTCCACATTTTGTTACATTACAGCCTTATTCTAAAATGGATTCAATTATTTTTTCCCTCGTCTACACACAATACCCCTTAATGACAATACCCCTTAATGACAATACCCCTTAATGACAAAGTGAAAACAGGTTTATAGAAATGTAAGCACATGTATTACAAATAATAAACTAAAATACCTTATTTAAATAAGTATTCAGACCCTTTTCTATGATGCTGGAAATTAAGCTCAAGTGCATCCTGTTTCCATTGATCATCCTTGAGATGTTCTACAACTTGATTGGAGTCCGCCTGTGGTAAATTCAATTGACTGGACATGATTTGGAAAGGCACACACCTGTCTATATAAGGTCCCACAGTTGACAGTGCATGTCAGAGAAATAACCAAACCATGAGGATGAAGGAATTGTCTGTAGAGCTCTGAGACAGGATTGCGTTGAGGCTCAGATCTGAGGAAGGATATCAAAAACATTCTGCAGCATCGAAGGTCCCCAAGAACACAGTGGCCTCCTTCATTCTTAAATTGAAGAAGTTTGGAATCACCAAGACTCTTCCTAGAGCTGTCCGCCCAGCATAACTGAGCAATCGGGGGAGAAGGGCCTTGGTTAGGAAGGTAAACAAGAACCTGATGGTCACACTGACAGAGCTCCAGAGTTCCTCTGTGGAGACGGGAAAGCCTTCCAGAAGGACAACCATCTCTAAAGCACTCCACCAATCAGGCCTTTATGGTAGAGTGGCCTGACGGAATTCACTCCTCAGTAAAAGGCACATGATAGCCCGCTTGGAGTTTGCCAAAAGGCACCTAAATGACTCTCAGACCATGAGAAACAAGATTATCTGGTCTGATGAAACCAAGATTGAACTCAGATTTGACGCTTGGCCTGAATGCCAAGCGTCAAATCTGGAGGAAACATGGCACCATCCCTACAGTGAATCATGATGGTGGCAGCATCATGCTTTGGGGATGTTTTCAGTGGCAGGGACTGGGAGACTAGTCAGGATCAGGGGAAAGATGAACGGAGCAAAGTACAGAGAGATCCTTGATGAAAACCTGCTCCAGAGCACTCAGGTCCTCAGACTGGGGCGAATGTTCACCTTATAACAGGCCAATGAACAGAAGCACACAGCCAAGACAACGCAGGAGTGCTTTCGGGACAAGTCTCTGAATTTCCTTGAGTGGCACTGCCAGAGCCCAGACTTGAACCTGATCCAAAATCTCTGGGGAGACCTGAAAATATATGTGCAGCAACACTTCCCATCCAATCTGACAAGAGCTTGAGAGGATTTGCAGAGAAGAATGGGAGAAACTCCCCAAATACAGGTGTGTCAAGCTTGTAGAATTATACCCAAGAAGACTTGAGGCTGTAATCGCTGCCAAAGGTGCTTCAACAAAGTACTGAGTGAAGGGTCTGAATACTAAGTTTGGGGTCACTTAGAAATGTCCTTGTTTTCCATAAAAACACACATGAAATAAGTTGCAAAATGAATTGGAAATATAGTCAAGATGTTGACAAGGTTATAAATAATGATTTTTAATTGAATAATTTGCATCAATTACATCCTTGCAGGCCTTTGGCATTCGAGATGTCAATTTGTTGTGGTAATCTGAAGAGATTTCACCCTATGCTTCCTGAAGCATCTCCCACGAGTTGGATTGGCTTGATGGACACTTCTTATGTACCACATGGTCAAGCTACTCCCACAACAGCTCAATAGGGTTGAGATCTGGTGACTGTGCTGGCCACTCCATTATAGACAGATACCAGCTGACTGCTTCTTCCCTAAATAGTTATTGCATAGTTTTTAGCTGTGCTTTGGGTCATTGTCCTGTTGTAGTAGAACCTTGGCTCCAATTAAGTGCCATCCACAGAGTATGGCATGGTGTTTTGCGAATTGGAGTGATAGCTTTCCCTTTTACCCTATAGAAATCTCCCACTTTACCACCACCAAAGCACTCCCAGACCAGCACATTGCCTCCACCATGCTTGAAAGATGGCGTCAAGCACTCCTCCAGCATCTTTTCATTTTTTCTGCGTCTTATGAATTTTCTTCTTTGTGGTCCGAACACCTCAAACTTAGATTAGTCTGCCCATAACACTGTTTTCCAATCTTCCTCTGTCCAGTGTTATTTTGCCCATCTTAATCTTTTATTTTTATTGGCCAGTCTGAGATATGGATTTTTCTTTGCAACTCTGCCTAGAAGGCCAGCATCCTGGGGTTGCATCTTCACTGTTGACGTTGAGACTGGTGTTTTGCGGGTACTATTTAATGAAGCTGCCAGTTGAGGACTTGTGAGGCGTCTGTTTCTCAAACTAGACACTCTAATGTACTTGTCTTCTTGCTCAGTTGTGCACCGGGGCCTCCCACTCCTCTTTCTATTCTAGTTAGAGACAGTTTGCGCTGTTCTGTGAAGGGAGTAATACACAGCGTTGTACGAGATCTTCAGTTTCTTGGCAATTTCTCACATGGAATAGCCTTCATTTCTCAGAACAAGAGTAGACTGACGAGTTTCAGAAGAAAGTTATTTGTTTCTGGCAATGTTGATCCTGTAATCGAACCCACAAATGCTGACACTCCAGATTATAACTAGTCTAAAGAAGGCCAGTTTTATTGCTTCTTTAATCAGAACAAAAGTTTTCAGCTGTGCTAACATAATTGCAAAAGGGTTTTCTAATGATCAATTAGCCTTTTAAAATGATCAACTTGGATTAGTTAACACAAGGTGCCATTGGAACAGAAGAGTGATGGTTGCTGATAATGGGCCTCTGTAGGCCTATGTAGATATTCCATAAAAAATCTGCCGTTTCCAACAACATTAACAATGTCTACACAGTATTTTTGATCAATTTGATGTTATTTGAATCGACAAAAAATGTGCTTTTATTTCAAAAACAAGGACATTTCAAAAACAAGGACATTTCTATGTGACCCCAAACTTTTGAATGGAAGTCTAAATGTGATATTTCAGTTTTCTTTTTTATTAATTTGCAATAACATGGACTCTTAACAACATTATGAAACGTTGTTGCTCCTAGGCAACGCCCCCCTCCCTGCAGCACCAGCACACATTGAAATAGAATGAATAGAATGGGTTTGGAACCTCTAATCATGGCAATTTGACTGGTAAACTCATGGGTACACTCGCAATGTCTGCATGGTATTGGGATTTATACAATGGGTGGGTCTAATCCTGAATGCTGATTGGTTAGGTAAAACTGCATTCCAGCCGATCTCTATTCCACAAGTTGCCACTGGCTAAATCTATGATGTTAAAATGCCTATTTACTCTGTTCCATCTGACTGTGTAATCCACTGTCTCATCAGCCCAGCCAAGCAACATATAAACTTGATCTCCACTATAAAAAGCATCTAGACATTATTTCACATTTCTTTTAGACTAACATTTTGTTTTCAACAGCGGAGATTTGTATAAACCTAGCTGTCTGTCTCTCCGACATTTGCAAAATTAAAACAATATTAAAATTCGATCTCCAGCTGTCCCATAGTAATGAACGTGTTGGGAGTCAGGACGAAACGGACAAGCAGGCAGCGTTTCTCAGCCAGTCGAAATCATGAATAAGCTGGCATCATTTTTATGGAGATATACAAAAAATATTTTTAGGGGCCTCCCAGGTGGCGCAGTGGTTAAGGGCGCTGTACTGCAGCGCCAGCTGGGCCATCAGAGTCCCTGGGTTCGCGCCCAGGCTCTGTCGTAACCGGCCGCGACCGGGAGGTCCGTGGGGCGACGCACAATTGGCCTAGCGTCGCCCGGGTTAGGGAGGGCTTGGGCGCAGTGTGCGCTAACCAAGGTGGCCAGGTGCACGGTGTTTCCTCCGGCGCATTGGTGCGGCTGGCTTCCGGGTTGGATGCGTGCTGTGTTAAGAAGCAGTGCGGCTTGGTTGGGTTGTGTATCGGAGGACGCATGACTTTCAACCTTCGTCTCTCCCGAGCCCGTACGGGAGTTGTAGCGATGAGACAAGATAGTAGCTACTACAACAATTGGATACCACGAAATTGGGGAGAAAAAGGGGTCAAATTTAAAAAAAAATATATATATATATATATATTTTTTAAATGTTGAAAGAATTTCACATGAAACACAGCTAATTTGAGGTCTTTCCAGTTTCAGTTTGAAGTGATCATGTTACTGTAGCTGTGTTGTTGGCTAGCTCCTTTGAACAACACTGTCCTAACGAGTGAGCACATTTTCTATGCCAGGCGAAGTCGTGCCTCATTAGCTCATTGTTATGGATGTATCCAAATAATTGTCACTAGAAGACAGCTTAAACAAATGTAACCTTTTGACTTTGTCTCAGACCTAACAACAATATATCCTCCAAACATCGACTTCTCTAGCATTATCACTTAATTAAGCAATAATTTGAATGAACATTCTACATTACCATGGAAATTATTGCTTAAGTGATAATGCCCTTGAAGCCGATATTTGGAGGATATTTTGGCACGGTTTGTTGGCCCTCAACGAACAACATCCGTGCCAATATATCCTCCAAACACCGGCTTCTCGGACATTATCACTTAAGCAATAATTTCCATGGTAATGTAGAATGTTCATTCAAATGATTGCTTAGGTGATGTTAACTGATGTGGCTCATGTAATGGAATGTATTTTTTCTCATGTAAGTTGAGTTGAATCAACAAATCACAGCACATATTGATGGGTACACTTTCTGCTTTTACTTCCTGCTTTTCTCCTATGGGTGCACTCGCAATGGCTGTCAGTCCACCCATTATGCCATTATTGACTTGAACAGGGACACCCGTTTAATTAATTATATTTCTATGGCAGCACAGTCAGGAGCGGAGTAGAGAAGAAAATGTGCGTCTTTATTTTTTTGTTGCTATTCGAACGGTTATAAAGGTGACCCAGTCATTTGGCTGACCAATGACCGTCATCCAAAATTCCATGACTGTCACAGGCTTAATCAAGGATATTAAACATATTCAATGTGAACTGTTTCAACAGCAGGTGTCTGTCTGAAACCGGGCCTTAAGTCTTTGGAAAGGTTTCTACACAGCAGGATGAAGTACATTCCTTCCTCCAACGTCTTTGTCATTGTCTTGTTTGGGCAGCCAGTGACGTGTAGCATTATTCAATACAGAAAGAGTCTGACTGGCACCCAGGCTAGAATATAATGATTTTGATGTCCCCACGCAGCCATCCGCTTCGGCCGGATGCCCCAGGAGGAGAGAGAGAAGCTGCTGGCTGAGTTTATGGATGTGTCCCCCAGGAGCCCAGAGTCAGTGGACTTGAGAGCCTTGTCCAGACAGCTGTGTCTGTCCTATCACAGACACTTCCCCCTGACCAAGAGCAGGGCCAGAGCCATCCTGTCTGGGAAGACCCACGGAAACTCAGTAAGGGCCCAATTGTTACTTGAGATACTGTACAACTACATGCACATAATCTTTAAAGTTTTGCATAAATTTTGCATTGATGTCAATGGAACATTTGTAATATGAGTCAGAACAGAGCCATTGAAAGCCACTTGACCTCTTTCTCTCTCACACACACAAGACATTTGGTTCTGTATATTTGAATATCACAGTTTTTGGAAAATGCACTCTGTCCTGATTAACTGGTAGCAAAATATCAGTGTACAGTAGGAAGCAGTAATATTGGGTCATCTCAGCTTGTCTAAGAGGAAATAACTAATAGACAGTTATTTATACTTTAGAGAAGCAGATATATTTTCACTAAAAGTCAGGATTTTAATTGATCATTTATTTCATAGTTAGATTAACCCGTTGTGCATCAGCAAGGGGACGAATACTGAATCACTACAAATTGCCAATAGAATGAATGACAATGGATGGCAATGCTTCATAATACATTGTTTTTAAGGGATGTCTCTCTTTCCTTCCAGCCATTTGTCATCCATGACATGAAGTCCCTGACAGCGGGTCAGGACTTTATAAACAGTAGACAGTTCCCTTTCCTGGAGCACCAGAGGTCTGTCCTGCCCCCTCAAGAGCCTGCCGGGGAGCTGGAGCTCTTCTTTTTCCGGCAGGTTCAGTTCCGCACCGCCGAAGCTGTACGAGAAATCATAGAGTTTGCCAAGAGTATCCCTGGATTGACAGAGCTGGACATAAATGACCAGGTGACCCTGCTGAAGTACGGGGTCATCGAGGTCATGTTGATCATGCTGGCGCCGCTGATGAACAAGGACGGCACACTGTTCGCCTACGGACAGATCTTCATGACCCGGGAGTTCCTCAAGAGTCTGAGGAAGCCCTTCTGTGAGATGATGGAGCCAAAGTTTGAGTTTGCGGTAAAATTCAACGTGCTGGAGCTGGACGATAGTGATACGGCGCTCTTCCTCGCTGTCATCATCCTCAGTGGAGGTGGTGTTTTTCCGTTTTACATTTATGCATTTACAGTTGAAGTCAGAAGTTTACATACACATAAGTTGGAGTCATTCAAACTTGTTTTTCAACCACTCCACAAATGTATTGTTATCAACTATAGTTTTGGCAAGTCGGGTTAGGACATCTACTTTGTGCATGACACAAGTAATTTTTCCAACAATTGTTTACAGACAGATTATTTCACTTACAATTCACTGTATCACAATTCCAGTGGGTCAAAAGTTTACAAACACTAAGTTGACTGTGCCTTCAAACAGCTTGGAAAATTCCAGAAAATTATGTCATGGCTTTAGAAGCTTCTAAATAGGCTAATTGACATCATTTGAGTCAATTGGAGATGTACCTGTGGATGTATTTCAAGGCCTTACCTTCAGACTCAGTGCCTCTTTGCTTGGCATCATGGGGAAATCAAAAGATATCAGCCAAGACCTCAGGAAAAAAATTGTAGACCTCCACAAGTCTGGTTCATCCTTGGGAGCAATTTCCAAACGCCTGAAGGTACCACGTTCATCTGTACAAACAATAGTATGCAAGTATAAACACCATGGGACCACGCAGCCGTCATACCGCTCAGGAAGGAAACACGTTCTGTCTCCTAGAGATGAACGTACTTGGTGTGAAAAGTTCAAATCAATCCCAGAACAACAGCAAAGGACCTTGTGAAGATGCTGGAGGAAACAGGTACAAATGTATCTATAGCCACAGTAAATCAAGTCCTATATCGACATAACCTGAAAGGCCGCTCAGCAAGGAAGAAGCCACTGCTCCAAAACCGCCATAAAAAAGCCAGACCACAGTTTGCAACTGCACATGGGGACAAAGATAGTACTTTTTAGAGAAATGTCCTCTGGTCTGATGAAACAAAAATAGAACTGTTTGGCCATAATGACATCGTTATGTTTGGTGGAAAAGGGGGAGGCTTGCAAGCCGAAGAACACCATCCCAACCGTAAAGCACGGGGGTGGCAGCATCATGTTGTGGGGGTGCTTTTCTGCAGGAGGGACTGGTGCACTTCACAAAATAGATGGCATGATGATGATGGAAAATTATGTGGATATATTGAAGCAACATCTCAAGACATCAGTCAGGAAGTTAAAGCTTGGTCGCAAATGGGTCTTCCAAATGGACAATGACCCCAAGCATACTTCCAAAGTTGTGGCAAAATGGCTTAAGGACAACAAAGTCAAGGTATTGGAGTGGCCATCACAAAGCCCTGACCTCAATCCTATAGAAAATCTGTGAGCGGAACTGAAAAAGTGTGTGCAATCAAGGAGACATTAAACCATTTAATGGCAATGCTACCAAATACTAATTGAGTGCATGTAAACTTCTGACCCACTGGGAATGTGATGAAAGAAATAAAAGCTGAAATAAATCATTCTCTTTACTATTATTCTGACATTTCATATTCTTAAAATAAAGTGGGGATCCTAACTGACCTAAAACAGGTAATTTTTACTAGGATTAAATGTCAGGAATTGTGAAAAACTGAGTTTAAATGTATTTGGCTAAGGTGTATGTAAACTTCCGACTTCAACTGTATGTTAGATAGATGCGGTAAAGAGGTCAATGGAACTCATCCCAAACGCGTGGGGGAAAGATGCCTTGGGGAAAATGTCCAGATTCTTCTCATTGCCTCCTAGCAAAATTAGCCTGCCTTAAGGCGATTGTTTATACAGTATGTGTATTTCACACTATGTTGAGGTAAATATCAAAGTATATTGCTTGTATGCATGTCAACCCCAATACATGTTCATGTCATCGTCACCAATCAACTGCATTACAGTTCAAAATTACTTTGGCTACCACCACCAATTTTTGTATGCTAGCTATTCTACCAGTTTATACAAACCGGATTTAGCATTTAGCAGTCATTTTCTCTAAACCTGAAAAGGAACTTCTCAATGTTATGCAGCAAAAACAGCCATATATATCAAAATCAGACTTTAGAAAACACATTGTGGGCCTGTTACAATACATCAATCATGACAGATTTGACGAAAATCCACTTTGTTTGATCAGATTTGTTGATTGTGCGCCAGTATGGCATCCTTCTTCTATCCCCAACAGTCTGCCTTCCATTGACCTCAACTGCAGGATTAGGTGTTTTATTGCTCTGAGATGGCTTGATTGGGCTTGAGACCAGATATAAAACAATGGTGACCTATTTTATGCTGTATCATTTCAATTGACCTTGGACTTTGCTCATCAGGACATTGCAACTTCAGATCATTTGATGTATACTGTATGTCCAATCTTCCTCTATTTCCCTCTCTCGCACTTTCCACTCTCTGGTGACCTCTAACCTTGACCTTGTTGTGCTCTACTCTAGACCGTCCAGGCCTGGTGAATGTGAAGCCCATCGAGGACCTCCAGGAGGCAGTACTGCAGGCCTTGGAGCTGCAGTTGAAGACCATCCACCCAGACTGCCCCCAGCTGTTTGCCAGGCTGCTGCAGAAGATGACCGACCTGCGGCCGCTGGTGGCTGACCACATCCGGCTCATCCACCTGCTCAAGAAGCAGGAGCTGGAGATGTGTCTGCACCCCCTACTACAGGAAATCATGAGGGACCTGTACTAGAGTAGTGGGAGACTCAGTTTAACAGCTATGAAGAAAAGAAGACTATACAGCAGTGGAGGCTGCTGAGGGGAGGACGGCTCATAATAATGGCGCAAATGGAATCAAACACATGGAAATTGCATTTAACCCAACCCTCTAAATCAGAGAGGTGCGGAGGGCTGCATTAATCAACATCCACGTCATCTGTGCTGATGGAACAGTGGGTTAACTGCCTTGCTCAGGGGCAGAGCGACAGATTTGACCTTGTCTTCTCTGGGATTCAATCCAGCAACCTTTTGGTTACTGGCCCAATGCTCCTACCCACCAGGCAACCTGCTGCCCATATTGGTGGTACCACCAACATCCTGTGCTATACAGTACAGTTTAATCCAACTAGTGTGTTTATTATAACAATATGCAGAACCTTATAGGTCTTTATCTAGCCAGATCTGTTGGTGCTTTGGTCAACTCTTCTGTGTCATGTATATCATAGCAGCAATAGTCACTGAGACCAGGCTAGTTTTCATCAGGCTCTCAGTTAAAGCAAATGTCTGGCTTCACAGGTGACCTCCATGACAAGTGAGGGTTAAGTCTGTTTTCTTGGGACTTGTTGTTTAATAGAAGGATCTGTGAACTCTATTTAAACAATAAGGCACGAGGGTGTGTGGTTTATGACCAATATACCATGGCTAAAGGCTGTTCTTATGCACGACGCAACGCTGATTGCCTGGATACAGCCATTAGTCGTGGCATATTGGCCACAACCACAAACCCCCGAGGTCCCTTATTGCTATTATAAACTGGTTACCAACGTAATTTGAACAGTACAAGTAAATGTTTTGTCATACCAGTGGTATACGGTCTGATATATCACGGCTTTCAGCCAATCAGCATTCAGGGCCCAACCACCCAGTTTATAATACATTATGAATGATCCATTACTGAGCTTCCTACCATCTTGCTGTAACTGCAGCTATTCTGTCTTCTACCATGCTTTTTAATTAAAGGGATGAAAGGAGAATTGCTTTTAATTACAGGACATTTATTGGGGCATCCTAAAATAAAATAAGCAGATACCTACAGGTGTTATATACTGTGAAACACAATGTGTGTTATCGTAATACATTGTTCATTATGTCTTTTTTGAATGTAAGTTTCCGTGTCTTTGAAGCATTTTTGAGAGGTTAGATGAGTGTGAAAACGTCTATTAGTTTATATTTCCTCAACTTCACCCCCTCTAAACATTTCAGTGTATAATGTAACATGTACTACCATGGAAATATGCTATCCTGTGTTATGTATAAATCACCTGTATAAACAATACTAATATCCTTCCTGATAAATACTTAAAGTACATTTTAATGTTGCCATCTAGTGGTGAATATGTCAGAGATGCCATCGCTTCAAGATGTTATGCAATGTCTTGATATTCCACTGTTGCTGAGGCAAAACGTGTCAGTGCTAGTGTTAAGGTAACGATTGGTACGTGTTTTTCTGTTGCTCACTAGAAAAACGAGAATTCAGTCTTGGAGGTGTTTCCTGGCCGATTCCGCGTTTGGTTAATGATGTTTGTCCCCCATGAGCCACTGTAGACGCAGAAGCTTATTATCGTATTCGCTTCCTCAAAATCCTAAGAATGAATCTATGATAACTCAAGATATCAGTAATAAATGTTAACGTTTTTGCTGATTATATTTTAGTTGCTCAATTTTACATCTAACTAAGATGTTTGGTGCAGTATTTCTCAAGTTAATAAATGTGCGGTGTGCTGTTTTATGTAAACAAAGTCGCGTTGTCTTATATAAACAGTGGGAGCTGCTGGGCAGGTCTGTCTCACTGTCTATGCTATTGGATAAAGAACAATCGCCGCAGCTGTTCACCCCATGTTAGTGGGCAAATGGACATCGTCAAATCAAAACCCAACATTAATTTAACCGTTGTGTTGCACGGATGATACAAAATCCATTTTAGACGAATACTGACTTTATGACCAAAATTATCGTATTTACTCTTTAGTACATTTTGACACTAGAATAACTGTTTCTGACTCATATTGATGCTACATAGGCAGTTCTCAAAGGGATTCGTTGCTGTGATTATTGCTATACATAGTGTATTCTATCTACAATGAGATATGGCATGGTTCAAATTCTTTAGTTTATTCCAAACATAATTGGGGAAATGGTACAATAGTTATTCTGCCAAAGTGAATTAATGTGCATCACAGGTAGTAGACTTGCAGTACACTTGTCTACAAGGTTATAATCTTATATGTTGTATAAGTGTCTATCTTTTGAATATTTATTTTAATGTTGGTGCCCAAAGTCAGAGTCATCGTGGTTTCTTATAGACAAACGTGCCTTGTATGCACAGGGAACATACACTTTGATTGACAGTTATTGTTTTGAGAGGGGGGGGGGGGGGGTGCAGAGATGGATTCGTTGTATGTGCAAGAGGATGCTGTGTACATGCGTGTGCTTGTAGGTCGTGGATAGTGTAGCCCACTTAGAGTCCGCTGGATCTGCTACAGCCACCACTGTGTAAGGAGGGTGAATCGGAAGCATGTGTCAAAGCTACGTAGACAGCAACATGATCGCAGCATTCCCACCAGGTGGAGCTCTTGTCACCATAGGGTCAGATCAGAATTAGATCTTTGTATTCTATTGCTTGTCTTATTTTAAGGAGTCGCTCTCTATGGCCTGTCAGAAAGCAGAAATAGAACAGTTAAACACACACGCAGCAAAACTCCACAGAAATAGAAGCCAAGAGGTCAGAAGACAGAGATGGTTTTGGTCTTGTGTTTCACCACTTTTGATGACCCCAGGGCTATTTTTCCCTTCACTGAAGTTTTCTGAGACACACATGATTCATAAGATACAGGAAAACACATTGCTAAAACTTACGCCCTGTCATCAGTCCCCGAATTAGGTCTGATGACCAACTGAAAGGAAAACATCAGGGCCATCAGACATTATAGAACACAAAAACATAATGGTCTATGACTGTAAAAGGTGTTGTGAATTTAACATAAGGAGCTTCAACGTAAGTGTTACCCAATAGCTTTGTTGAGATTGTGTTATCATTTAGTCCCATCCTCTCTGCCAATAGCTGTGGTGCACCTAGTGCCATTTCCCAATGGTGGAATCCCCTAGTGGCCTGTCTAGACGGGATCCACAGTGAGATTGCACCACACTGCTACTGCAACAGCAAACATTGTACCCAGCTACAAAGTCTTGCACATGTATCCTACTGAGGTGAGTCTAATGGTGGAGATCAGTGTCTCAACGTCTTTTGTACCTGCCTGGGACAATTCACATTAAAACAAGCTCTTTACGGCATACACAATCAGTGTCAGGGTTATAATGTTTGTGTTATATGAATGTCTATCTTTTTAATATTTATTTTAATGTAGATGGCCAAAGTCTGTGTCATCGCAATTTTTCATAGCCAACCAATGCCTTTGTTCGTGCACAGGCAACATACACTTTGATTGACAGTTATTGTTATGAGTGAACACAGTCCTTTTACCAGTTAGTAGCAACAAAGAATGGAAGGTGTTGAACACTTACGCACATTAGTTTAACTTCATTTTATTAAAATAACATGAAATAAACAACATTCTCACGTTTACAATAAAAAAGAAATGTACCTCCTGAAAGAGACATGGCAGACAAAATGCAAATTAGATTTCAAATCATTTTTTAAATATTAAAGACAATTGCCCAATATCCAGCTCATGATGGTTTACCCAAAGAGAAGGCTGATTCAAATGTGTGGGTAACTACTGAGCAGAACACTCTGCAAAGCCATGAACCAATCACATGGACCGTAGAAACATAGCCATTGCGTTTGTTAAAACGTCCAAATAAAAATCAATCAGTCATGCTTGACTGTCTGACAAGTTATAATTTTTTTCCAGAATTAAGGAAAACAATTATAAAAGCATGAAGATGAAGACATTGATAATAATTTCAAATCTCTATCTGATTTAAGACTATGTACAATCAAATACCCCTGCAAAACCAATAGATGGACCACACTGTTTTTGATAAGAATCATCCTAGAAGGTGGTTGGTCTAGGCTTCATCTCCTCTTCAGGCAGGTCAGCTTAGAGAATATCTTCTTCATAAGAAACTAGGGCAGTCAGTCCTGTCAGACAGAAAGGTGTGCTTCACAGCTCAGAGATAGAGAGCCTCTTATTTCACTCTCTCTCAGGCATTTCCTTCACTGTCTCTGCCTCTCTGTCCCCAGGTAGGTGTGCTTTCTTTCACATATTTACATGTTCCACTAACTGCATTGCCACTGTCCATTGCACCCATTTTAGCAATGGAGAAAATTACAGTAGGCCTCTGATTAACCCTATAATTTGCATGAATTTCATTCACCATCAATCATCTTCTCCAACCCAATGGGTAGTCAATATTTTTATCTTCTCTCCATACCAAAACAGTCACTGGAAAAACTCAGTCAGTGACTGAAATCCCATATTGATCCCATCCACCGTCACTGTCAGAGGATTCCTTTAAACCCGTCACTCGTCTTTTTCTACGCCATACAATGCCTTGCAAAAGTATTCATCCCCTTGGCATTTTTCCTATTTTGTTGCATTATAACCTGTAATTTAAATTGATTTTTATTTGGAAACTTTGAACATCCCACAGAGCACCATTTAATCCATTATTAAAAAATTGAAAGAATATCGCACCACAACAAACCTTCCAAGAGAGGGCTGCCCACCAAAACTCAAGGACCAGGCAAGGAGGGCATTAATCAGAGAGGCAACAAAGAGACCAAAGATAACCCTGAATGGGCTGCAAAGCTCCACAGAGGAGATTGGAGTATCTGTCCATAGGACTACTTTAAGCCATACACTCCACAGAGGTGGGCTTTACAGAAGAGTGGCCAGAAAAAAGCCATTGCTTAAAGAAAAAAATAAGCAAAAATGTTTGGTGGTCGCCAAAATGCATGTGGGAGACTCCCCAAACATATGGAAGAAGGTAATCTGGTCACATGAGACTAAATGTAGCTTTTTGGCCATCAAGGAAAACGCTATGTCTGGCGCAAACCTAACACCTCTCATCACCCCGAGAACACCATCCTCACCGTGAAGCATGGTGATGGCAGCATCATGATGTGGGGATGTTTTTCATTGGCATGGACTGGGTCAGAATTGAAGGAATGATGGATGGCTCTAAATACAGGGAAATTCTTGAGGGAAACCTGTTTCAGTCTTCCAGAGATTTGAGACTGGGACAGAGGTTCACATTCCAGCAGGACAATGACCCTAGGCATACTGCTAAAGCAACACCTGAGTGGTATAAGGGGAAACATTTTAATGTCTTGGAATGGTCAAAGCCCAGACCTCAATTCAATTGA
This sequence comes from Oncorhynchus mykiss, assembly GCF_057628025.1. Classification (NCBI taxonomy): domain Eukaryota; kingdom Metazoa; phylum Chordata; class Actinopteri; order Salmoniformes; family Salmonidae; genus Oncorhynchus; species Oncorhynchus mykiss. Next base: position 61,117,998 of record NC_143037.1, read on the forward strand.
GATTCTGTGGTATGACTTAAAGATTGCTGTACGCCAGGGGAACCCATCCAAGCAAGCGCAGTTTTGCCTTGAAGAATGGGCAAAAATCCCAGTGGCTAGATGTGCCAAGCTTATAGAGACATACCCCAAGAGACTTGCAGCTGTAATTATTGAAAAGATGGCTTTACAACGTATTGCCTTTGGGGGGGGGGGTGAATAGTTATGCACGCTCAAGTTTTAATTTTTTTGGTCTTATTTCTTGTTTGTTTCACAACAAAAAATACTTTGCATCTTCAAAGTGGTAGACATGTTGTGTAAATCAAATGATACAAACCCCCCAAAAATCTATTTAATTCCAGGTTGTAAGGCAACAAAATAGGAAAAATGCCAAGGGGGGTGAATACTTTCATAACCCACTGTAGATATTTGGGGTGTGTGTGTGTGTGTGTGTGTGTGTGCTCATGCACACACGTGTATGTTTTAGAACAGGAGCAGGTAGGAGGGACAGGTTGAGTATTGTAGTTCAGAACACAGGCAGTCTGCTATAGGTGGAAGTGAAGACGTTAATATCCTCGGTGTGGGAGGCTCTGTGCATGGAGGGTTCTGAGGCACTGCGGTTGATCTTAGGCAGGGAGTGCTGGAGCAGCTCAATTGACGACAGGATCTGGAAGAGAGGGAGAGGAAAAGAGAGAGCGAAAGAGGGGTAGATTGGATGAGTACCGAGCAGCGCTCCCATCAAATTTGGAGGCCTTTGCTACAGTGTAATTTACATTCAACTCCAGAGACCTTTCAACCCACTTCAGTCAATAAAGGTGTCAAGATAATGTACAGAGAAAACTCATTAGCTAGTACCTGGGGGAACAGTGGCCTCTCGTCCTTGATCTTCTTGATGCAGTCGGCCACCAGCCTCTTCATGGCCTTAGGACAGCTCTTATAAAGCTTACTGAGATCTGGAGACAGGTACCCCCGGCCCACCATGAAGATGATCTATAGAGGGAGAAAAAGGGTTAGAGGTCAGGGGTAAGGAATAGAGGTCTGAGACAGGTACCCCCAGCCCACCATGAAGATGATCTGACAATGGAGACAGAGATAAGGGTGTTATTTTCTGTGGAGGTCACAACCAGTCACTAATAATACCTATGAGACAGTCCTTATGACAGAACTTGACTATGGCCCTATCTTCCTGATTCCTGCTTACAAGCAAAAATTAAAGCAGGAAGCACCATTGGCTCGGTCTATTAAAAAAAGTGGTCAGATGAAGCAGATGCTAAGCTACAGGACTGTTTTGCTATCACAGACTGGAACATGTTCCAGCTTACAATAAATCATGTCATGCCCTGTGACGAACCATCACACAAGCAAAGCGTCAATACAGGGCTAAGATTGAATCATACTACACCGGCTCCGACGCTCGTCTTGTGTGGCAGTGCTTGCAAACTTTTACAGACTACAAAGGGAAGCACAGCCGCGAGCTGCCCAGTGACACAAGCCCACCAGACGAGCTAAATCAGTTCTATGCTCGCTTCGAGGCAAGCAACACTGAGGCATGCATGAGAGCATCAGCTGTTCCGGACGACTGTGTGATCACGCTCTCCGTAGCCGACGTGCGTAAGACCTTTAAACAGGTCAACATACACAAGGCTGCGGAGCCAGACGGATTACCAGGACGTGTGCTCTGAGCATGTGCTGACCAACTGGCAGATGTCTTCACTGACATTTTCAACATGTCCCTGACTGAGTCTGTAATACAACATGTTTCAAGCAGACCATCATAGTCCCTGTGCACAAGAACACAAAGGCAACCTGCCTAAATGACTACAGACCCGTAGCACTCACGTCCGTAGCCATGAAGTGCTTTGAAAGGTTGGTAATGGCTCACATCAACACCATTATCCCAGAAACCCTAGACCCACTCCAATTTGCATACCGCCCAAACAGATACACAGATGATGCAATCTCTATTGCACTCCACACTGCCCTTTCCCAACTGAACAAAAGGAACACTTATGTGAGAATGCTATTCATTGATTAGCGACTAGCTCAGTGTTCAACACCATAGTACTCTCAAAGCTCATCACTAAGCTAAGGATCCTGGGACTAAACACCTCCCTCTGCAACTGGATCCTGGACTTCCGGACGGGCCGCCCCCAGGTGGTGAAGGTAGGTAGCAACACATCTGCCACGCTGATCCTCAACACTGGAGCTCCCAGGGGTGTGTGCTCAGTCCCCTCCTGTACTCCCTGTTCACCCACGACTGCATGGCCAGGCACGACTCCAACACCATCATTAAGTTTGCAGACGACACAACAGTGGTAGGCCTGATCACCGACAACGACGAGACAGCCTATAGGGAGGAGGTCAGAGACCTGGCCGGGTGGTGCCAGAATAACAACTTACAGTGCCTTGCGAAAGTATTCGGCCCCCTTGAACTTTGCGACCTTTTGCCACATTTCAGGCTTCAAACATAAAGATATAAAACTGTATTTTTTTGTGAAGAATCAACAACAAGTGGGACACAATCATGAAGTGGAATGACATTTATTGGATATTTCAAACTTTTTTAACAAATCAAAAACTGAAAAATTGGGCGTGCAAAATTATTCAGCCCCCTTAAGTTACTACTTTGTAGCGCCACCTTTTGCTGCGATTACAGCTGTAAGTCGCTTGGGGTATGTCTCTATCAGTTTTGCACATCGAGAGACTGACATTTTTTCCCATTCCTCCTTGCAAAACAGCTCGAGCTCAGTGAGGTTGGATGGAGAGCATTTGTGAACAGCAGTTTTCAGTTCTTTCCACAGATTCTCGATTGGATTCAGGTCTGGACTTTGACTTGGCCATTCTAACACCTGGATATGTTTATTTTTGAACCATTCCATTGTAGATTTTGCATTATGTTTTGGATCATTGTCTTGTTGGAAGACAAATCTCTGTCCCAGTCTCAGGTCTTTTGCAGACTCCATCAGGTTTTCTTCCAGAATGGTCCTGTATTTGGCTCCATCCATCTTCCCATCAATTTTAACCATCTTCCCTGTCCCTGCTGAAGAAAAGCAGGCCCAAACCATGATGCTGCCACCACCATGTTTGACAGTGGGGATGGTGTGTTCTGCTGTGTTGCTTTTACGCCAAACATAACGTTTTGCATTGTTGCCAAAAAGTTCAATTTTGTTTTCATCTGATCAGAGCACCTTCTTCCACATGTTTGGTGTGTCTCCCAGGTGGCTTGTGGCACACTTTAAACAACACTTTTTATGGATATCTTTAAGAAATGGCTTTCTTCTTGCCACTCTTCCATAAAGGCCAGATTTGTGCAATATACGACTGATTGTTGTCCTATGGACAGAGTCTCCCACCTCAGCTGTAGATCTCTGCAGTTCATCCAGAGTGATCATGGGCCTCTTGGCTGCATCTCTGATCAGTCTTCTCCTTGTATGAGCTGAAAGTTTAGAGGGACGGCCAGGTCTTGGTAGATTTGCAGTGGTCTGATACTCCTTCCATTTCAATATTATCGCTTGCACAGTGCTCCTTGGGATGTTTAAAGCTTGGAAAAATGTTTGTATCCAAATCCGGCTTTAAACTTCTTCACAACAGTATCTCGGACCTGCCTGGTGTGTTCCTTGTTCTTCATGATGCTCTCTGCGCTTTTAACGGACCTCTAAGACTATCACAGTGCAGGTGCATTTAAACGGAGACTTGATTACACACAGGTGGATTGTATTTCTCATCATTAGTCATTTAGGTCAACATTGGATCATTCAGAGATCCTCACTGAACTTCTGGAGAGAGTTTGCTGCACTGAAAGTAAAGGGGCTGAATAATTTTGCATGCCCAATTTTTCAGTTTTTGATTTGTTAAAAAAGTTTGAAATATCCAATAAATGTCGTTCCACTTCATGATTGTGTCCCACTTGTTGTTGATTCTTCATAAAAAAATACAGTTTTATATCTTTATGTTTGAAGCCTGAAATGTGGCAAAAGGTTGCAAAGTTCAAGGGGGCCGAATACTTTCGCAAGGCACTGTAGCCCTCAACGTAACCAAGACCAAGGAGATGATTGTGGACTACAGGAAAAGGAGGACCGAGCACGCCCCCATTCTCATCGACGGGGCTGTAGTGGAGCAGGTTGAGAGCTTCAAGTTCCTTGGTGTCCACATCAACAGCAAACTAGAATGGTCCAAGCACACCAAGACAGTCGTGAAGAGGGCACGCCAAAGTTTATTCCCCCTCAGGAGATTGAAAAGATTTGGCATGGGTCCTGAGATACTCAAAAGGTTCTACAGCTGCAACATCGAGAGCATTCTGACTGGTTGCATCACTGCCTGGTACGGTAATTGCTCAGCCTCTGACCACAAGGGACTTCAGAGGGTAGTGTGTACGGCCCAGTACATCACTGGGGCTAAGCTGCCTGCCATCCAGGACCTCTACACCAGCCGGTGTCAGATGAAGTCCCTAAAAATTGTCAAAGACACCAGCCACCCCACTCATAGACTGTTCTCTCTACTACCACATGGCAAGCGGTACCAGAGTGCCAAGTCTAGGACAAAAAGGCTTCTCAACAGTTTTTACCCCCAAGGCATAAGACTGCTGAACAGGTAATCAAATGGCTACCTGGACTATTTGCATTGTCTGCCCCCCCCAACCCCTCTTCTACGCTGCTGCTCCTCTCTATGTATCATATATGCATAGTCACTTTAACTATACATTCATGTACATACTACCTCAATTGGGCCGACCAACCAGTGCTCCCACACATTGGCTAACCGGGCTATCTGCATTGTGTCCCGCCACCCACCACCCGGCAACCCCTCTTTTACGCTACTGCTACTCTCTGTTCATCATATATGCATAGCCACTTTACCCATTCTACATGTACATACTACCTCAATCAGCCTGACTAACCGGAGTCTGTATGTAGCCTCACTACTTTTATAGCCTCGCTACTGTATATAGCCTGTGTTTTTACTGTTGTTTTATTTATTTACCTACCTATAGTTCACCTAATACCTTTTTTTGCACTATTGGTTAGAGTCTGTAAGTAAGCATTTCACTGTAAGGTGAAACCTGTTGTATTCGGCGCACGTGACAAATAAACTGATTTGATTTGAGAGAGACAGACAGAGCGAGAGCGAGAGAGATACTAGATCAAAATAAGTACAGTGCCTTGCGAAAGTATTCGGCCCCCTTGAACTTTGCGACCTTTTGCCACATTTCAGGCTTCAAACATAAAGATATGAAACTGTATTTTTTTGTGAAGAATCAACAACAAGTGGGACATAATCATGAAGTGGAACGACATGTATTGGATATTTCAAACTTTTTTAACAAACAAAAACTGCAAAATTGGGCGTGCAAAATTATTCAGCCCCTTTACTTTCAGTGCAGCAAACTCTCTCCAGAAGTTCAGTGAGGATCTCTGAATGATCCAATGTTGACCTAAATGACTAATGATGATAAATACAATCCACCTGTGTGTAATCAAGTCTCCGTATAAATGCACCTGCACTGTGATAGTCTCAGAGGTCCGTTAAAAGCGCAGAGAGCATCATGAAGACTGATCAGAGATGCAGCCGAGAGGCCCATGATCACTCTGGATGAACTGCAGAGATCTACAGCTGAGGTGGGAGACTCTGTCCATAGGACAACAATCAGTCGTATATTGCACAAATCTGGCCTTTATGGAAGAGTGGCAAGAAGAAAGCAATTTCTTAAAGATATCCATAAAAAGTGTCGTTTAAAGTTTGCCACAAGCCACCTGGGAGACACACCAAACATATGGAAGAATGTGCTCTGGTCAGATGAAACCAAAATTGAACTTTTTGGCAACAATGCAAAACGTTATGTTTGGCGTAAAAGCAACACAGCTGAACACACCATCCTCACTGTCAAACATGGTGGTGGCAGCATCATGGTTTGGGCCTGCTTTTCTTCAGCAGGGACAGGGAAGATGGTTAAAATTGATGGGAAGATGGATGGAGCCAAATACAGGACCATTCTGGAAGAAAACCTGATGGAGTCTGCAAAAGCCCTGAGACTGGGACGGAGATTTGTCTTCCAACAAGACAATGATCCAAAACATAAAGCAAAATCTACAATGGAATGGTTCAAAAATAAACATATCCAGGTGTTAGAATGGCCAAGTCAAAGTCCAGACCTGAATCCAATGGAGAATCTGTGGAAAGAACTGAAAACTGCTGTTCACAAATGCTCTCCATCCAACCTCACTGAGCTCGAGCTGTTTTGCAAGGAGGAATGGGAAAACATTTCAGTCTCTCGATGTGCAAAACTGATAGAGACATACCCCAAGCGACTTACAGCTGTAATCGCAGCAAAAGGTGGCGCTACAAAGTATTAACTTAAGGGGGCTGAATAATTTTGCACGCCCAATTTTTCAGTTTTTGATTTGTTAAAAAAGTTTGAAATATCCAATAAATGTCGTTCCACTTCATGATTGTGTCCCACTTGTTGTTGATTCTTCACAAAAAAATACAGTTTTATATCTTTATGTTTGAAGCCTGAAATGTAGCAAAAGGTTGCAAAGTTCAAGGGGGCCGAATACTTTCGCAAGGCACTGTACATTTATGCCCGTGGCTGAAACTGGGTCACACAATCTTAGTTATATTTGATTTGTTAAAATCAAACAAGGCAGGACAGTATCTGTCCCTACATTTAGCACAACTGAAATATAGACTACCATGGTTTTAGAGGTGGCTGTGTGGCAGGCTGGGTTTACCTGGTCTCTGTTGGCTATCTGTGAGTATGGCAGCTCTCCCGTCATCAGCTCATGGAGGACAACACCGTAGGAGTACACGTCAGACTGGAAACTATAGGGCATGTTGTCCTGCATACGGATAACCTCAGGAGCCTGAGAACAGAGGATAGAATAACAGACAAACTTGTTTAAATTGATTTCATTTTTAATTCCAGGAACCATAATCAGTACATCTCAAAGGTGTGGCTTCTAAGTTTCATTTTCAAAAGAGACAAGTCAAACGATTGCTGGAGTGCACGGCCACCAAAACGAACACATTTTCCCAGATTAAGAAACTGCTCCCCTTAACCCAGGGGTGGGCAATTCCAGTCCTCGGGGGCCTGATTGGTGTCACAGTTTTGCCCCAGCCTCAGCTAACACACCTGACTCCAATAATCACCTAATCATGATCTTCAGTTTAGAATGCAATTTGATTAATCAGCTGTGTTTGCTAGGGATGGGGAAAAAGTGTGACACCAATCAGGCCCCCGAGGACTGGAGTTGCCCACCCCTGCCTGAACCCCATCTCTCAGGCCCAATCTCAACAGCAACGAAAGTAAGGTACTTTTCTTCTAGCGTGACATTGACATTTTCCTCTTACTGACCATCCACAGTATGGACCCTGAGGGTTGCTCCACCTGGTGAGAACCACTCCACCTGGCCTTGACTGTGGCCAGACCAAAGTCTCCTATCTTCACCGTCAGGCCCTCATGTAGGAAGATATCTGTACCACTGTCAAGGAAGCAGAGCTGTGGCAGACTGCTGAATCTGTGAAAAATACTATGACTTTGAACTCATACATCATTTGTCTAATTTCAAGCCAACACTATTTTCTATTCAGTTGTCACAACAAAGTGACAGAGCTTAAAACAGTGAAGAAAAGGATACTGTTTGACTTCATGTCCCGGTGGATGATGTTTTTGGCGTGCAAATAGCTGAAAGTAAAATACAGTGAAAATGGGAATTTACGACATTTCAGTTGCATGTTAATAATACAATAATAAACATAATATCCTTCTAAAGCTATCACCTTTTTATAGCGTCAATCTAAAGCTAACACCCTTGTAAACCTAGTATTCCTATAGAGCTATAAGTAGCACCAATCTACAGCTAAGCTTGTCCCTGCTGTGTGGACTCACTCCATGCCCTGAGCTGTCTGCCTGGCAATGTCTATAAGCTGGAACATCTGGAAGTTGGTCTCCTGGACGTGAAGGTGTTTGTAGAGGCTGCTGCCCTCACACCACTGGGTCACGATGGCCAGGTTGTCCTTCGTCATGTAGCCCATGAACAACAGGATGTTGACGTGCCGCGTTTTCCTGCGGCCAAAAAGAAGGAGAGAGACATACAGACAGCGAGAGAGAGAGGGAGAGCAAGAGTGAGAGGGCGATACACAGGAAGAGGAAATCACCAAAACAAAGATGAGATAATGCTGCATGAAGATAATCTACCAACAATAAACACATAAGGTCAATATATTGTTCTCTCTAAAGTGATGAATTCAATAAGAATATCACTATAGGGCAACAGAAAGCCTAGTGGTTAGAGCGTTTGGCCAGTAACCGAAGGGTTGCTAGTCAAACAAGGTGAAAAATCTTGAGCAAGACACTTAACTCTATAGGGGTCGTTGTTAATAATGGCAGACCCAGGTCATGACCCCACTCTCTGAGAGTGTTTCAGTGGGATTTGGGATATGCAAAAAACACATTTCCAATAAATACACACTTGTACATGTGTGCAATAGGACAAATATAAGCACCCACCAAATTATTATTATTATAGTTCTCTCACTGCTCTCACCCTCTCTTACCTAAGGACAGCCACCTCGTTTCTGAAGGCCTGGAACTGCTCTGGCGTGGGGTCAATCACCTTTAGGATCTTCACCGCTACGTCACCTACAACAGACAAACAACGTGGTACAGAAACGGTCTACGCTGCTGTGTGACCATGTAGACTAGGCTCAGTACAAGTGTTCAAGTCAACTCATTGGCATGATTGGAAGATCCAGAACTCCTCACAAACCTTTGTAGACCTTCGCAACAGCATAACCAAGCATTACAAGCATTGTGTTTATCCAACAGGTGCCATCCAGAAGCGTGCTCACCGTGCCATTTCCCTTTATACACCGTTCCGAAGGAGCCTGAGCCGATACAGGAGTGAAGAACCACTTCACTGGCCTCAATCTCCCAGTAATAACTGGAGTCCCGCTTGTCCCTCGGACGCTGCAGTGGGATAGTCAATATAAGGCCACATTCTCCATCTAAAGTAGATCGTACATACAATTCACTTATACAGTTATTCCTACACTCTTACAAAAAAGGGTGCTATCTTTTTTTCGGCTGGCCCTTAAGAGAGAACCCTTTGAAGAACCCTTTTTGGTTCCAGATACAACCATTCTGGGTTCCATGTAGAACCCTCTGTGGAAAGGGTTCTACATGGAACACAGAATGGTTCAACCTGGAACCAAAAAGTGTTCTTCTATTGGGACAGTTGAATAACTCTTTTGAAACCCTGTTTTAAAAGAATGTAGGAATTAAAAGTACTATTGAGATGCTATTCATTCACAGTCAGTGTACAAACTACAGGGGCTGTCTAACTTACTATTTTGTGTTTCTCCTGAGTGTTGAATGAAGGAGCCCTCTCTCGTCTGTCTGGAGCTGGGGTGTTAGACTGGGACTGGGACCAGCCTGTGGGACTCTGGCTGGGGGAACTCCCGCCTAGGAAGGGAAGATGGACCAATGGTATTTAGAATGGCAGGTTATGACAGAAAGTGTTGTTGTGGGATGTTGTGCATGTTTCCATTAGCTTAGCAGAAACTGTGCCACTCATGTGGGGCAACCACCTTTTAAAATCTTACCTGAGTCATGATTACGCATTGCTTCATGATTACGCATTGCTTCCTAGGAAAACACAAAACAAAATATTCCTTCAGATTTTTACACATATCAAATGAACACAAGTCATTCAACAGTTTCATAATTCAGTTAGATCATTCAGTTAAAGAAACTATAAAAGCATGTGGATAGTAGTCTGTTGAAAGGCATGCCATGTTATTTATCACACCACACTCTGACACTCTGCCTCCTAGCCTTGTCTGGGCTCTCTGACGTCGCCTCAACAAAAGAGTTGGAGAAGCGAATAATACCTACTCTCCTCTTCAGCCAGAAACACCTGCACCATGAGCTAGGGGAGGTATTCAGACCATCTAGCTAGTCCCCATCAGGGCACAACACAGTGGGACAGGGAAGGAAAGGGAGATGAGGAGAGATAGAGTGCTACCCAGGTGTTACATTTTGTGGGCATATTAGATACAGCTATCAAGTTATCATTTTTCAAATTACACGGGTATGGAAACTAATGAATCAGAAAGGAATACAGTAAAGTGCTGCATATAAAAAGTGAAATGAAACAAAGAGAATAGAACACAATCAAGGAAATCATGCTATAGATTAAAGTAAATTGTAATCATGCTATAGATTCATTACTTAGTAGAAACAGTAAGGGGGAGGGAGGGATGACAGAAGTTACGGAGAAGATGGTTGAGATTCCGAGCGTGCAAGAAGGGCCAGATCGGGCAGGGAGGTTATTTTAGGATGGGCTGCCTGGACTTCCAGGAGTCCCCTGGGGACCCGCGTGGTGTGTTGTTACCTCCATCATGCTGCTGTCGACGGGCATGGTGGTGCTGACCATGTGGACGTTGGGCGTGGAGGTGGAGCGCTGCCTCTGGGACAGAGCTCCCCCCGTGGGTGGGTAGGGGGCCGTGTAGTTGAAGGCGTGAGGGGTGGAGCAGCGGTTAAGAGAGCTGAGGGGTGAATACAGGGGCAACATCAGGCTTAGGAAAAGTAGGGACACTGAACACAACACATTAAGTGCATTAGTAAGATAGAATAGTGTCATGGTTTTGTCATGACAATTGTTTGGATAAAAAAGCATCAAATATTATTACCATGATTGAATAATTACTATTTTTGTTTATCTTAGTCTGAGATACCATTGAGTGGCTCTTCTAATGCAAAAAATAATAATAATTCACACACAAGATAATTCTACAACTTCTTACAATCAATCTCACAGGGGTGTAGTGGATGGTAGCTTGTCAGTTTCATTTCTGCCATTATGTGACATTTTTCTCAGGCACACCCTAGAACACCCTCACTATGTGACATGGTTAGAAGGCACACCCTAGAACACCCTCACTATGTGACATGGTTAGAAGGCACACCCTAGAACAACCATTACTATGTGACATGGTTAGAAGGCACACCCTAGAACACCCTCACTATGTGACATGGTTAGAAGGCACACCCTAGAACACCCTCACTATGTGACATGGTTAAAAGGCACACCCTAGAACACCCTCACTATGTGACATGGTTAGAAGGCACACCAGGGAACACCCTCACTATGTGACATGGTTAGAAGGCACACCCTAGAACACCCTCACTATGTGACATGGTTACTATGTGACATGGTTACTATGTGAAATGGTTACTATGTGACATGGTCACTATGTGACATGGTCACTATGTGACATGGTTACTATGTGAAATGGTTACTATGTGAAATGGTCACTATGTGACATGGTTACTATGTGACATGGTCACTATGTGACATGGTTACTATGTGACATAGTGACCATGTCACATAGTAACCATGTCACATAGTAACCATGTCACATATGTGACATGGTCACTATGTGACATGGTTACTATGTGACATGGTTACTATGTGACATGGTTACTATGTGACATGGTCACTATGTGACATGGTTACTATGTGACATGGTTACTATGTGACATGGTTACTATGTGACATGGTCACTATGTGACATGGTCACTATGTGACATGGTTACTATGTGACATGGTCACTATGTGACATGGTCACTATGTGACATGGTTACTATGTGACATGGTCACTATGTGACATGGTCACTATGTGACATGGTTACTATGTGACATGGTTACTATGTGACATGGTTAGAAGGCCGTTTCTGTTTCAGGCAGTGACCGTTTGACACTACATCTCAAAATCTATCCTCTACTTTCTTGATAGTTGAACAAACACAGTCCTGCACACATTGAGATTCTACTAAATTCAATAACAGGGAAATGTTCTAGGTATTAGGATTTCCATTCTACAAATACTACCCCATTCACTAGGGGAAGTATTTCAACCTCAGTTTTTGCCAAGAATTTGCTATGATGTTACGCTACAAAGCTCAGCAGTCAAAGTTAGCACAAATCCTACCAAAACAATTCACATGGCACAGATGTGGGATCTAAATTTGAACAGTATTGTCGCAGTAAAAAAATCCTACAGCAACAGGATTTTAACTTTCACACTTTTCCGACGATGTAATGTTTAATCTGTAATTAGCCTATTAGCTGGCCAAAATTGGGCTACATGACAAGTGCAATTCTGCTAGTATAACAGTTTGTTAGTGCGGGAGATATACATATATTTCTGTGAATTTATGTAAATCTCGACGCTCATCTGCATTTCCTGCAGCGCAAGAAAATTCTCAGCAACAACAGAGTAATCAAATTAAGATCCAATCTCAGAGTAGTACCTATTTCACAATAACTTGGAGGGAAAGCATATGGTTTTTCATTTCTTGCATGTGCCATTATTTTCTAGGAGCCTATGCAACTCATGATTGCTAGTTAGCCTTTCAGAATGGTGGTAGGTGACAATTCTCCTTGCACTCTCATTAAAGTTCTTGTTGATTCAGTGATGCTAAGTGTGATTCTGGTCTTGGTTCACTGCTGACTGGAAAGTATATTGTACTGTACTGTCAGTTGCTGGTGAAAGTGGCACTCCATGCTAGTGACATAGCATAACAGCACTCATACTGTATTAGACCACACTTCTAACCCTGTAAAGCACTCTATGAGAACAAATCCCCCTTTTGGCCAAAACAGGACTTTGTTTCGAAGAGCATTTGAGATTGTTCTGCACCAAACAACTTGATACTGTGTACGAGCTAATTTGGCAATGATCTGAGTGCTTTTAAACTGTAATAAATGCTTCTGAAACAACAGCCTCTTTTCACACCTCTGGTTACATCATAAAGCTAGAGACAAAAAACAGGCATTGATTCGGTTTGAGGCCTTGGTTAAGGTGCTTTACAACTTACAGCTGCATCAGCTGAGGGCCAGTCAAACATGGCAACCAAAGAACCCTTAACATTTGGCCACCATTACCTCTGAGAGCCAAAGACTTAGTAAACCTTACTGTACTGTAGTTAAATCAATTACAACCACACGCAACCCTTAGCCGTCATTAAATGTTAAGTCAAGAGGAAGACTTTGGCTGTACTTCTGTAGTTATTTGATTGCTGATGTTCTGTTGCTGCCTGGAGATAGCCTTGCTCACAGTACCAGGGTGAAAGAGGTCCATGGGACCCGTATCACCCATGGGTCTGAAGTGATAGGTCAGAGTTCAAGAGCAGGAGGGGTGGCTTTACCTGCTGGGGAGTCGGGACAGCGATTCTCTCATTCGCCGAGAAGTAAGAGGAGGAAGAGATGGACCCCCACTTTCACCTGGTGTCGGGAACAACCTAGAGAGAGAGAGAGAGTTTCAAGCTTTATTAGTCATATGTACAGGATACAAATGGTATACACTGACCAACGAAATGCTTACTTGCAGGATCCTTCTCAACAATCCAACATAAATAAGAAACAAAAAATCTACAAATGCATCTCTTCATGGCCAGTGATAGCCATCTACAAATGTATCTCTTCATGGCCAGTGATAGCCATCTACAAATGTATCTCTTCATGGCCAGTGATAGCGATCTACAAATGTATCTCTTCATGGCCAGTGATAGCCATCTAGAAATGTATCTCTTCATGGCTAGTGATAGCCATCTACAAATGTATCTCTTCATGGCCAGTGATAGCGATCTACAAATGTATGTCTTCATGGCCAGTGATAGCCATCTACAAATGTATCTCTTCATGGCCAGTGATAGCCATCTAAAAATGTATCTCTTCATGGCTAGTGATAGCGATCTATAAATGTATCTCTTCATGGCTAGTGATAGCGATCTACAAATGTGTCTCTTCATGGCCAGTGATAGCCATCTACAAATGTATCTCTTCATGGCTAGTGATAGCGATCTACAAATGTATATCTTCATGGCTAGTGATAGCCATCTACAAATGTATCTCTTCATGGCCAGTGATAGCGATCTATAAATGTATCTCTTCATGGCTAGTGATAGCCATCTACAAATATATCTCTTCATGGCCAGTGATAGCGAACTACAAATGTATCTCTTCATGGCCAGTGATAGCGATCTACAAATGTATCTCTTCATGGCCAGTGATAGCCATCTGCAAATGCTTATTGTTGAAATATGGAGAACTAAAGCCTGCATGCAAAATAATTCTCTATGTAAATATCTATCTTCAATGCAGACTGTGAGAGCACCACTATCATTTTTCTTACTTAGCTCTTTTGTTAGTATGTTCCTTATTTTGTTTATTCACCCATTGCTGTATACTTGTACTGTTAATATTTATATTGTTTTGTAAGTGTTCTTGCTATTCAATACAAACAGTTAGGTGTTAGCAACCATTTTGATTTGTGCTGCACAGAAGAGGAGAGGAGACTTACAGGAGCTGTCTGATGTTGCTCCAATCCACACACATCGTGGGCACTTTGGTGCTGCAATGCTCATGGAATTTGTAGCCGCATGTTTGGCAACGGAAACCATTCAAAAGGAACTTCTGGCATATATCGCAGAAGGCCAACTTCAGAAATGTTTTCCGAACCTGAAAGTTAAAGAGGAAAATTAAGTATTTCATTATTTTCCAGCCGATGCTAACGGCCTGGGTAAACAGTGTAAAATCCTTTATGGCAGGGGAGTCAAACATATGGCCATTCAATCCAGCCCGCGGATTTTTGTTTTTTCAATGTTGTTTTTTTTGGGGGGGGGGGAGATATTAAATTGACCTTTAAATGACTAAAACCAGATCGAAACTGTATAGAAATGTATAGTCCTTACATTTATAGTTGAAATCGGAAGTTTACATACACTTAGGTTTGAGTCATTAAAACTAGTTTTTCAACCACTCCACAAATTTCTTGTTAACAAACTATAGTTTTGGCAAGTCGGTTGGGACATCTACTTTGTGCATGACACGTCATTTTTCCAACTATTGTTTAGACAGATTATTTCACTTACAATTCACTGTATCACAATTCCAGTGGGTCAGAAGTTTACATACACTAAGTTGACTGTGCCTTCAAACAGCTTGGAAAATTCCAGAAAATTATGTCATGGCTTTAGAAGCTTCTGATAGGCTAATTGACATCATTTGAGTCAATTGGAGGTGTATCTGTGGATGTATTTCAAGGCCTACCTTCAAACTCAGTGCCTCTTTGCTTGACATCATGGGAAAATCAAAAGAAATCAGCCAAGACCTCAGGAAAAAAATTGTAGACCTCCATAAGTCTGGTTCATCCTTGGGAGCAATTTCCAAATGCCTGAAGGTACCACGTTCATCTGTACAAACAATAGTACGCAAGTAAAAACACTCCTAGAGCTGAAAGTACTTTGGTGCGAAAAGTGCAAATCAATCCCAGAACAACAGCAAAAGACCCTGTGAAGATGCTGGAGGAAACAGGTACAAAAGTATCTATATCCACAGTAAAATTACCTATATCGACATAACCTGAAAGGCCGCTCAGCAAGGAAGAAGCCACTGCTCCAAAACTGCCATAAAAAAGCCAGACTACGGTTTGCAATTGCACATGGGGACAAAGATTGTACTTTTGAGAAATGTCCTCTGGTCTGATGAAACAAAAATAGAACTGTTTGGCCATTTGAGGAAAAGGGGGAGGCTTGCAAGCCGAAGAACACCATCCCAACCGTGAAGCACGGGTGTGGCAGCATCATGTTGTGGGGGTGCTTTGCTGCAGGAGGGATTGCGGCTCTGGATGGAAAATTATGTGGATATATTGAATCAACATCTCAAGACATCAGCCAGGAAGTTAAAGCTTGTTCACAAATGGGTCTTCCAAATGGACAATGACCCCAAGCATACTTCTCGCAAAGCTTGTGGAAGGCTACCCAAAATATTTGACCCAGGTTAAACAATTTAAAGGCAACGCTACCAAATACTAATTGAGTGTATGTAAACTTCTGACCCACTGGGAATGTGATGAAGGAAATAAAAGCTGAAATCATTCTCTCTCTCTTTTTACTAAGATTAAATGTCAGGAATTGTGAAAAACTGAGTTTAAATGTATTTGGCTAAGGTGTATGTACATTTCCGACTTCAAATGTATAGTCTTTTCACTCTGTCAAGCTTGCTAACTGTTATCAAAATGAAAGCTAGACAGTCAGGGAGCATCAAAAATACAAAAGCGATGGATAGAGGACTATTTTGTGCAAATGTGTACAACAAGGAAATATAATACATTTTAAAAGCGGCCATTCGGACCTCGGTTAAGACTGAATACAGCCCGCGGGGTAAAATGAATTTGAAACCCCTGCTTTATGGGCTACTTACAAAGTTGTGCGTCGTCAAGGGGACATGATCTAAGACTTTCACCAGCAGTTCTTCCCCAATTAGTGAGGTAGAGTCGGTATTCCAATCCATACGTGACTTTTTACTGTTAGAAAAGGAACATGACACATTAAGTAAAGTAACAAATACTAGAGAGCAGACTGACACAACCAACCTTTACAAGAAAAGGTCATTCAACATGTCTTAGCCTGAAAGGTTGTATAGGTGCAGAATTATTTTTTTTGCAAAAAATAGAACACTTTCTTACAGCATCATATGGACCTACCTCAAGGTAGAAGTTGCCCCTAACCACAGATCTAGGATCAGCTTGTCCCACCCCAAATCCTAGCTTTTAACCTTAGGTGGGTGAAATAATACCTCACCCTGTATCAGTGGTTAGGGATCATTTCACCTACACTGCAGAGATCCAGTGACACCCCTCTGTTCCCCAGTGCCCAGAGCATACCTCCTCTGTCCTGGGTGCAGTCTGAAGACAGCACAGCACTCCGGTTGCAGACCCCGCACCATCAGCGCTTTGATCAGGCAGCTGTGCAGGGTCATACCTGGCCTCACATTCACCTGAGGGACCACAACTAAAACACTCAACAACAACAACAACACTTACTGGGACCAGTGAAAACACAAGCATGTGTATAATATATTATCTTTTGGGATAATGGGATGATTTGGAATAATGGTATGCCCTTTGGTCTGTGTATGATGATGACAATCAATTTAGGTAGCAATTTTCCACTAACAGACTGCCACACTGCACTTAGGTGACTCAGTTAATTAAGCCCCCACTCAAACAACATTAGCACAGCAGTGTATTGTTGTTTCCATAATCCCACTCACTCACTGTCCCCTAAACTACTGTGTTTCATTGCTTCCATTTTTTTTGTGTCCTTGGGTGTTTTGAAAGGCTCTTCAAATGAAATGTATGATTAGTAATGTACTATTATTATTATTGTTCTAATGGACTCACCACTGTGCGCTGCTGGTTGGGGAGGTAGACGCGGATGGTGCTGCTGGTCTTGGAGTCGGGGATCTTACTGTCGTCGGAGGAGCGGCGCTGGGAGGGGAAGCCCTGCACCATGGTCGGGGAAAGGCAAGGGCCCTCGAACACAGAGTCCTTCATCCCAAAGCCGTTGCTCAGGGTCTTCCATGCTCCCTGGAGGTGCTCCATCAGCAAACACTGGTGCTCTCAGCGCTCTGGGGACATAGTGGGAGTCAAAGTGTTGGGTTGAAATTCATCATATAGCAATGTTTATGCAGAGTCTGTCTTCATTCCCTCACAACTCCCAATACATTGCATATTCTGAAAAGTAGCTGAGAAAACTAGAAAGGAGTCTACCTGGTAGTAGTAGTGGTAGTAGCTAGTAGGATTTGACAGTCCTCCAAAACATTCTGTGATTTTATTGGTCCTATTAGGGCTGTGGCGGTCATGCCATTTTGTCAGCCGGTGATTGTCAAGCAAATGACTGCCGGTCTCACGGTAATTGACCGTTAATTAGCATAAACACATTTAGCATCTCTTGGCTTCCACACAGCCTACAAGCCACTGATGCAGACCTTTAGAACATTTAAAAAAGTATAATAAATCCATGTAATATAGCCTACACCTTCACAATAAATCCATGTAATATAGCCTACACCTTCACAATAACTCCATGTAATATAGCCTACACCTTCACAATAAATCCATGTAATATAGCCTACACCTTCACAATAAATCCATGTAATATAGCCTACACCTTCACAATAAATCCATGTAATATAGCCTACACCTTCACAATAAATCCATGTAATATAGCCTACACCTTCACAATAAATCCATGTAATATAGCCTACACCTTCACAATAAATCCATGTAATATAGCCTACACCTTCACAATAAATCCATGTAATATAGCCTACACCTTCACAATAAATCCATGTAATATAGCCTACACCTTCACAATAAATCCATGTAATATAGCCTACACCTTCACAATAACTCCATGTAATATAGCCCACACCTTCACAATAAATCCATGTAATATAGCCCACACCTTCACAATAAATCCATGTAATATAGCCTACACCTTCACAATAAATCCATGTAATATAGCCTACACCTTCACAATAAATCCATGTAATATAGCCTACACCTTCACAATAAATCCATGTAATATAGCCTACACCTTCACAATAAATCCATGTAATATAGCCTACACCTTCACAATAAATCCATGTAATATAGCCTACACCTTCACAATAAATCCATGTAATATAGCCTACACCTTCACAATAAATCCATGTAATATAGCCTACACCTTCACAATAAATCCATGTAATATAGCCTACACCTTCACAATAAATCCATGTAATATTGCCTACACCTTCACAATAAATCCATGTAATATAGCCTACACCTTCACAATAAATCCATGTAATATAGCCTACACCTTCACAATAAATCCATGTAATATAGCCTACACCTTCACAATAAATCCATGACTTATTTTAGACAGGTCTAAAATGATACAAAGAAAATTTAGTCTATTTCAGATGTCTTTAGGCCCTGTTATGGCTATGCCATATGGCTGTGGGCTACACTAGTTCATTTAGCAGACAAAATTTGCTTTGAATTCCGTGACATTATTTTATATTATTTTATAGTATTAAGAATACATTTGAACATAGCTGAATAAAATAGAAAGGATATTTTCTCCAAACTATTTCTGAGGGAGCGCGCACTTGAGGCTATTCTGTGTTGAGAGGTTAACAAAGAAACTGGTGCTCCTATATGCCTAATTTAGAGTTATTTATGCAACGGTGATTCAAACATTGGGCAATGTGTTTTGATTTTCATACATTCTAAGGCTGCATGATGCGACTCTAATGATGATTGCACAAAAGTTGCATGAAAGGCATGAACTCTGCTTTGTTTTTTGTGCAAGACTGTACCCTCTTCATCAGTCTCTCATTCACAATTTCACAAGCACTTGATAATGCCTTGAATATCCCGGCCCTTTGCGGCCAGTGGTCGTTGTGCCCTGGGTTGAATATAATTATTATAATTCCCTTCTCCCGGCTGTGTGCTCCAAAGCACTTCTCACTCACATGGCTCTCTCGGATATCTAAATTCTTATTACCCAAAGCCCGTCACGTGAGCAGGTCCTTCTCACAGACATCTAAGCACTGAAGTAGGCTACAAGTGAAGACAGACACATCGGGGATGCAACTACACACGTCCTTTTTATCGAATTCTGAAGTGCATATTGAAGATAGCACTGCCCACATTTACTTTTTCGTCAGCCAACAAGATGAGTAGGCCTAACAAACAGCAAAAGCACTAGCCTATGTCCATCTACTATCCCCCATAGTACAAAAGTTGACCTATTTTATTGGTCAACTTGTCCTTCTGTGCGAGAAATAAATATACCAAACATAGTCTGGGACAGCTGTGAGATGCGATAGATCCCAAAATAATGCAACCACTCTCATCAAAAAAGTTTAAAAGCAACAAGGCTGATGCAACAGATCAGAACATTTAGCTTAAAATGTTGATAACCTATTAGGCTATTTCTTCACATCATAAGCACAGCAATGAGCACACGGGAGTAGGCTTTAAGCCGCAAATGTTACAAAATGCAATGAACTAGTGGGAAAACACCATTCTCAAAAGTGACCGCAAATGTGATTATGCATGTAATGCTTTATTATAAAGGGAAATTATCTTCCTCAAACTTGAAACTCAAGCATTGCCTATGTATTGTATGCCAGTTAGGCTCTACATCGGTTGTAAAGTGGATTAATGTGCTTAATTTTAAGACGTTATTGGGCCACTTTAGTTGTGATACAAACCTTACAAAAACATATAGGTCTATGAGCTAGTCTACATGAGGTGTGCGACTATGATTTGAAAAATTCACAAAAAAAGCCATGTGCTGTTTCTGCCCATACTGCATACAAGCTGGGCATCATTCACAAGTGATAATATACACTCCACTCTATGTGGACACCTGCTCGTCGAAGATCTAATTTCAAAATCATGGGCATTAATATGGAGTTGTTCCCCCCTTTGCTGCTATCACAGCCTCCCCTCCTCTGGGAAGGCCCTTCCACGAGATGTTGGAACATTGCTGCAGGGACTTGCTTCCATTCAGTCACAAGAGCATTAGTGAGGTTGGGCACTGACATTGGGCGATTTGGCCTGGCTCACAGCCGGCATTCCAATTTATTCCAAAGATTTTTGATGGGGTTGAGGTCAGGGCTCTGTGCGGGCCAGTCAAGTTCTTCCACACCAATCTCGACAAACCATTTCTGTATGGACCTCGCTTTGTGCACTGGGGCATTGTCATGCTGAAAAAGGTAAAGGGCCTTCCCAAAACTGTTGCCACAAAGTTGGAAGCACAGAATCGTCGAGAATGTCATTGTAAGCTGTAGCATTACAAATTCCCTTCACTGGAACTAAGGGGCCTAGCCCGAACCATGAAAAACAGCTCCAGACCATTAATCCGTATCCACCAAACATTACAGTTGGCACTATGCATTCGGGCAGGTAGCGTTCTCCTGGCATACACCAAACCCAGATTTGTCTGTCGGACTGCCAGATGGTGAAGTGTGATTCCTCACTCCAGAGAACATGTTCACACTGCTCCTGAGACCAACGGTGGCGAGCTTTACACCACTCCAGCCAACTCTTGGCATTGCGCATGGTCATCTTAGACTTGTGTAGCTGCTCGGCCATGGAAACTCATTTTTTGAAGCTCCTGACGAAAAGTTATTGCCCTGACGTTGCTTCCATAGGCAGTTTGGTACTAAGTTTGGTACGAGTGAGTGTTGCAACCGAGAATAGATTATTTTTACGTGTTACGCGCTTCAGCACTTGCCGGTCCTATTCTGTGAGATTGTGTGGCCTACAACTTTTTGGCCGAGCCGTTGTTGCTCCTAGACGTTTCCACTTCACAATAACAGAAATTACAGTTGACCGGGGCAGCTCAAGCAGGGAAGAAATTTGACGAACTGACTTGTTGGAAAGGTAGCATCCTATGACAGTGCCATGTTGAAAGTCACTGAGCTTTTCGGTGAGGCCATTCTACTGTCAATGTTTGTCTACGGCGATTGCATGGCTGTGTGCTCGATTTTATACACCTGTCAGTAACGGTGTGGCTGAAATTGCCGAATCCACTAGCTTGAAGGGGTGTTGACATACTTTTGTATATACAGTTGATGTCGGAAGTTTACATACACCTTAGCCAAATACATTTAAACTCAGTTTTTCACAATTCCTGATATTTAATCTTAATAAAAATTCCCTGTCTTAGGTCAGTTAAAATCACCTCTTTATTTTAAGAATGTGAAATGTCAGAATAATAGTAGAGAGAATCATTTATTTCAGCTTTTATTTCTTTCATCACATTCCCAGTGGGTCAGAAGTTTACATACACTCAATTAGTATTTGGCAGCTTTGCTTTAAAATTGTTTAACTTGGGTCAAATGTTTCGGGGTAGCCTTCCACAAGCTTCCCATAATAAGTTGGGTGAATTTTGACCCATTCCTCCTGACAAAACTGGTGAAACTGAGTCAAGTTTGTAGGCCTCCTTGCTCGCACACACTGTTTCAGTTCTGCCCACAAATGTTCTTTGAGATTGATGTCAGGGCTTTGTGATGACCACTCGAATACCTTGACTTTGTTGTCCTTAAGTCATTTTGCCACAATTTTGGAAGTATGCTTGGGGTCATTGTCCATTTGGAAGACCCATTTGCAACCAAGCTTTAACTTCCTGACTGATGTCTTGAGATGTTGCTTCAACATATCCACATAATTTTCCATCCTCATGATGCCATCTATTTTGTGAAGTGCACCAGTCCCTCCTGCAGCAAAGCACCCCCACAACATGATGCTGCCACCCCCGTGCTTCATGGTTGGGATGGTGTTCTTCGGTTTGCAAGCCTCCCCCTTTTCCCTCTGAACATAACGATGGTCATTATGGCCAAATAGTTATATTTTTGTTTCATCAGACCGGAGGACATTTCTCCAAAAAGTACCATCTTTGTCCCCATGTGCAGTTGCAAACCGTAGTCTAGATGTTTTATGGCGGTTTTGGAGCAGTGGCTTCTTCCTTGCTGAGTGGCCTTTCATGTTATGTCGATTTCTGTACAGCACTTTGAGATATCAGCTGATGTATGAAGGGCTATATAAATAAATTTGATTTGATTTGATTTGATATAGGACTCATTTTACTGTGGATATAGATACTTTTGTACCTGTTTCCTCCAGCATCTTCACAATGTCCTTTTTTTGTTGATCTGGGATTGATTTGCATTTTTCGCACCAAAGTACGTTCATCTCTAGGAGACAGAACGTGCCTCCTTCCTGAGCGGTATGATGGCTGCGTGGTCCCATGGTGTTTATACTTGCATACTATTGTTTGTACAGATGAGCGTGGTACCTTCAGGTGTTTGGAAATTGCTCCCAAGGATGAACCAGACTTGTGGAGGTCTACAATTTTATTTCTGAGTTCTTGGCTGATTTCTGTTGATTTTCCCTTGATGTCAGGCAAAGAGGCAGTGAGTTTGAAGGTAGGCCTTGAAAAAACATCCACAGGTACACCTCCAATTGACTCAAATTATGTCAATTAGCCTATCAGAAGCTTCTAAAGCCATGACATATTTTTCCAAGCTGTTTAAAGGCACAGTCAACTTATTGTATGTAAACTTCTGACTCACTGGAATTGTGATACAATGAATTATAAGTGAAATAATCTGTCTGTAAACAATTGTTGGAAAAAATGACTTGTGTCATGCACAAAGTAGATGTTCTAACCGACTTGCCAAAACTATAGTTTATTAACAAGAAATTTGTGGAGTGGTTGAAAAACGAGTTTTAATGACTCCAACCTAAGTGTATGTAAACTTTCGACTTCAACTGTATCGTGTGTCTGTGACCAACAGATGCATATTTGTATTCCCAGTCATGAAATCCATTGATTAGGGCCTAATGAATGTATTTCAATTGACTGATTTCCTTATATGAACTGTAACTCAGAAAAATCTTAGAAACTGCTGCATGTTGTATTTATAGTTTTGTTCAGTGTAGTATCATTGGTAATATATGATTTATAGTGAGTGTATGGTTGCATTTAATTTGCTCTTTAAAAACGTAACCTTTGGAATGACTTTAATGGCAACAGTGAATCTATTAAGGGATCTCTCAATAATCATTCTCATGACAGCACATTGGTAGTAGTCAGTGTCAAATATCAAACCTTGATGAGAGATCAAATGTATAAAAGTAGCTGTAGAAAAGGTCAATTCTCAGTAGGAGGTGCTGCCCAGCCTATTGTTTGTTTTCTTCTTCTGATAGTGGATATAACGTTGAAGATCTGACGTTGTTTCAAAGGTACAAATCCAACATATGTTATACAAGGCTTGCCTATGTTGAAAATTGGTTACCATGATGACATAATACTGTGGTTAAAATGTCACCCTCAAAACACTTTTTGCAAATGCAGTGTATCGTCCACATAGATTCTACGTCAAAATGCCTTGACAAATTATGTCGAAACAAGTTGATTCAACCAGTTTGTGCCCAGTGGGTTATAACTACATATTCCATCTTTCAAAAAAAGTAGAGATGACAAATGCCAATGTGTTATAGAATGAGAATAGAATGTGTTATATGCAATGCATTTACATTTGACAAAATAAGTAAATATATTTGTGCAGGAGAATAGTGGTAGAAATGGCTGAACACAGTCCTCTAATTTACAAGTTTAGAGTCTATTTTCAACTTTTCCTCTAAACATAGGTTGAAATAGCATAAACAATGCCACGCTGTCTAAAATATGACAGTAGCCTATCTAGGGCCCTTTTCCGTACGATCCAAACTCCTTCATCAACCGAAACTTTAGACAGATCTATCACCATTTTCCTATCACATTAAAATACACATATTTGTTCTACTGACTCCAACAAGACTGAAAGTGATCTGACTAGTGATAAAGACGACAGCTGCAATCCAATTTTGTGCAGAATTAATGGCACTGCCAGAGCAAACTCACCAACACAAGCTAGAAAACTTCAGCTCCGCCATAACTTGAGCAAAATGTGGAGTCGATGACATCGTCATATTTGCAACGCATTCAAGAAAGAAAAAAAAGTAGCGGGTTATGATCAATCCAAAATGTTTAGCCCGGAAAGAAAGTAACAATGTATCAAAGTATCAAACCATGAAATAATAACCCACATGAAAGGAACCCCGATGTGTTACTCAACCAACCCCCAAAAAGATCTTTAGCCTTCCTTTCATTACTTACCCTGGGTGAGAGAAAAAAATACAAGCCTACGAGTCCAACAGACACCTTCCCAAAGTCACATGTGAATGACACTATACAACCGCCCGCTTCTATTTGCCTGATGCTAAATTAAAACTTTAAAAAAGTGGTTGTAGTTATGTTGTTCACATACCAATCAATATTTACGGCGATAAACAGAAGGTGAAAGAGTTTGAGTTCATGTCGTGCGCCTGCCTGACGCCAGTGACTGAAACAGGACCCCACAGTCATAACAAGAATTTCAGCCATACGATTTACTGCGCAAAAATGAGGACACAAATTTAAGTCAGCCAACCCACTCTGACACTATGATATTTACTTTTTATGTGAATAACTAGTGAAAAGTAAACAAAGTCCAAAAAGTGGAGGTGTAGGTTAATAGAAAACAACCACACTTATGTTATTAATGAACTTTGAATATGTGATGGAGGTTGGGCACTGACAAACAGCACACAAATTAGACTAGATTTAGCCTAGCTATAGGCATTCAGGATGATTCAAATGTGTTGAGATTGCAATAGGCAGACTTTACACCAAAATATGTAATTATATCAAAACTTCAAAACAAAAAGGACATTGCTCAATTGCTAAATCTGTGAATATGTGCAATATATGGTGAATCAGCATAAAATGCAGCCAATTATATTATTTTATATTTTTTGTAGACTATATGCTTATATTCAGTTGCAGAAGGAGAAATCCATCAAAAGAACAGAAAGCACCCCATCATCTGGTAAAAAGAAGGCACTACCCATAGCCTAGTTCAGTGAGCATCTACACTACACTACACTACACTATCTTTTCAGGCCTGTCTATTAGATTTTTGACAAGAGATTTTAAAATCTTGGTTACTTGATATAGATTAAACCTGCTTGTTGACTTGAAATAGATAAAACCTGCATGGTGACTTGAAATATGTAAAACCTGCAAATCTTTTTAACTGAAATGTACTGCATCTATCTTATTTGAGACATGCTGTTCTCATCATGAAATAAAGTCCTTTCTCATAGCAAAGAACAAGCTTAAAAGTGTTTGCTCTTAAATGGAGAAATATGATCTTAGGGTCCTATCTTACCTTCAAACCTTCTACTCACCATGTGTTCAAGATCAGGTCCCCAGCCAATGGTCCCCTGAGGTAGATTACGACATCAAAGAGCCCAGAGTTCTATTGTGGAGAAAGATCAGAGTTTGGTGATGTGGCTCTCCTCACCAGCACAGACCAGCAGCCTGCTCTCCTTAATGCTATTAGCACACATTGAATGTACGGGCAGATGACATCCTTATAAAAAAAGCTATAATCATCCTAATTTTATAGTTGCATATAATATCCTCTCTCTCCTGTCAAATGCTCACCATTTTCTGATCATATATCTGATTTAATCTCCATTCCAGCAACTACCTAATTCATATCCTGACAGCAACAAATACCAGGAAATACCAATGCAAGCACTTTGTAAGCAGCCTAAGAGGAAGAGGGCAGGGCTTTATCACTGTACGATCTTAAGGTATCCCATTAGGATGCAGTCTAATCATCCATCCCAGTGCAACGTCAGCTGCAGTGTTGGGAGGAAAACAGAAAACCATTATTTTGGGGGAAAGTGTCCAGTCACTGGTACTCACTAAACCAAAATTATGAAACCCAATTTAGAGAATCTATAGTTTTGAAAAACAATGTATTGAGGGTTTCAATATCCCACATCACCCTAGTGAAATCAGCCTATCCCTTCCACGTTCATGACTGTGCAGGCCACCTTAAGATATGGATTATTGCATCTTTCCCACTTATTGATCTGACCATGCACTCAGAGAATGAGCTGAAATGCTTAGCCTCCAAGATTCAGTGTAATGTCTTTCTCACTGACCAGCACTGTGTTCAAATAACCTATCTATGATGCAACCTCTGTGTGGAACGGGATGAGTCCGTTTGCATCCATTTATCCCATACACTATTATTCTTACACTTTATAGACCCTTTTACCTTATATCAAAATGATCCAAGGTCATTGGCTATGCTCAATACTGAATACCAAAAATTGCATTTGATTGATTACCTGCATGCCCACGAGAAGATTGGTGTCAGTCAACACTGATACATAATATGCATTTTAGCCTACATGCAGCTCTTTTAATGTGATATTTGGAGGTGGAAAGCTATTAGAATATATCCATAGAGGAGTGATACGTTCTTAGGCTACATGATTGTATTAGGCTATAATTCTAGCAATTATACGTGTAATATATGGCAAATGAAACATCATAACATGAGATCACCTTTGATTTGACAGCAGACAGCAGGAACTAGAAACTTGGGAGGCGGGACATAATTGCTGTCTTATTCAGTGATTTGCCAATCCATGGAGGAGGTGTCCAAGTGCGCTCGTTTGCTATTGGTCCTGGAAAAAGACCATGCCCAAGTGCTGCGTTAGCTTTGACTGGATAGTGTGAATGATCACTAGAAACTCGTGTTCACACCGCATGTGGCGCAACGGAGAGAGGAGGCGTAAACAGCAGAGAATCTCGTAGCTAGGTAAGGTGAGTAATAAAAACATTTTATTAGAGAATATCGGAGTATTTGTAATATGTTCGATCTTAGTTAAAGTGTCAAACTTAGAGGCGCCATAAAATAAATATCCGAAATCATGTGTTTTCATGGCGATAATGGCTCGCTGATGTTAGCTAACGGGTAGCATTAGCCTTTTCTAACGTTATTGGGTCCGTGGCCTAACTGCTACTTCGACTTTTTCGTTATGCGCGGGAAATTAGCCCTATTAAATTATAATTTTTCCGCGTTAAAATATGACCGATTAATGTGTCTAGCAATATACTATTGAAACGAAGTATTTGTGAATGTGCTTGATAACTGCAATTTTTAGAACGTTGAATGGCTGCTGCGCGGCCTAGCAATGCCACATTCAAGAGGTGGTGTTTGCAGCAGTTTCTAGCTGTAGCAAAATGCAATCTCAACGTGACAAGGCCAGAAAGCCTTTTGCACTGGTCATGTTTTTACGGAGGATAACTACATTTTTAATGGATCTGTATAGAAAGTACATCGGTAGATCAAATTGTCAGGGAGTATAAGCCTTATTTTGCAGTTAATCAGGTTTGGGTTTGCTAGGTAGCTAGCATTGCTAACGTTAATCAATTGGCCAGACGTGACATGTGTTTCATTAGCTACCGACGTTGCTAGCTAGTTGGCTAACTATCTACGCTAGCGTTGTAGGATAACGTGTTAGGCCCTTTCATAGTTAATGCCCGCATGTCAGCTTGCTCAAGCAGGGGTAGACATGGCCAAACAACCACGAAATGTAGCTTATTTCAGGTGGCATACGGATCATTATTTTTTACATTTTAAAATAGTAGCCACGAGCTAGCTTGATCCCATCTACTGGGCATAAACTGGTTGAATCAACGTTGTTTCCAAGTCATTTCAGCCTCAATTGTGATGACAATAAATCAACGTTAAACTACGTTTCTGCACAGGCGTGCACAATTGTATTTTTTACCACCCAACGTTTAACCTACATCCAGTGACATACATTATATATGTATTTTCTGTTTTCTTTGCAGATATGGAGATGAGCAGCAGCAGTGAGTGCTTTCGATGTGGCCGTCCTGGGCATTGGATCAAGAACTGTCCTGAAGCTGGAAGTGGGGGGCGTGGCCGCGGCAGGGGCAGAGGAAGAGGAAAGGGTACTTTTCTTGGTTTTTGGGACACCTCACACATTCTACACCATGTGTGAGACTGGCTTGTCAAGCTGAGATCTATGAACGATTATCAGCAGCTGCCTTAAGTTTGCTGAGCACAAAGGCCTTCTCCTATGGGGAATAACCTCACTGTTGGTTGCTTTCGGGGTTTTCACGTAGTCCTATCACTTTGTTGCCACTGGGATATCAAAATGACAACGCATGGTTGTCTTAGTCACAATCTATTACGTGATTCTGTTGGTTTAGTTCACAATTGCATAGTTCAATGTGAACTTAGCTGACATAGCAGCAGAACGATACATGTTCCTCCGAGTTAGTAGTCAGTTTTCTTCACGGATGAGAATATAGTAAACCTCGGTCACCTTTCTTCTTCTAGATCTGTTCTGCTATCGCTGTGGAGAGCAAGGTCACATTGCCAGGGACTGTGAACAGACTGAGGATGGTGAGAATACTTTTCTTTCCTTTATTGAATGCTAAGTACATGCCAATGGTTTTATGTCAACCCAACTCCCAGTTTTCTTAACGTTAAACTTGTCATTCCAATATGGACTTGTTCAGCTTTACAGTGAGCAATAGTTGCAGCCTTCTTGTGACTGTCACTATGTACTAGGTCCTACTGTTATTCAGGATCTGGGGGCACGTGGTATTTTGGAATGTTTATTACATGATAGCAATGCCGTTAATTGCTTTGAAGTAGTTCTGACAAAATGCCATGTTACACTTTTAATTTAAAGAACAAATCTTGTAATAACTTTTTCTTTCTCGTCAGCCTGCTACAACTGCCACAGGAGTGGCCATATTTCCCGGGACTGCAAGGAGCCCAAAAAGGAGAGGGAGCAGTGCTGCTACAGCTGTGGCAAGGCTGGCCACGTGGCCCGTGACTGTGACCATGCCAACGAGCAGAAGTGCTATTCCTGCGGTGGCTTTGGTCACATCCAGAAACTCTGCGATAAAGTCAAATGTTACAGGTGAGTGGCCACTTAGTAAAAATATTTTTTGTAAAAAAATAAAATAATTAATACACATGGTAACGACTCATACTTGCATGTTTCCATGTACAGAGCAAACTTGACTAACAACTGCTGAAAGCACAAACGCACAACGTGTTTCGACAAGTCTTCTCGAGGGTGACATGCAGCCTCTGGTACCCCCTTCTTTTGGGGACATAAATGGGTTTACTGTAGTCTTAAAGGCTTTCCAGTAGTTATGCAGTGTATCAAGATATATGTATGTTTGTGCTGTGTTTATGGTCCTTCCGCTTTTTGTTTGCAGATTAGTTCCCGTCTCCGCCAAAGCCATGTAAATGATACCTCTTATGCTTGGTCAACTGAAATCCTAATGTTTTCTCTCCTCTCTCCAGGTGTGGCGAGATTGGCCATGTTGCTGTGCAGTGCAGCAAAGCCAGTGAGGTGAACTGCTACAAATGCGGCAACACCGGCCACCTGGCGAAAGAGTGCACCATCGAAGCCACCGCATAATCAGTGCCCTTTGTTGCCCCTCCTATTTTTTTCTGATTGATGGTTGGTTGTATTATTTTTCTCTGAATCCTCTTCACTGGCCAAAGGTTGGCTGACAGAGGCTAGTCCCGGGCCAGTGAGCCTCTCAACATGTAATATGAAGAAAG
Source organism: Oncorhynchus mykiss (assembly GCF_057628025.1). Classification (NCBI taxonomy): domain Eukaryota; kingdom Metazoa; phylum Chordata; class Actinopteri; order Salmoniformes; family Salmonidae; genus Oncorhynchus; species Oncorhynchus mykiss. The sequence goes on from NC_143037.1 coordinate 61,147,889, forward strand.
GGGTGGGAAAAAAAATCTTTCTGCATTCAATACAAAAAATGTTTGTTTAGTTTGGTAGCGGTGTTATGTATAATGCTTTGTTAAAGAATCCCCCTTTCCAAGCCACTGGTGAACAGAGATGAATGAATGGGACTAAATATATGGGATAGAGAGGACCTCTGGGCTTGTGGAAAGCGAGTCTCAGTAAGAAGGGAGTAAAAAGAAACCTGAACTTCCATGTATGGTTATTTTTGGTTTGTTTTAGTGGGATAACATGAGTTGGCCAAGAGAGTATGACATGGGAAACAGTTCACACATATGAGCTGTTTGCATCTGGGCCCAACAAGCAGCTAAGTGCCGGGCGATAACAAACTGCATGTTATATCGATAAATGCCATTACATTTTGGAAGAATTTAAAGAATCTTCTGTTCTTTTATAAAAAGAAATCTGTTTACAATTTAAAGGAGTATCAGTAAATAGACCATGGTAGGTGTTTCCCCAAAAAATTATTTTGGGAATGTTTACCTTGGAGGAACAATTAGCAACAAAAACAGTTGTCAGATCATCAGAATTAGCAGTTATTTCGGAATGGAGAATGTTTTCACAGAAATCAAATGTTATTTTTGTACAATATCACTTAGACTACTGTAAAAAAAAATCTAATTTGCTTGTACTCAGTTTTTAAGTCGGAAGGAAAACGCATCTGAAGTCGTAGAACATAGAAATGTAATTTTAAACTATCAATAAAGCAGGAGGAGCACGGGGAGGAAGGTTCTTGTGATTGCATTTATTTCAATGCTTATTTCTTCTAGGTCTTGTATTGCTTTCTTGAATGTAGTTGTGTGTATATATTCTGTATTGGTCAGCAGTTCTGAGTTTGTAGAACAACTTAAACCCTGCCCTAGAACTGTCATGTAACATTTTCTTTCCAAATTGACAAACTCATTGATTGTGGGTGGCCCCACATTGTCAACCGTTATAGTACAGGACTAGGCAGACTTTTCTTCCCAGAGAGAATATAGAACAGGTTGTGGCAAACTCCATAGGGAATCCTCCTGTTATCTCTAACCCATAGCTCAGATTTCCATGTCAAATTACCCTTGGGTGGCACTTGCAGTGTAAATTTAGCCAACCTATATATAAAGACCCACTTGTGCTTCAGCTCTCCGGTTGTCGATTTTGCAGTCAGTTTGGCCCTTATTTGGTCTCAGAAAATGGAAATAAATCAATTGAAAACATGGATTAAGTCAATTAATATGTATTACTTTGAGGAATTTTGTCTACTGCACTGCACCAATCTATACTTCTAAAATGGCCAGTATCCTTGCTGCTGTTTCCCCTGCATTTCTATTGCTCCACCTGATGTTCAAAATGGCAGCTGGGGCCGCAGTCTAGTTCTGCTGCTGTTTACGATTTTCAACAGTGCGTAATAAAATGCCGCGTTCAAAAAAACTCAAATCTCCGACTTCCGTGCGGTCAAGACAACTGACGTCGTGGAGAAAAAACAAGCACCGACTCGAAATAATCGTTTCGAACGATAATCCAACTCGGAATTTGGAAGTTCGGAAACGCGAGCATCTTTCAAGAGCTCCGACCTGAACACGACTGACGTCATGATTTGACCTCGTTTTTTTCCGGTGTTCCCAGTTGTATTGAAAGCACTAAAAGGAAGTCCTCATATGTCGTCATTTCGCCGTGCATAGAAAAAAGTCAGAAGAAAACAAGCTCAGTCCAAGCCGGCTTTTTTATTTGGTGCTTCATTATTTTTCGGTCGCCGGTGAAAGTAGGCGGAGATGAGGGGACTCCTGCCGTTTTACCGAGCTCTGAGCGCCCTGTGTAACCGACAAGTCAGGCGAAGAGCTGGCTTTGCCGGTTCTGAGTGCGGGTTTAGCGGAATCGTGTCTGTTAGCAAGGTACGAATCGAACTGCAAAGCTGTTGCTTCCAAATGAATTCTGCACTGTCAGCTGATACATTGTAGCCAATGTTTCCTTGTAATAGGAATACCAAAGAATGTAGAATTGCACTGGTATTTTTGGGGATGGGCGCTTTGGGTCCCCAAATGTTTTTTCCCAATCAGTTTTCAAAATCCAAACTGGCACATTTTTATGTCTCCGAATGTTATCGCTCAAGTATTTTCTTGAAACAAACAAATTAATAAAGACACCCACAACCTATCGTATTTTTTTTCTGGAGAATTAAACCTACGATTGACAAAATATAGACACATGCACATTTGAATTGTAACATGGGCAGTAAAAAAACATCAGATTTTCCATAATATGCCAAAACATCGTCTCATTTGTTTATGCCAAATCGCGATCTTGAATCGATAGGCCTATAGTAGCCTAGGCTATTTTTTTGCCTATAATGGTGATGCTTTAGCCTCTGATGTTGCATTTTGCTGTGTCATTCACAGGGGGGCTCTTCTGCCTTTAATCACACAGTTGCACTGTTCTTAGCAGTCAATTCTGCATCCCCCACGTTGTTTTGTTTAAATGTGGGTAGGGGCCATTTGAATAGGAAAAGAGATTGCAGTTCCATCACAATCCCATATCATTAGCTCCTTCTGTAATGTTGGCTACAATGAATTGAATACATCAGGGTTTTTTCTCTCTCTAAATAATAGGCCTCAGAGGTGCATATGTATCCATATGGCATATTGGGCCTGTCAGTAAAGTGGCTTTGATAAGAGGAAAGTCCCAATAATCACAGGGCCTATGAATTTCTACCCTCACATCACATATTATGTTTACTTTCTCTTTATGTGAGCTGCCTCCACAATTCACATTTCCTTCCACATCTACCTAGAGGCCAGACTTGTAGCCTGATCCACACCAATAGCGAAACAGATTGTAAACTTACGGGACTTCAGGATGGTCGTATGAGGTTAAGATTGTTGAGCAACACCCTGGAAATAGTTGTGTGTTGTAACATACAGAAACTAAATCATTACTAGTCTAGATTCATATTTAAAACAGAACCACACGCATGGTCCTGCATCCTGTCTTGTGTGTCAACTCAGACCCATGCTTTGGGGATGGGTCTTATATTGTTGAGTGGAATATTTCTAATGATGCATGATGTCAACATTACAGTTTTGTGTCATAATGTAGCGATCTAGAATGTGGCATATGAATCATTCTCTCTTCCTATCCCAGCCACAGCCATGCTTTGGCCTGCTGTTTGACATCGATGGCGTGCTTGTCCGGGGAAAGATACCCATCCCTGCTGCAAAAAAGGCCTTCCAAAAACTGGTCAACTCCCAGGGACAATTTGTGGTACCAGTTGTTTTTGTCACCAACGCAGGGAATTGTATGCGGCAGATGAAAGCAGACCAGCTCTCGCACATCCTGGGAGTGCCTGTAAGTGTCTCACAGCTCTCTTCTGCCACACAATCTGTAATGATTAAGACATACTTTAATTCTAGTCCCTGTGTGGGCAGTTAGCCACTCATGCTGTACATGTTAATGTGGTGCATTGTCTTTTGACTTTAAACGAGTTCTCAGCCATATGATGGCTAAATATTAGGACCAGCAGAGGTAGACAATGACCTGCATTATACACAGCCTTTTGACATGAAATTCAACTGTATGTGTGTCTCGTTGCACAGAAAATCAAACCAATTAGGTCCTCTTGAAGATATTGCTTGCTGTAGGTCTGGCTCAGCCTATCTGACTGGTGTTTTTGTTACCAGATCACCATGGACCAGGTGATGATGTCACACAGTCCACTGAGGATGTTCAAGAAATACCATGACAAGTGTGTTCTGGTGTCAGGACAAGGGCCCGTCCTGGATATTGCCAAAAAGTATCCTTTTGAAATTCAATATGTACTGTCAGACATTATCAAAGCATCTACTTGACTTAGCTTGATAAGAGAATATCGGGGTGGCAGGTAGCCTAGTGGTTAGAGCTTTGGACCAGTAACCGAAAGGTTGCTAGATCAAATCCCCGAGCTGACAAGGTAAAAATCTGTCATTCTGCCCCTGAACAAGGCTGCTAACCTGTTAACACTGTTCCTAGACCGTCATTGTAAATAAGAATTTGTTCTTAACTGACTTGCCTAGGTAAATAAAAAATAAAAATGACCTAGAAATGAATTAACAAGCTGATTATATCAGGTATATCATACCCAAGTGCAGACTGTGTTGAAGTTACAATGTTTATTGCAACAACAGGGGCAGACAAACAAAAGGTCAAGGCAGGTAGAGTGGTCAGGCAGGCGGGCTCAGAGTCAGGGGCAGGCAGAGTGGTCAGGCAGGCGGGCTCAGAGTCAGGACAGGCAAGGGTCAAAACCAGGAGGACGAGAAAAAGAGAGACTGGGGAAAAACAGGAGCTGAGAGAACTCTGGTTGACTTGAACAAACAAGACAAACTGGCACAGGCAGAAAACATAGGTATAAATACCCAGGGGATAAGTGGGGAAGATGGGCGACACCTGGAGGGGGTGGAGATAAGCACAATGACAGGTAAAACATGACAGATTATAATGACCATGCTATACATTGGTGGTGTAATCCTTAAAATTATAAGCTTGGGCTTCCAGAATGTGGTCAGTATCGACATGTTGAGAGAATCCTTTCCTCTGCTGGACATGGTGGACCACAACAGACGGCCCAAACTGCCGGTGAGACTCGAGCCGATGTATACATCAAGAACCATAGACAGGCTATATTTCAGAGGCTTTCCTAAGCACCTTCCATTTCTTATTTTCTTTTCAGTCCAGTCCTATTGCCAACCTTCCCACAGTAGAAGGTGAGGGCTTGTAAATGGATTCTCTTCTTCTGATTGATCTTGTTGTTGAACTGTCACCGTAATCACAATTGTATATCATATCCATCATATTCCACATCTTTTCTCTTCCCGGTCCAGCTGTTATTCTGTTTGGGGAGCCCATCCGATGGGAGACCAACCTCCAGCTGATAATTGATATCCTTCTGACCAATGGGAACCTGAGCGGAGCCCACCAGACCCAAAAGCTTCCCCACCTCCCCCTGCTGGCCTGCAACATGGATCTCATGTGGATGGCTGAGGCCCAGTCTCCACGGTAACCACAGTGAATCAGAGCTGTTATTGAAATGTGGTGAAAAGGCAGGCAGATATGAATAGGAAGAAAGACATTTGTTTTTTTCACCATAGAATCTATTAATGTCCTGGATGCAAAACGGGACTAAGCTCATTGAAGTCTGGCCTTCAAGAAAACGGTTCAATGAGTTTGATTAGTTTAATGGATCATGTTTTCATTACATGTTTGCTTCTTTATATGATCTCAACTCCAGGTTTGGTCATGGGACATTCCTGGTGTGCCTGGAGAACATCTACAAGAAGATAACGGGTAAAGAGGTGAAGTACAAAGCTCTGATGGGGAAGCCCAGTGAACTGACCTACCACTTTGCTGAGTACCTCATCAGAGGCCAGGCTGTGGAGAGAAACTGGACACAGCCCATCACCTCCCTCTATGCTATTGGGTAAGACCCCTGTCATCTCACTGTTGACAGCAAAAATGGTGGCCATTTATTTTACGTGAACAAATATACTACTAGGTAAAACATGGGTAATTGCATAATGATAACATATCATTATAATTACTTGTTTGTTTTTTTGGGATTCAAAGCACAGCTAGATTTCACCTTGAAGCTAAAGTAGTTGTTATAAGTGTGGGCTCTTAATTTAATCACTGTTGTGGCTGAGAATTTTCCTGCACCGCAGGAAATGCAGATGAGCTTTGAGATACATTCACTGAAACCCGCACTACAGTTATATTAACAGTATTGCACTTTTCATATAGCCTAATTATAGCCTAACCACAGATTAAACATTACATTGGTGGAAAAATGTGAATGTTCAAATCTTGTTGTTACAGGATTATATTGATGCGACAATACTGGTCAAATTAAGATTCTGCACCTGGATGTGCTGATGTCCATGATGTGGGATGTCATTTCTGTACTACCTGATTCTTCTCCTTGATTTCCTTTCCTTTGCCTCTCTACTCCCTCAGGGATAACCTGATGACTGACATCTATGGGGCCAACCTCTACAGTTGTTACCTGAAGGAGAGGAACAGGAGGAAGAACTCCAAAGCTGTCGCCAAGATGGCCACTGGCACTGGCTCTAGTGCAGCCCTTCCCCAGGACAATGACCACGTAGAGAACGCCTGGGAGAGCGAGCTGGCACCCCCCTCCGCCACCTCCTGCAAATCCATCCTGGTGTGCACTGGGGTGTACAACCCCCACACGGAGGTGCCCACTTATGCCAACAAGTGCAGCAAGGAGACTGTGTTTCACGGGCATCGCGACTTCCGCTTCGACCCGGCGTTGGTAGAGCCCGGGCACATCGTGCAGGACGTGGCTGACGCCGTGGAGCTCATCTTTGAGCAGGAGAAGTTTGTGCCTCAGTAATGTTTTCAGATTGGTGTCGTCATGGAGACCTCCTTAGTAGAGGTCTCAGGTTTGCCTGTGCCGGCCATAGAATTAGAATTGATTATATTCAAATTCTATGGTTCTGGGTTAAAAAGGAGGGGGTTCCTAAAAATTGATACAGAGCAGACCTGATCAATATCCAGTGTTGTGCAGATTTGTTTTGTATGATACGATGGACCAGATTAGTCTTAACTGGGAAACACCACTTACTGAGTTACATTGGACAGTGTTTACAACTTGGCAGTGCATTGAAGGAACTTAATAGGTCATATTCAAACTCATAACGGTGTAAAGTACTGTAGTGAGATTTAACTGTTATTCATTTTGTTGTATTGTTCTATAGTGGGCTTAAAACGATTTAAGTTCTGCACAATTACCCGCTTTTAAGTAATGGCAATTGTTTTTATTGAAAGCCTTATTTAATAGTATTATGAATAAGTATTTTCTTAGTTGTGATTATGTACAAAGATTATGACAATCTTTCAAATTGTTAATTTGATTTAAGTGGTCTTATGTATCTTAATGACTACAATAAGTTATAAATATTTGTATGAATTCTATGTAATTCATATGTTTTCAATTCCTTCTCAAACTGGCCATATCACTGTCTACCATATGTTTTGTCTGTTACGTCTATGCATGCATTTCAGTAAGGTAGATTGAATGCATTATACTGTACTTAGCCCGGTTTCCCAAAAGCATATTAAGGCAATTTTATCGTTAGAACCATAGATGGTTCTAATATTAATTTAGCCTTAAGATGCTTTTGGGAAACCGGGCCCTGTACTGTAAGAATACCTATTTGATATTTAGGGTGCAATGCCGTCCTTCAACTGTGCTGTCTACATTATTTCTAGCAATGTAAACCATGTAACCTGTATTTGCACAGAACAAAACGATTCATTCTCATTTAATGTTACCATATCTTGCCGAGCTAGTAAACCTGCCCTTTGTTGTAAATGTACCATTTGTCGTATGCGTTTAAACTTTGACCACAGATGCAAAGACTGTATCTAGCCACTTATATTTATATAAAATATAGGAATAGAAGAGAAGCTATTTTATCATAGGTGTATTAACCATGAATTTCAGTTGATACGTTACATATTTTATAAGATATGAAAGTAGCGTAGCCTTAAAAAAAGAAAAAAAGCTGGCTACCTGTTCTTCAGTGCTGATGATATAGCATGGGTTTGTTAACATGAAAACAAACGACTCCATAGAAAATAAAACATGCTTATCTTCTTGTCATATATCCTACCGGTTTTCTTTACTGTCCTCATGCACACATCTTCAGTTTCAGAAATAAATATTCTCACTTATCTAGTGTTAACAATATTTGCAAATTGTACAACACCTAAATGTCTCCCGAATTGCACAGCTGTATAAGGCATTGCATCTCAGTGCTTGAGGCGTCACTACAGACACCCTGGTTCGAATCCAGGCTGTATCACAACCGGCCGTAATTGGAAGTCCCATAGGGCGGCGCACAATTAGCCGAGTGTTGTCCGGGTTTGGCCGGTGTAGGCTGTCCTTGTAAATAAGAATCTGTTCTTAACTGACTTGCCTAGTTAAATAAAGGTCAAATAAATAAAAAAAGCTTCACCCTCATGTGGGTGCTAGCAAGCAAGATGGGTTGTGCTAGGTATCAACAGCCAATCCAGTAGGGGCTGGAAGCTATAGTGAGCTTCGATTGGTCAAAAATGACGCGATGTCGGCCTCCCGGGTGGCGCAGTGGTTAAGGGCGCTGTACTGCAGCGCCAGCTGCGCCACCAGAGACTTTGGGTTTGTGCCCAGGTTCTGTCGTAACCGGCCGCGACCGGGAGGTCCGTGGGGCGACGCACAATTGGCCTAGCGTCGTCCGGGTTAGGGAGGGTTTGGCCGGTAGGGAAATCTATTTACATAATAGTGATGTGGGTACATTTTGGATCTATCCCACATTGGGTGGGAAAACATGTCTGTCATGTCATATACAGTATCCTATGGGCTGATCAGGCTTATCATAGCCATAGCCATAAATGTTAAAGTGTGAGGCCTTACCTTTAAGTGTGAAGTTATTGACAACAAGGCTAGAGTGAGGCCTACTGTGGTGGAAATTCAACACCAGGGACACCTGAAGTGGAGAGGTTACAACAACAAACTCTGCACACTGTACAGGTCTATCAGAAAACTCAGCTGGGGCGGTCCCAACAGTTGTCTTATGTACAGTGTCGTGTCTTTAGTATCATTGAAGGTGAAAACTGTTTTTTTTATCAAATCAATTCTCTGTAATTATTATTACGTGATTAAACTAATCATGTACATTTAATTAACTAGAAAGTCGGGGCACCACGGAAAATCTTCAGATTACAAAGTTATACTTTTCCGAATATAACTCTTCAGATATTTTAATATCTGATCAATTAGTCTTCTATTAATGAATTATTCTTTACCTTACGTCAGTCTCATTTCAAACATCGTAGAATTCTTGGTTATCTACACGAACCCAGCCTAAATCATGAATCATCCATACACCAATTGGCTTAATCATTTATCTACTAACCAACTTAACTAAATAATCACATAAATGCATAACATACAGTAGATATTGGTTACAAACAATGATAGGGAAGAACCCCTAGTGGGCTAAACTGATATGACGGCTTGGTATACAAAGAAAAGGGGGTGTGGACTGATAAAGGAGCGGGAAAGACTAAATGGATTTACTACACACAGTGGATAATTATATTAATTGGAATGCTAATCCTTTGCACATGAACACTCGCTCATTTGGGAATAATTGCAATCAATATATTTACACCCATATGTCGTTGTTGTCTTCTCTGTTGGAATTGTCGGTCAGTCTGCTGGAGAGTCAGTTCATCAGAGAGTCTCTGGTTACTTCTCCAGAAGTCACAATGTCTTTCACGGTTGGAGCTATCGTCTGCTCCTGATAGTGTCTGTTGTAATGGATACGTCAGGCGTCCATTGTTCTTAGAGTAGATGTTTCGTGGCTGTCGGTATTCACATCCCAGGTTTACATAATTTCTATCTGCAGACTAGTAATTAGTATCTAAGATTTGCTCTTATTCTGTAGGGATCGATAGTCTCAGAGTTGAACCTCTTTCAGCCATGTAGCCAATGCTCCACGTGGTATAGTTCTCTAGTCTTGGTACTCAACTATTCAAAATCACAGCTCCCACTGTGGGTTTGCTTAGTCTGAAGAGGATTTCTTCAGGGGAGTTTTATTCGTAACAATAGAAAGGGCGGTTCCATGACGCCAGATCATGTCTGTGCTCACGGGGGTGTGGCCGCTGACTAGTTAAACTTTACAGGGAATACAATTCTCTCAAAATTAAAGGTTAACATCACATTACATAATTTCACAAATAGTTTCATCTTTACTCATTCATTTCATACAAGAATTAGATGCAAACACCATAATTGAGAAATGAACACATTCAGAGCTATAGTAATGTGTGTTTCCTGTCCTTCGTGAGGTCACCAAATTAAGCACACTCAACATAACTCTCCCTTAAGTGTCCACTGACCATTCCCACAAGTGGACATATTGTTTCATTCTCCCATTTTGGGGATTTAGGAGTTCGGCCATGTCAAATCAAATCAAAGTTTATTTGTCATGTGCGATGAATACAACAGGAGTAGACCTTACAGTGAAATGCTTACTTACAGGCTCTATCAATAGTGCAAAAAAAGGTATTAGGTGAACAATAGGTAGGTAAAGAAATAAAAACAACAGTAAAAAGGCTATATACAGTAGTGAGGCTATAAAAGTAGTATATACAGTAGTGAGGCTCTGTGGTTATATAATGCAAAAAACGTCATGGGGTCAGGGTTACGTGGCATCTCTACTAGGAATGGTTAGTCAACTTGCATAGTCAGATTTACTTGGCAAAGTGACAAACCTGCTCTTACCTTAACTGGCCCCAACCCACACAGGAGGCAAAGGCATAGATGGCTTTGAGTTGAATATGGTGATGATTTCATCATAATCCAATGTATCTGTCAGTTCACGCTCAAAAGACAGCAATAATGGCGCCGACAGAGATGGTCGCCTCTCTTCAGGTCCTAAGGAAATTATGCAGTAATTTGTTTTTTATGTAGTATTTCCTGTTAGCCAGGAAAATCTCAAGTGTTATTACATACAGCCAGGACGAACTACTGGCTATAAAAGTGATGTCAACTTACCAACATTACGACCAGGAATACAACTTTCCCGAAGCGGATCCTTTGTTCGGACCTCCACAATGGACATGTGATCTTATCCCAGAGGCCGACCCAATACAACACGGTGCCGCAGGAGCGGCCTACTGGTTAGACTTAGAAGGCGACACCATCCACCGTTTCTGACCATATTACTCACCAATCTCTGTAAAATTCTCTGTTTCACGGAAACATGGCTCACTCGGGATATGTTGTCAGAGTCGGTACAGCCACCCGGTTTCTTCACGCGGCAAGAAGAAGGGTGGGAGTGTATACCTTATGATTAAAGACTCATGGTGTAATCAACAACATACAGGAACTCAAGTCCTTTTGATCACCTGATCTAGAATTCCTTACAATCAAATGCCGACCGCATTATCTACCAAGAGAATTCTCTTCGATTATGGACTCTATGTTAACTGAAACCATATATCCTGAGGCTGCATTTATTGTAGCTGGGGATTTTAACAAAGCTAATCTGAGAACAAGATTTCCTAAATTCTATCAGCATATCGACTGTGCGACACGAGCTGGTAGCATTCTGGACCATTGCTACTCTAACTTCCGCAATGCATACAAATCCCTCCCTCGCCCTCCCTTCGTGAAATCGGACCACGACTCCATTTTGTTGCTCCCAGCCTATAGACAGAAACTAAAACAGGAAACCCCCATGCTCAGGTCTATCCAACGCTGGTCTGACCAATCGGAATCCACGCTTCAAGATTGCTTCGATCACGTGGACTGGGATATGTTCCGGGTAGCCTCAGATAACAACATTGACGTATACGCTGACTCGGGGAGTGAGTTTATTAGCAAGAGTATCGGTAATGTTGTACCCACAGTGACTATTAAAACCTTCCCTAACCTGGAAACCATGGCAAGGCGACTGGAAACATGACATAATACAAACAGTGTAGCTATTCCATCTGCAAGGCAATCAAACAAGTAAAACATCAGTATAGAGACAAAGTAGAGTCGCAATTCAATGGCTCAGACACGAGAGGTATGTGGCAGGGTCTACAGTCAATCACGGATTACAAAAAGAAAATCAGCCCAGTCACTGACATCGACGTCTTGCTCCCAGACAAATTAAACAACTTCTTTGCTCGCTTTGAGAAAAATACAGTGAAACTGACACATCCCGCTACAAAAGCCTGTGGGTTCCCGTTCACCGTGGCCAATGTGATTAAAACATTTAAACCTGTTAACCCTCGCAGGGCTGCCGGCCTTGACGGCATCCCTAACCGAGTCCTCAGAGCATGCGCAGACCAGCTGGCTGGTGTGTTTACGGACATATTCAATCAATCCCTATCCCAGTCTGCCACCATTGTTCATGTTCCCAAGAAAGCTAAGGCAACTGAACTAAATGACTGTCGCCCCATAGCACTCACCTCTGTCATCATGGAGTGGTTTGAGAGACTAATCAAGGATCATATCACCTCCACCCTACCTGATACATCAGACCCACTCAAATTTGCTTAGCACCACAGTAGATCCACAGATGACGCAATCGCCATCACACTACACACTGCCTTATCCCATCTGGACAAGAGGAATACCTATGAAAGAACACTGTTCATTGACTACAGCTCAGCATTTAACGCCATAGTACCATGCAAACTCATCATTAAGCTCGAAACCCTGGGTCTCGACCCAGCCCTGTGCAACTGGGTCCTGGACTTTCTGATGGGTCGCCCCCAGGTGGTGAGGGTAGGAAACAACATCTCCACCCCGCTGATCCTCAACACTGGGGCCCCACAAGGGTGCATTCTATCCGCTCTCCTGTACTCCCTGTTCACCCATGACTGTGTGGCCATGCACGCCTCCAACTCAATCATCAAGTTTACAGACGGCACTACAGTGGTAGGCCTGATTCCTAACAACAACGAGACGTCCTACAGAGAGGAGGTGAGGGCCCTCGGAGCGTGGTGTCAGGAAAATAACCTCTCACTCAACGTCAACAAAACAAAGGAGATGATCGTGGACTTCAGGAAACAGCAGAGGGAGCATCCCCCCCATCCACATCGACGGGACAGTAGTGGAGAAGGTGGAAAGTTTTAAGTTCCTCGGCATACACATCACAGACAAACTGCAATGGTCCGCCCACACAGACAGCGTGGTGAAGAAGGTGCAACAGCGCCTCTTCAACTTCAGGTGGCTGAAGAAATTTGGCTTGTCACCTAAAACACAAACTTTTACAGATGCACACTCAAGAGCATCCTGTCAGGCTGTATCACCACCTGGAACAGCAACTGCACCGCCCACAACCACAAGGCTTTCCAGAGGGTAGTGCGTTCTGCACAACGCATCACCGGGGGCAAACTACCTGCCCTCCAGGACACCTATAGTACCCAATGTCACAGGAAGGCCTAAAAGATCATCAAGGACAACAACCACCCGAGCCACTGCCTGTCCACCCCGCTATCATCCAGAAGCTGAGGTCAGTACAGGTTTATCAAAGCTAGGACTGAGAGACTGAAAAACAGCTTCTATCTCAAGGCCATCAGACTGTTAACAAACATCACTAACATAGAGAGGCTGCTGCCAACATACAGACTCAAATCTCTGTCCACTTTAATAAATGGATGTAATACAATTGAAGTCAGAAGTTTACATACACTTAGGTTGGAGTCATTAAAACTTGTTTTTCAACCACTCCACAAATTTCTTGTTAAGGACAACAAAGTCAAGGTATTGGAGTGGCCATCACAAAGTCCTGACCTCAATCCTATAGAAAATTTGTGGGCAGAACTGAAAAGGTGTGTGGAAGCAAGGAGGCCTACAAACCTGACTCAGTTACACCAGCTCTGTCAGGAGGAATGGGCCAAAATTCACCCAACTTATTGTGGGAAACTTATGGAAGGCTACCCGAAACATTTGACCCAAGTTAAACTATTTAAAGGCAATGCTACCGCATACTAATTGAGCGTATATTAACTTCTGACCCACTGGGAAGTGAATGAAATAAATAAAAGCTGAAATAAATCACTCTCTCTACTATTATTCTGACATTTCACATTCTTAAAATAAAGTGGTGATCCTAACTGACCTAAGTCAGGGAATTTTTACTAGGATTAAATGTCAGGAATTGTGAAAAAGTTAGTTTAAATGTATTTGGCTAAGGTGTATGTAAACTTCTGACTTCAACTTTAAATGTATCACTAGTCACTTTAAATAATGGAACTTTATATAATGTTTACATATCCTACATTACTCATCTAATACTGTGTTCTATACCATCTACTGCATCTTGCCTATGCTGCATGGCCAACGCTCATCCATATATTTATATGTACGTACATATTCATCCCATTGCATTTGTGTGTATAAGGTAGTCGTTGTGAATTTGTTAGATTACTTGTTAGATTTTACTGCACTGACGGAACTAGAAGTCCAAGCATTACGCTACACTTTCATCTCCTAACCATGTGCATGAGACCAATAAATGTTTTTTTTTTAACAATACTCTTTGTCCAAATGTAAGATTAGCAAACATTTCTGCTCTAGAGAAGAACAGATTTTCCTCATGGTTATGAGGGCCCAGCAGGGCTCTCCTCCTACTTCTGGGTCAATGCCCTGGACCTGCATTGGCCCCTTTGGCTCAGGACTCCTTCTGCGATGACCATCTACTTCTGGGCCACTACTCCGGACCGGCGTTAGCCTTTTTGGCTCGGGACCCTCTGCCAGGTTCCCTTGGTAACTTGGTACGGCTCTCTCCAATGGGAGTCCTTCCAACTCTTTCTCCTGAAGTCCTTGACCACCACAAAATCCCCTGGGCTCAAACAGTGCTCAGCTCCACCTGCCAGGTTCGGCAAATATGCCTTCATTTGAGGAAAGAGAGTCTTGAGAACACTGCTAAGGGTGACAAAATACTCAACCATGTCTTCCTCCATCCCTTGAAGGGACAACCTGTTCTGGGTGAAAGGTGCATTTGTCATTCGCATAGGACGGCCAGTCAGCACCTTGTGTGGAGAGAGACCAGTGACCATATGGGATCTGCCTTCATACTCATCAGTACCAATGGAAGCACTTTCACCCATGTCAGGCTTGTTTCACCAATTAGCTTAACCAATGACATTTTCAGAGATTGATTCGCCCTTTCGACTGCACCCGCAGGTTGAAGATGAAATCAATCTTCAAAGCCCCTGACAGGGACTGGACAAACTCATTCACGAAATGTCAACTATTGTTGTAGAGATTTTAGATGGCAGACCATACCTGGGTATGGTCTCTTTGGGTATGATCTCTCTGGGTATGATCTCTCTGGGTATGATCTCTCGCACAACTGCTTTTGCCGCAGCAACCGCTGTGGCTCTCCTGCAAGTGAAAGCTTCAATCCATTTAGAAAACATGTCAACAATCACCAAACAATACTTGTACCCCTCACAATGGGTCAACTCAATGAAGTCCATCATTAAGTGCTCAAAAGATCCTTCAGGCCTTGGATGGTACGTGGGGGATACTAAAATGCCGCGTCCAATATTATTAGTCATGCAAATCAAACATTTCTTGCAGAAATGTTCTGCAAGCACAGTAAAACCTACTGCACACCAACATTTATTTACAAGATCCACCAAATGAAAAGTACAACGGGGCATGGCAGGTCTGCCCCTCTCATCCAGCCATACACCCGATGCGTCTTTACGACAGCACCCAGCCCACTTGCAAGTTTCTGACTCATCAGCCGTTGCCTGCAAAGCAACCATGTCATCAACAGAGAAAGGGTTGATGGGAGCTAAAACTGCTGCCATCTGTAGGAGGGGGGAAACAGAAGAGGAAGCAGCCAATTTAGCTGCACGGTCAGCTTTAGCATTCCCCAGAGAAATGTTGTCGTTAGAGGAAGAATGTGCTTGTCACTTAATTATGGAAACAGAGGAGGGTAGCTAGGCAGCCTGTAAGAGAGACGAAACAAGGTTACTGTGTGCAATCTGTTTTCTAGACAAGGTCAATAAGCATCTATTCTTCCACAATGTTCCAAAATCATGCACAACACCGAACACATATCTGCTATCAGTGTAAATGTTAACAGAGCTGTCCTTTCCCAAAATACAAGCTCTAGTGAAGCCAAAAAGTTCTGCCGCCTAGGCTGATAAGTGTGAAGAGAGTCGAACACTCTCCACAGTTTCCAAAACAGTCACAACAGCATAACCAACTAATAGATCCCCTTTCTCATTTCTCTGGGCAGACCTATCTACAAAATACTCAAAGTCTGGATTGCCTAATGGGGGTGTCTCTCAAGTCTAATCTTGGGCTGCAGTTTCAATTTCAAAAGCTACAGTGCCTTGCGAAAGTATTCGGCCCCCTTGAACTTTGCGACCTTTTGCCACATTTCAGGCTTCAAACATAAAGATATAAAACTGTATTTTTTTGTGAAGAATCAACAACAATTGGGACACAATCATGAAGTGGAACGACATTTATTGGATATTTCAAACTTTTTTAACAGATCAAAAACTGAAAAATTGGGCGTGCAAAATTATTCAGCCCCTTAAGTTAATACTTTGTAGCGCCACCTTTTGCTGCGATTACAGCTGTAAGTCGCTTGGGGTATGTCTCTATCAGTTTTGCACATCGAGAGACTGAAATTTTTCCCCATTCCTCCTTGCAAAACAGCTCGAGCTCAGTGAGGTTGGATGGAGAGCATTTGTGAACAGCACTTTTCAGTTCTTTCCACAGATTCTCCATTGGATTCAGGTCTGGACTTTGACTTGGCCATTCTAACACCTGGATATGTTTATTTTTGAACCATTCCATTGTAGATTTTGCTTTATGTTTTGGATCATTGTCTTGTTGGAAGACAAATCTCCGTCCCAGTCTCAGGTCTTTTGCAGACTCCATCAGGTTTTCTGCCAGAATGGTCCTGTATTTGGCTCCATCCATCTTCCCATCAATTTTAACCATCTTCCCTGTCCCTGCTGAAGAAAAGCAGGCCCAAACCATGATGCTGCCACCACCATGTTTGACAGTGGGGATGGTGTGTTCAGCTGTGTTGCTTTTACGCCAAACATAACGTTTTGCATTGTTGCCAAAAAGTTCAATTTTGGTTTCATCTGACCAGAGCACCTTCTTCCACATGTTTGGTGTGTCTCCCAGGTGGCTTGTGGCAAACTTTAAACAACACTTTTTATGGATATCTTTAAGAAATGGCTTTCTTCTTGCCACTCTTCCATAAAGGCCAGATTTGTGCAATATACGACTGATTGTTGTCCTATGGACAGAGTCTCCCACCTCAGCTGTAGATCTCTGCAGTTCATCCAGAGTGATCATGGGCCTCTTGGCTGCATCTCTGATCAGTCTTCTCCTTGTATGAGCTGAAAGTTTAGAGGGACGGCCAGGTCTTGGTAGATTTGTAGTGGTCTGATACTCCTTCCATTTCAATATTATCGCTTGCACAGTGCTCCTTGGGATGTTTAAAGCTTGGGAAATATTTTTGTATCCAAATCCGGCTTTAAACTTCTTCACAACAGTATCTCGGACCTGCCTGGTGTGTTCCTTGTTCTTCATGATGCTCTCTGCGCTTTTAACGGACCTCTGAGACTATCACAGTGCAGGTGCATTTATACAGAGACTTGATTACACACAGGTGGATTGTATTTATCATCATTAGTCATTTAGGTCAACATTGGATCATTCAGAGATCCTCACTGAACTTCTGGAGAGAGTTTGCTGCACTGAAAGTAAAGGGGCTGAATAATTTTGCACGCCCAATTTTTCAGTTTTTGATTTGTTAAAAAAGTTTGAAATATCCAATAAATGTCGTTCCACTTCATGATTGTGTCCCACTTGTTGTTGATTCTTCACAAAAAAATACAGTTTTATATCTTTATGTTTGAAGCCTGAAATGTGGCAAAAGGTCGCAAAGTTCAAGGGGGCCGAATACTTTCGCAAGGCACTGTATACTTGGCCTTGTCTCAGGATGGTAAGTTGGTGGTTGAAGATATCCCTCTAGTGGTGTGGGGGCTGTGCTTTGGCAAAGTGGGTGGGGTTATATCCTTCCTGTTTGGCCCTGTCCAGGGGTATCATCGGATTGGGCCACAGTGTCTCCTGACCCCTCCTGTCTCAGCCTCCAGTATTTATGCTGCAGTAGTTTATGTGTCAGTTTGTTATATCTGGAGTACTTCTCCTGTCTTATCCAGTGTCCTGTGTGAATTTAAGTATGCTCTCTCTAATTCTCTCTTTCTTTCTCTCTCTCGGAGGACCTGGGCCCTAGGAACATGGCTCAGGACTACCTGGCATGACTCCTTTCTGTCCCCAGTCCACCTGGCCGTGCTGCTGCTCCAGTTTCAACTGTTCTGCCTGCGGCTATGGAATCCTGACCTGTTCACCGGACGTGCTACCTGTCCCAGACCTATTATTTGCCCATGCTGGTCATTTATGAACATTTTAACTTCTTGCCCATGTTCTGTTATAATCTCCACCCGGCACTGCCAGAAGGGGACTGGTCACCGCTCATAGCCTGGTTCCTCTCTAGGTTTCTTCCTAGGTTTTGGCCTTTCTAGGGAGTTTTTCCTAGCCAATGTGCTTCAACACCTGCATTGCTTGCTGTTTGGGGTTTTAGGCTGGGTTTCTGTACAGCACTTTGAGATATCAGCTGATGTACGAAGGGCTATATAAATACATTTGATTTGATTTTTGATTTGTTCTTCGGCTTGCAAGCCTCCCCCTTTTTCCTCCAAACATAACCATGGTCATTATGGCCAAACAGTTCTATTTTTGTTTCATCAGACCATAGGACATTTCTCCAAAAGGTACGATCTTTGTCCTCATGTGCAATTGCAAACCGTAGTCTGGCTTTTTTATGGCGGTTTTGGAGCAGTGGCTTCTTCCTTGCTGAGCGGCCTTTCGTTTTACCATGGATATAGATACTTCTGTACCTGTTTCCTCCAGCATCATCACAAGGTCCTTTGCTGTTGTTCTGGGATTGATTTGCACTTTTTGCACCAAAGTACGTTAATCTCTAGGAGACAGAAGTGTCTTCTTCCTGAGCGGTATGACGGCTGCGTGGTCCCATGGTGTTTATACTTGCGTACTATTGTTTGTACAGATGAATGAGGTACCTTCAGTCATTTGGAAATTGCATCAAAGGCTGAACCATCTACATTTTTTTTCTGAGGTCTTGGCTGATTTCTTTTGATTTTCCCAGGATGTCAAGCAAAGAGGCACTGAGTTTGAAGGTAGGCCTTGAAATACATCCACAGGTACACCTCCAATTGACTCAAATGTTGTCAATTAGCCTATAATTTTCTGGAATTTTCCAAGCCGTTTAAAGTCACAGTCAACTTAGTGTATGTAAACTTCTGACCCACTGGAATTGTGATACAGTGAATTATAAGTGAAATAATCTGTTTGTAAACAATTGTTGGAAAAATGACTTGTAGATGTCCTTACCGACTTGCCAAAACTATAGTTTGATTAACAAGACATTGGTGGAGTGGTTGAAAAACAAGTTTTAATGACTCCAACCTAAGTGTATGTAAACCTCAACTGTAGATAATTCTCATTAATAACTAAATTAACACCTCGTGCTATTACCAGTGGTTCTCTGACCACGTAGACAGTTCTCACATAAATGCCTAGATAAAATTGTCATTGGGGCCTCTCCTTCCCTCACTCTAGCCTTCTCCTAAAAATAGCTCAAGCCTTGTGGTACCCTAGTGGTACCCTTCTTCTACATCTTTATGATCAATTTGATTGGTTTTATAATTTTTAACATTTGTATACAAATTTATTTAAATTGCCTTACTGAAATTCAGTAGACATGTCCCTCAGAGGTTTGCGGATCAAACTCTGCACTCTGTACAGGTCTATCAGAAAACTCCGCTGGGGCGGTCCCAACAACTGTCTTATATACAGCTATGCACAGACAAGTTATATTAGCATGTTTAGCATAATTAATTAATCACTACCGGTGGCTCGCACATGACTGACCAATACCTCATAAGGCTCTCTCCCTCTCCAAGTTGAGACCTTGAAACTGAGATACCTCGGTTGTTCCCATAGCAATATTCTGGCTGTACTGCCAATTTGAAGAACAGTGAGTGAGGATTCCTCCATACACGACCAGTCAGTCACCTGCATGAACCCATCTAATTGGTCACAAGAAGTAGCATTGATATTGACTGATTTTGATACCCTTTGATCCCCACTACCTTTCAGTGTTAAATTGTTGTCAACAAGACCAGAGTGAGGTCTAACTTTCAGTGTCAAGTTATTGTCAACAAGAATAGAGTGAAGCCAAAGTAGAAGGTAGCTCTTGTAATTCCACTCATCATTGAGGCCTGTGCTCTGTCAAATATTAATCCACAGGTGTTCTGTCCAGTGCTGCACTGGAAGCTCTAGAAAAGTTCTGGAGTTCTAGGAGACATCCTTCAAATCAGCCACTATTGTCCATTTTGTAACGGATCTGTTTTTTACCTGTCAGAATCCCCTCTGCACATAAGTAACAGCGTCAGAATGTATGAAAGCCACCACTGACAGGGCAAGCTTTGGGTCAGGTGATGAGAGGAAAACACTTCTGTTGGGTGAATGTAAGGATGTATCTCCCCAAAATGTTGTAGGCTTTTAATGAGTGAGTTTGTAATGTTGTACTGATATACATTTTATCAATGAGGACCAATGTGGTATTATTCTATCCTTGGTATGAGCCTCCATAACTGCCATACATTTGCTCAGGCACGTCTTATTACTATAACCTACAACTATTCAGTTCTATGTAGAGTATGCTAAGACACATACAATTATGAATTAGTGCATTTCTTGGCCCAACACCAGATCCGACTCCACTCTATGATATTACTAGGATTAAGTAGTAGCATATGGTAAACACTGTCTAGAACCCATCTATCCACTAGGTAGTAGTGTATGGTAAACACTGTCTAGAACCCATCTATCCACTAGGTAGTAGTGTATGGTAAACACTGTCTAGAACCCATCTATCCACTAGGTAGTAGTGTATGGTAAACACTGACTAGAACCCATCTATCCACTAGGTAGTAGTGTATGATAAACACTGTCTAGAACCCATCTATCCACTAGGTAGTAGTGTATGGTAAACACTGTCTAGAACCCATCTATCCACTAGGTGGTGCGCTGACAAACTGTTTAATCTCTGCTCAAATGCGTGCCATCCAGTGGTTATGCTGTGTATTAACGTCAGGTGTACTAACCGTAACACAGAATACACAAACCTCCCTCATACATACCGGTATGCAACATGCATCTAATCAGTACATCGCCTTTCTAAAGGACCTTGTTGACCAGAGCTTTATTTCATCTGACCTAGTAAAATACATGGGAAAAGAACTCCAGAATGACACACATGATGATGCATATTAGAAGCCAAAGACCAACACATGCATACCATAAGTCATATATTTGTTTATTTAGCGTTGTCAACATTGTCACAGTTGAAGTTTTACAATAACTGGGGTCTTACTGACTCACTACTCACTGGACAAACTTGAATGCACATAGAAATGAGGCCACTCTTGTCTTTCCCTTTGATGAGTGTGTCTGTGTGCCTGTCTGTCTGTGTGTCTGTCTGTGTGTGTCTGTCTGTCTGTGTGTGCCTGTGTGTGTGTGTTTAGGAGGCAGTGAACGTTATAACAGTCTGTCTTTGAGATCCACAGCGAATGACAGTTCAGTACAGTTGGAGGCAGAGACAAGCGATATGTTCTGAATCATATATTTTCCACCTCTCATATGAGGTGACGGACACCCCCCCCCCCTGATCTCCACGGCAGATGTTGGATTACAGTAGTGATAATATACACACTATGTACATATCCCTTTTCTCCCACTTGGTCCCTTCTAATCTTCATTTTAGATAAACCACCTTTTTTAGAATTCCATAATCAACACTTCTACTCTCCTATTTACACAACCGTAGCCCTCGGCTCAATAATAACAGAAGTGCAACGGTGTTAATGTTTTGTTCTTTTTACAATGGCTATGTATATGCAGATGAAATAAATGCATGCTGAGCTCAAGTAACAATCAGCTTAACGTGGGACAGCAAGAGCAAGTCAACATCAGAAGATTCCAGATCTAAACCAAATGAAAGGAAATAAAGTCAATCAACTTTACAGGCTGACCTGGTCAGCAAGCTCACAGTGAAAAGGACACACGATGCATCAGGTCCATGCAGTGCATTGTGGGGGTACTTCTCAGACTGTAGATCACTGTGGACATTTCTTGAAGCACTACAACACATATCAAGATCAATGTATACATTTCCTTATTTTTTTCTTCCTTTTTTTTTTTTACGTTGTCCAAACATTTCTGAGTTACAAAAGGAAAATATGAAATTATTAGAAAGACATTCAAGTGATTATTCATGTTCCAGATAAGATATGTTTATCTGTCTAAATGTCCTTATGTTTTGTTATAATATCATGGCTCTAATATGAAGGGACACGTGTTGAATCTAGTCTTATGGTTTCAGTTTCCTTAGTGAATGTTAAAATACATTTACACCCTGAATATTGGGAGAAACAGTTGACTCTAATGTACACATGATAATAGACTCTTATTTTGTAGAATGTAGAAAGTTATTTTACTTTACATATATCCCAGTTCCTTTGTTCTATTTGCATTTCTTTGCTGTATATTAGATCTACATTTTTTCAGATTTCCTGAAAAAAATGAAAGCGCTCCTTCATATGTGCTTATCCAGCAAAATAGTTCTGTTCTGCCCAGAGGGAAGCGAATTCCTTTTTAAAATATATACACACATTCCTCTTTCCTTCCACCGTGAACTGTGTAAGTAAGTAGATAATCTGAAATGAAAAATATATATTTTTCACCTGAATCTCTTCCTGGACAACATGATAACAGACTTGAACCCGTAGAAGGCCTACATTTTTTTTTACGTGATTGCACTTTAATCGCTATGGTAACACTGATTTGTTATAGAATGTGGAGAGGATAGCCTCACATCAATAACATTACATGCAACATCACTTATTAGACATTCCACTGAATTCCAGGACTGTGCTTCTCAGAGAACCATGAGAACAACCACACATTAAGCCACTGCGAGAGAACGACAGGGGTCCGAACTAAATAAATAAATAACGACAACATGAAACATACAAAATAAACAGAAGGGACCCTTTGCTTGTTCTGAATGTACAAAATCAGTACGAAGATATTGCACGTACAGAATGATAAAAACAAAGTTGACAAACAAACAAATAATTCACTACATACTTAAGAGCTTATTTTAGTCACTCAACTACTCAGGTTTTGCGAAGAAAACAAAAATATAGTAAATTATGAAAGAAAAATAAATGATTATTGTATTTCGATTTGAAGAGTCAAGAATGCAGCTGCATCATTGGCATGAGACGTTACCAGCTCTACTGTGGGTCCATCAGTAAAGTCTCCGATAGGTCAGGCAAGCTGTGAGCTGAGCCAGCATACAGCCAAGAGAAGCCTGTTAGCTCAACAAGAGAGCTGTGACACATCTTCACTGCTATCTTACTACATGTCCTTACTCACTGTACTAAACATATAAAGGAGTACTATACTGAGCTGAGTGGGACCCATCCACCCAGCAGATGAGCAACATATGCTCAGTAAATACCCATGCCGAGAAGTGTCTGTCCACTCTAAGGTTTTATACAACACTAGTAGGGCCATGTGCCACAGCTGCATTCCTGAGTCTCTCAATGCTCTGGTTAGAAGGCAATCGGTACCAGAGCAGGTTATTGGCCTGCCTGACAATGTGGGTTCACGCCTCCTTTCCATTTATCCTGTTACCATAGAGTCAGTATAATACTGAGAAAGTTCATTTCTAATGATAATAATAATGGTTGTATAATCTTAGAAGGTACTTTACGCACAATATACTGTACATGAAGTCTGGACTAAATAGTTTATGCATTAGTAATTGGCACATTTATTAATGAGAGTTAGGAGACAACACATAAAGCTGTCATCTACAGTAAATGCAGCACTAGAACTACTACCATTGAGACTGTTCCTCAGTTGTTAGCCTGTCCATTTGTCTAGGTATTGTGAAATGATTACACCTAGCTTTTCTACACTTCATGAATTCTACGAGAGGCAACAACAAATAGCATTCTTAAAAATAAAGAAAGGGTTTCACAAACCTCAAGAAAGCAGTGTTAAAGCTAGCTTTGATTAAAAAGACTGTGTAATATAATATGCCATCATGACAGAGAAAACAGTCAGAAATGTTTTCCCAGGCCTGTCCCAACTCCTTACACGAAGGGAAGACAGACTATTGAAAGAACAGAGCAATGTAGAGCGACCTACAGAGATGCACGGTTCTCTTCAGCCGTCACAGCCGGGTTTGGTGTGAGTTCACAGGGATTAGGAGGGTTTCCCCGTACAAAACGCCTCCTCTCTCAACCCCTGACAGAAAAAAGAGGTCCCCACTCTAAGGTTCGAGCCGTGGTCCTTTGTGGAGGAATTGAGTCTGGTTTCCAACTGCATATTGGTGAGATGCTGAAATAGGGAGGGGATACAAGTGACTGCCAGAGGTTCATCTCAACCACAGCAGTGGAACACAGTGGACAGGCCATGGACAGTATACCCTCTGTCCCATTGGTGGATGAGTCTCTCTCTCTCTCTCTCTCTCTCCCTCTCCCTCTCTGTCTCTCTCCCTCTCTCTCTCTCTCTCTCTCTCCCTCCCTCTCTCTCTCTCCCTCTCTCTCTCCCCCTCTCTCTCTCCCTCTCTCTCCCTCTCCCTCTCTCTCTCTGTCTCTCTCTCTGTCTCTCTCTCTCTCTCTCCCTCTCCCTCTCTGTCTCTCTCCCTCTCTCTCTCTCTCCCTCTCTCTCTCTCTCCCTCCCTCTCCCTCTCTCCCTCTCTCTCTCTCTCTCTCTCTCACTCTCTCTCTCCCCCTCTCTCTCTCTCTCTCTCACTCTCTCTCTCCCCCTCTCTCTCTCCCTCTCTCCCTCCCTCTCTCTCCCTCTCCCCCTCTCTCCCCCTCTTTCTCTCTCTCTGGTCACACCACGGTGCTGATGCCACTGTGCTTGGTTTTGGACCCGCTGGGTGCCGGGCTCTGCTGCTGACTGTGGTGATGAAGGGCATGCTGGGAGTGTGAGGCATGATGGCTGTGACTGTGCTGTGGTACAAGCGGGTGTTGGTGTGAGTGGGTGGAGGAGGATGCGTATGCTGCCGGGTGCTGGTGGTACTGTGTGTGGGGCGGGGGGTGGTAGTGGTGGTGGTGGTGGTAGGGAGGGGGGTTCTGCTGGCAGTACTGGGAGTGGTGGAGCTGGGCCTGGGCTACCTGCTGGGCTGTGTGGTGGAGGTTGGACGGATGGGGCGTGTGGGAGATGAGGGTGGGGTGACCGGGCGGAGGAAGAGGAGGATGGCTCTGGGATGAAGGCTTTGCCCGCTTGCTGCCGAAGAGCGACCCGAGGAGGGAGGAGGAGTTGGGGATGGTGGGGTGGCCCCGGGGCGGGCCCTCACTTCGGGGGGTTGTGGCTCTCCGGCGTGTGTGGGGGCTGCTAATGATGGACCCCTGTGGGAGAGAAGAAGGGGACATCATATCTATCCGTACCTTTAATACAACTGGACATTCATGGTACCTCCTACTAGTCTAAACTACCATAATTTAGGCTACGGTACCCCCTCATGGAAATGGTGCTAATTGCCTGCATATTCAACAACAAGTTGCACAACGTTACAGACAGAGCATGCAAAAAAATGAACTAAAAATGCCATCTCATGATGGTGGACAGACAAATAATGAATGGAATATTAGTGTTATGGCCACTCTTGACAATGTTACAAATGAAGAAACCTACATTTCAAAACAAATCTCAAATTCATAACGTGTCAAATCTGTTCAAAGTTTCTGTGAGATTTGAAAACTGAACCTTCATAATAGATGCATCAAAAACTATACAGGCCTATACATATTCATATTGTTGAACACCTTCCAAACCTGCACAGAGTCTCACATGCAAATAGTTCAAAACAATGGAGGCAGAGGATCCACATGCAGAGGAGGTAACAGGCATACTCTCTATCCATATTAGGTTAGCATTCAACCAGACAGCGGGAAGCAGCGATATTGGAGCTCTGGTATGCACATTTTAAAAGATGTTCACTTCTCCCCTGTTCTAGTTCCAACTCTATCCTTTATGTAATTCATCCACGTTTCAGAAGCCCTTCATTTGTTGCATGCTCTGTCCAAGGTTGTAAAGAGACCCTATAGATTTCTTTGAAAGTGGAATGACATTTTAAGGGTCCCCAGATTCTAAAACCAACACATGAACACATGGAATGAATAAATGATGATGAATGAAATCCACATCTTTCAAATTGACTATTTCATATTGTGTGTAAAAAAGCCCATTGATAAGAGTTCTGATAGTGAGATATTGTAGAGATACTGCTGAAAATAACCTACCTCCCTGAGCTTCTAATCTCTCTGGGCTTTCTTTCCATAGGACAGGCAGGGGACAGGAGAGGGACCAGGGTGATGAGAGAGAGGAACCAGGGGACAGGAGAGGGACCAGGGTGGTGAGAGAGAGGAACCAGGGGACAGGAGAGGGACCAGGGTGATGAGAGAGAGGAACCAGGGGACAGGAGAGTGATCAGGGTGGTGAGAGAAAGGAACCAGGGCACAGGAGAGTGATCAGGGTGGTGAGAGAAAGGAACCAGGGGACAGGAGAGGGACCAGGGTGATGAGAGAAAGGCACCAGGGGACAGGAGAGGGACCAGGGTGGTGAGAGAAAGGAACCAGGGGACAGGAGAGGGTCCAGGGTGGTGAGAGAGAGGAACCAGGGGACAGGAGAGGGACCAGGGTGGTGAGAGAGGAACCAGGGGACAGGAGAGGGTCCAGGGTGGTGAGAGAGAGGAACCAGGGGACAGGAGAGGGACCAGGGTGGTGAGAGAGAGGAACCAGGGGACAGGAGAGGGTCCAGGGTGGTGAGAGAGAGGAACCAGGGGACAGGGGAGGGACCAGGGTGGTGAGAGAGAGGAACCAGGGGATAGGAGAGGGACCAGGGTGGTGAGAGAGGAACCAGGGGACAGGGGAAAGATCATGGCTGGCAGAGAGGAACCAGGGGACAGGAGCGGGACCAGGGTGGTGAGAGAGAGGAACCAGGGGACAGGAGAGTGATCAGGGTGGTGAGAGAAAGGAACCAGGGGACAGGAGAGTGATCAGGGTGGTGAGAGAAAGGAACCAGGGGACAGGAGAGGGACCAGGGTGGTGAGAGAAAGGAACCAGGGGACAGGAGAGGGTCCAGGGTGGTGAGAGAGAGGAACCAGGGGACAGGAGAGAGACCAGGGCTGGCAGAGAGGAACCAGGGTGGTGAGAGAAAGGAACCAGGGGACAGGTGAGGGTCCAGGGTGGTGAGAGAGAGGAACCAGGGGACAGGAGAGAGACCAGGGCTGGCAGAGAGGAACCAGGGGACAGGAGAGTGATCAGGGTGGTGAGAGAAAGGAACCAGGGGACAGGAGAGGGACCAGGGTGATGAGAGAGAGGAACCAGGGAACAGGAGAGGGACCAGGGTGGTGAGAGAGAGGAACCAGGGAACAGGAGAGGGACCAGGGTGGTGAGAGAGAGGAACCAGGGAACAGGAGAGGGACCAGGGTGGTGAGAGAGAGGAACCAGGGGACAGGAGAGAGACCAGGGCTGGCAGAGTGGAAACAGGGGACAGGAGAGGGACCAGGGTGGTGAGAGAAAGGAACCAGGGGACAGGAGAGGGTCCAGGGTGGTGAGAGAGAGGAACCAGGGAACAGGAGAGGGACCAGGGAACAGGAGAGGGACCAGGGAACAGGAGAGGGACCAGGGTGGTGAGAGAAAGGAACCAGGGGACAGGTGAGGGTCCAGGGTGGTGAGAGAGAGGAACCAGGGAACAGGAGAGGGGCCAGGGAACAGGAGAGGGACCAGGGAACAGGAGAGGGACCAGGGTGGTGAGAGAGAGGAACCAGGGAACAGGAGAGGGACCAGGGTGGTGAGAGAGAGGAACCAGGGAACAGGAGAGGGACCAGGGTGATGAGAGAGAGGAACCAGGGAACAGGAGAGGGACCAGGGTGGTGAGAGAGAGGAACCAGGGAACAGGAGAGGGACCAGGGTGGTGAGAGAGAGGAACCAGGGAACAGGAGAGGGACCAGGGTGGTGAGAGAGAGGAACCAGGGGACAGGAGAGAGACCAGGGCTGGCAGAGTGGAAACAGGGGACAGGAGAGGGTCCAGGGTGGTGAGAGAGAGGAACCAGGGGACAAGAGAGGGACCAGGGTGGTGAGAGAGGAACCAGGGGACAGGAGAGGGTCCAGGGTGGTGAGAGAGAGGAACCAGGGGACAGGAGAGGGACCAGGGTGGTGAGAGAGAGGAACCAGGAGACAGGAGAGGGTCCAGGGTGGTGAGAGAGAGGAACCAGGGGACAGGGGAGGGACCAGGGTGGTGAGAGAGAGGAACCAGGGGACAGGAGAGGGACCAGGGTGGTGAGAGAGAGGAACCAGGGGACAGGAGAGGGTCCAGGGTGGTGAGAGAGAGGAACCAGGGGACAGGGGAGGGACCAGGGTGGTGAGAGAGAGGAACCAGGGGATAGGAGAGGGACCAGGGAACAGGAGAGGGACCAGGGAACAGGAGAGGGACCAGGGTGGTGAGAGAAAGGAACCAGGGGACAGGTGAGGGTCCAGGGTGGTGAGAAAGAGGAACCAGGGAACAGGAGAGGGACCAGGGAACAGGAGAGGGACCAGGGTGGTGAGAGAGAGGAACCAGGGGACAGAAGAGTGATCAGGGTGGTGAGAGAAAGGAACCAGGGGACAGGAGAGTGATCAGGGTAGTGAGAGAGAGGAACCAGGGGACAGGAGAGTGATCAGGGTGGTGAGAGAAAGGAACCAGGGCACAGGAGAGTGATCAGGGTGGTGAGAGAAAGGAACCAGGGGACAGGAGAGGGACCAGGGTGGTGAGAGAGAGGAACCAGGGGACAGGAGAGTGATCAGGGTGGTGAGAGAAAGGAACCAGGGGACAGGAGAGTGATCAGGGTGGTGAGAGAAAGGAACCAGGGGACAGGAGAGGGACCAGGGTGGTGAGAGAAAGGAACCAGGGGACAGGAGAGGGTCCAGGGTGGTGAGAGAGAGGAACCAGGGAACAGGAGAGGGACCAGGGAACAGGAGAGGGACCAGGGAACAGGAGAGGGACCAGGGTGGTGAGAGAAAGGAACCAGGGGACAGGTGAGGGTCCAGGGTGGTGAGAGAGAGGAACCAGGGAACATGAGAGGGACCAGGGAACAGGAGAGGGACCAGGGAACAGGAGAGGGACCAGGGTGGTGAGAGAGAGGAACCAGGGAACAGGAGAGGGACCAGGGTGGTGAGAGAGAGGAACCAGGAAACAGGAGAGGGACCAGGGTGGTGAGAGAGAGGAACCAGGAAACAGGAGAGGGACCAGGGTGGTGAGAGAGAGGAACCAGGGGACAGGAGAGAGACCAGGGCTGGCAGAGTGGAAACAGGGGACAGGAGAGGGACCAGGGTGGTGAGAGAGAGGAACCAGGGGACAGGAGAGAGACCAGGGCTGGCAGAGAGGAAACAGGGGACAGAAGAGAAATCAGGGTGGTGAGAGAAAGGAACCAGGGGACAGGAGAGGGACCAGGGTGATGAGAGAGAGGAACCAGGGAACAGGAGAGGGACCAGGGTGGTGAGAGAGAGGAACCAGGGAACAGGAGAGGGACCAGGGTGATGAGAGAGAGGAACCAGGGAACAGGAGAGGGACCAGGGTGGTGAGAGAGAGGAACCAGGGAACAGGAGAGGGACCAGGGTGGTGAGAGAGAGGAACCAGGGGACAGGAGAGAGACCAGGGCTGGCAGAGTGGAAACAGGGGACAGGAGAGGGACCAGGGTGGTGAGAGAGAGGAAACAGGGGACAGGAGAGAGACCAGGGCTGGCAGAGAGGAAACAGGGGACAGGAGAGGGACCAGGGTGGTGAGAGAGGAACCAGGGGACAGGAGAGAGACCGAGGCTGGCAGAGAGGGAACAGGGGACAGGAGAGGGACCAGGGTGGTGAGAGAGAGGAAACAGGGGACAGGAGAGAGACCAGGGCTGGCAGAGAGGAAACAGGGGACAGGAGAGGGACCAGGGTGGTGAGAGAGGAACCAGGGGACAGGAGAGAGACCAGGGCTGGCAGAGTGGGAATAGGGGACAGGAGAGGG
Organism: Oncorhynchus mykiss; assembly: GCF_057628025.1. Taxonomy (NCBI): domain Eukaryota; kingdom Metazoa; phylum Chordata; class Actinopteri; order Salmoniformes; family Salmonidae; genus Oncorhynchus; species Oncorhynchus mykiss. The sequence goes on from NC_143037.1 coordinate 61,177,624, forward strand.
GCTTTAGGGTTACATAACACTGGGTGGAGAGTAGGTGCTACAACAGGTATTCACTGGAACCCCTGACTTTGGTAATAGAACCCCAAAGTAAAACTGCAGGTCTGGACATGGCTGAATGGAGGACAACAAACACCTGGGGGAGGGGTTGAGGGTACGATGACGACACAGGGATCAGAGGGAGGGAGGGAGGGAGAATAGTAGTAGAGTCATGCTTGTTTCTAGAAAAAGGGCAAACTGGCCACATGACCAAAACAAGAAATGTCTCCCATCTAGACAAGGCCAGCTTCAGAGGCAGGCAGCCCATGCATGCACACGAACCGAGGCAGGCAGGTTGTTAAAAGGCATCCGAGAGAAAAAAAAATGATCATAACACTAAATGAACTGAGAGTCTATGAAGCAGAGGGGGGTGCAAGACCAAAAAAAATGTACGGAGTGTTTTGACAGTGCACATCATCACATAGAGAGTAGCTTGGACACCAGCTGCTTCCAACTTACTTCCATATTGCTGTCTAGTGATCCTGCACTGCTGCGGCGCCCACGCTTGCCTGCCCGAGACATGCAATACCACAGATTAGAGATGGATAGGACAGCACTCCTGGATCAACTACAGAGGTTTAGGCAGCCCTCCTCTCCCCTAGGGGCAGTGCAGGGGGTTGTGAGTAATACACTGGAAGCTGAGATAAATCTGGGCTGAGGTGAGATCAGGGGGTCAGGAAGAGTGTGGGGAACCGGTTGATAGGTAGGTATTACTGTGGCGAAGTTAAGTCCATTAGTTTTTGCAGATTTGTTCAGAGATAAAGACAAACATTTGGTCTGTGTACTTCTACACTATTCATATTATATATCCTAGATTTCTGATAATAAGCTTTCTAGTGATGCTAGAACGAATCTCCGGCATGGGCTCAAACTTAAAAGGACAAGGAAATCATTTTTGTAACATTAAGCTGAGGACATCTGCATAACTACAAATCCTTTAGCAAAGTATACTCTACAACTAGTGAAGATTATCCAGTGTTTCAAAAAAATGGTCTTGATAAAATGTGACAACAGGGTTTTAATGTTGTCACAAGATGTAGATTGTCATAAGGGCAGGTCACAGCTGTCTTTGAAGAGAGCCAATGGCAGTGACAGTCACGGAGGAGGAGGAACATCAAAAGCAATACAATGGCTGTTGCACATGAGATGTACGAGCAAATACAGAAAAGGCCCAGGGACAAACAGAGCGGTTTGCCACTGTTAGAGGCTCAGCCAATGGATACAGGACCAGTCTTCACATATGGAGAAAGGAGAAAACCCAATGGGAATGGAAATATCAGGAAGTACATAATGAGATGGAGAATAACGAGAAAAGAAAACAACACAGGAAATGACCACACTATCATGCCACGTCCTGCGATTAGACAGTTAGGGCGTAACCATACACACACACAGGAGGGTGGACACGCCACGTAGTTCTATCGACTTCAGCACTGACTAACCTTATCATATCAGTGTTTCAGTACAGTATCCAACATGACAATGGAAACAGAGCAAATACTTCCCAATGTGAGATACAGTAGGACTGTAGAACCCCTATATGGATTTCATTACGCTACCATGATGTCTTAACATAACTGAGATCCAGAATGAATGACATGTCCTCAAGGTGCTGCGCATTAGAGTCAGAGATGCTATGTGAAGTACTGATATTCATGACAATGAGATGTTTGTTGTCATTTTGGAACCAAATCTCAGCTATTGTATGAGAACATATCCCCATTGAGTTCAGTGGGGTTGAATCACAGCAGTGAGAGAATGACTGGTAGGGGGAGTGAATAAATGGTAGATTATTTGAACACATAACAAGCAAAGCTGGTCATGAAATGTTTTGAGAAACAATAGGGATTTAAGAATGACAATGTGACACGACAAGGTGCACAAATCAAAGGTGTTCATTGAGATATAAAGTATATTTGGATTCAGATACAGGGAAGAGAGCCATCCTTCAATATCACTTTTCAGTGAACAGGCAAATCCTCCAAAGTAGGCCTATGGATAATATCATACCAAATAGCTTATTCATTTAGAAACGTGTCTTTTTCTATGGCACTCACCTACTTCTCGTTTCATATCCCAGGTTATGATAATGCTATTTCACGTTGAGGTAGGGCACCAGTATCAGAAAATCATCTTGGGACTAAACTTACAAAGGACCTTAAGCTCAATGATCCCGTGGAGTCTCACCATGTCCAGGTATAGTATGCCTTTTAGTTATTTCATAGGAACATCTCACTGGAACAATGTTTTGCTTGATCATCAATACAGCTTATAGGGGAGGAGGGAAGAAGTCTGACATTAATGCATGGTGCTCTAAAACATAATGTTGGAGGCTCCGAGTTATATCACTATAGGACCAGTAAGGAGGTAACAAAACAGAGGGTCTCTCCCAGGAAAGGACCCTCTGGTGAACACAATGATGACCTTTGACCTTACCTGCTTCGGAGAGGTCGCGGAGGGAGCTGCTCAGGGCGCTCCTCTTCAGGCCCTCGCCCATGGTGTAGGTGTCGTCCAGACTGGCACGGTTCATGTTGCCGTTGCCAGCCTCCTTCTTCAGCCCAGAGCTCTGGGACATACTGGGCCTCACCACCCCTTTCTGCTTCTCCAGCTCAGCTGTATATCAACATACACATGATTTTATTTCACCTTTATTTAACCAGGTAGGCCAGTTGAAAACAAGTACACATTAACGGCTGGCTACCTGACCTAGATAAAGTAAAGCAGTGCGACAAAAACAACAACACAGAGTTACACATAAACAAACGTACAGTCAATAACACAATAGAAAAATATATATACAGTGTGTGCAAATGTAGAAGAGTAGGGAGGTAAATGGGGAGAGAGTAAGGTGAGGAGTGTGTGTGTGTCTTTGTTTCAGTGCTAGCTTTCAGACACAAAATAGTTGTCAATTTCCTCAAATAATTTAATCACTGGCACTAGCCTTATTTTCTCATAGACTATTAGTATACATTCGGTAACTATTGCATATACATAGTAATTAAATGTTGCATTGTTAGTGCACCTAAATCGTTTTGGACGTTTGACTCGTTCTTAAAAATAGTGTTCTGTGTGCTTCCCTTTGATGAATCCCTCAAACACAGTCCTCATCCTGGTAGCCATCCTGTGAACTCTATAAACCGTCCTCATCCTGGTAGCCATCCTGTGAACTCTATAAACAGTCCTCATCCTGGTAGCCATCCTGTGAACTCTATAAACAGTCCTCATCCTGGTAGCCATCCTGTGAACTCTATAAACAGTCCTCATCCTGGTAGCCATCCTGTGAACTCTATAAACAGTCCTCATCCTGGTAGCCATCCTGTGAACTCTATAAACAGTCCTCATCCTGGTAGCCATCCTGTGAACTCTATAACCAGTCCTCATCCTGGTAGCCATCCTGTGAACTCTATAGATAGTCCTCATCCTGGTAGCCATCCTGTGAACTCTATAACCAGTCCTCATCCTGGTAGCCATCCTGTGAACTCTATAGATAGTCCTCATCCTGGTAGCCATCCTGTGAACTCTATAACCAGTCCTCATCCTGGTAGCCATCCTGTGAACTCTATAGATAGTCCTCATCCTGGTAGCCATCCTGTGAACTCTATAACCAGTCCTCATCCTGGTAGCCATCCTGTGAACTCTATAGATAGTCCTCATCCTGGTAGCCATCCTGTGAACTCTATAACCAGTCCTCATCCTGGTAGCCATCCTGTGAACTCTATAGATAGTCCTCATCCTGGTAGCCATCCTGTGAACTCTATAGATAGTCCTCCTCATAAACAGTGAATTAGTAATGAGGACCATGAGGCCCTCTCTGCCTCTATTTGACTGAGTTTACATGACCGACGGCTAGGAAGGGAGGGAGGGGCGGACAAAAGGAGGGAGGGAGAGGGGGACAGAGGGAGGGAGGGGCGGACAGAGGGAGGGAGGGGTGGACAGAGGGAGGGAGGGGTGGATAGAGGGAGGGAGGGAGAGGGGGACAGAGGGAGGGAGGGGCGGACAGAGGGAGGGAGGGGCGGACAGAGGGAGGGAGGGGTGGATAGAGGGAGGGAGGGAGGGGTGGACAGAGGGAGGGAGGGGCGGACAGAGGGAGGGAGAGGTGGACAGAGGGAGGGAGGGGTGGACAGAGGGAGGGAGGGGCGGACAGAGGGAGGGAGGGGTGGACAGAGGGAGGGAGGGGTGGATAGAGGGAGGGAGGGAGAGGGGGACAGAAGGAGGGAGGGAGAGGGGGACAGAAGGAGGGAGGGAGGGGTGGATAGAGGGAGGGGTGGACAGAGGGAGGGAGGGAGGGCGGACAGAGGGAGAGAGGGAGGGGTGGACAGAGGGAGGGAGGGAGGGGCGGACAGAAGGAGGGAGGGAGAGGGGGACAGAAGGAGGGAGGGAGGGGTGGACAGAGGGAGGGAGGGAGGGCGGACAGAAGGAGAGGAGGGAGGGGTGGACAGAGGGAGGGAGGGAGGGAGGTAGGGGTGGACGGAGGGAGGGAGGGGTGACAGAGGGAGGGAGGGGTGGATAGAGGGAGGGAGGGCGGACAGAGGGAGGGAGGGGTGGACAGAGGGAGGGGTGGACAGAGGGAGGGGTGGACAGAGGGAGGGAGGGAGGGCGGACAGAAGGAGAGAGGGAGGGGTGGACAGAGGGAGGGAGGGGTGGATAGAGGGAGGGAGGGCGGACAGAGGGAGGGAGGGAGGGGTGGACAGAGGGAGGGGTGGACAGAGGGAGGGGTGGACAGAGGGAGGGAGGGAGGGCGGACAGAAGGAGAGAGGGAGGGGTGGACAGAGGGAGGGGTGGACAGAGGGAGGGAGGGAGGGCGGACAGAAGGAGAGAGGGAGGGGTGGACAGAGGGAGGGGTGGACAGAGGGAGGGAGGGAGGGCGGACAGAAGGAGAGAGGGAGGGGTGGACAGAGGGAGGGAGGGGTGGATAGAGGGAGGGAGGGCGGACAGAGGGAGGGAGGGAGGGGTGGACAGAGGGAGGGAGGGGTGGACAGAGGGAGGGAGGGAGGGCGGACAGAGGGAGAGAGGGAGGGGTGGACAGAGGGAGGGAGGGAGGGCGGACAGAGGGAGAGAGGGAGGGGTGGACAGAGGGAGGGGTGGACAGAGGGAGGGAGGGAGGGCGGACAGAGGGAGAGAGGGAGGGGTGGACAGAGGGAGGGAGGGAGGGGTGGACAGAGGGAGGGGTGGACAGAGGGAGGGAGGGGCGGACAGAAGGAGGGAGGGAGAGGGGGACAGAGGGAGGGAGGGAGAGGGGGACAGGGGGACAGAGGGACGGAGGGAGGGATGGACAGAGGGAGGGAGGGGCGGACAGAGGGAGGGAGGGGGAGGGGGACAGAGGGCGGGAGGGAGAGGTGGACAGAGGGATGGAGGGAGGGGTGGACGGAGGGAGGGAGGGAGGGAGGGAGGGAGGGAGGGAGGGAGGGAGGGAGGGAGGGAGGGAGGGAGGGAGAGGGGGACAGAGGGACGGAGGGAGGGGTGGACAGAGGGAGGGAGGGAGGGAGGGAGGGAGGGAGGGAGGTAGGTAGGGGTGGACGGAGGGAGGGAGGGGTGAACAGAGGGAGGGAGTGAGAGGGGGACAGAGGAAGAGCTAAAATGTCTGCTCACACTCTATCCTGTATTTTTCCATTTCCTGGACCTCGGCGATGGACTCCCGCAGGTCGTCAGTAAACTTCTTGCGGTCCTGGGGGTTGGGCGCGTTAAAGTTGATGAGCACTTTGATGTCGGCACCTGGTATGGCTGATGTAAGCTTGATTCCATTCCCGTAATCTGGACAAGAGAAAGAACAAGCGAACTAGAGAGAGACCTTTAAAACTAGGTCCATCGACCACAGATGAAGTTTAAAAGAACACGTTCCGAAAATCTGTCTGATGTTTTGAAAGTATAAACAGTGTCTCATTCCATCATCACAGGACGGTTAGATGTATTTCTATGGTAAATTAAACCCAGTGGGATGTACTATATACAGTGCATTCAGACAGTATTCAGACCAGTGAACTTTTTCCACATTTTGTTACTCTACAGCCTTATTCTAAAATTGATTAAATTATATATAATTTTCAATCTACACACAATATCCCATAATGACAAAGTTAAAACAGGTTTTTAGATATTTTTGAAAATTAAAAAATAGATAAAAACCTAAATAACTTATTTACATAAGTATTCAGATTCTTTGCTATGAGACTCAAACTTTAGCTCAGGTGCATCCTGTTTCCATTGATCATCCTGGAGATGTTTCTTCAACTTGGTTGGAGTCCACCTGTGGTAAATTCAATTGATTGGACATGATTTGGAAAGGCACACACCTGTCTATTTAAGGTCCCATAGTTGACAGTGCATGTTAGAGCAAAAACCAAGGAGGAATTGTCCGTAGAGCTCCGAGACAGATTGTGTCGAGGCACAGATCTGGGGAAGGATATCAAAAAAATGTCTTGAAGGTCCCCAAGAACACAGCGGCCTTAAATTCTCTCCCGGGCCAAATTGGGCAATCGGGAGAGAAGGGCCTTTGTCAGGGAGGTGACCAAGAACTCCATGGTCACTGACAGAGCTCAGTTCCTCTGAGGAGATTGGAGAAACTTCCAGAGGGACAACCATCTCTGCAGAACTCCACCAATCAGGCCTTTATGGTAGAGTGGCCAGACGGAGGCCACTCCTCAGTAAAAGGCAAATGACAGCTCATTTGGAGTTGGCCAAAAGGCACCTAAAGGACGCTGAACATAAGAAACCAGATTCTCTAGTCTGATAAACCAAGATTGAACTCTTTGGCCTGAATGTCAAGCATTACGTCTGGAGGAAACATGGCACCATCCCTACAGTGAAGCATGGTGGTGACAGCATCATGCTGTGAGGATGTTTTTCAGGGCAGGGACTGGGAGACTAGTCAGGATTGAGGGAAAGATGAATGGAGCAAAGTACAGAGAGATCCTTGATGAAAGCCTGCTCCAGAGCGGTCAGGAGCTCAGACTGGGGCGAAGGTTCACCTTCCAACAGGACAATGAACCTAAGCACACAGCCAAGACAACACAGCTCTGAACGTCCTTGAGCGGCCCAGCCAGAGCACAGACTTGAACCCAATCGAACATCTCTGGAGAGACCTGAAAATAGCTGTACAGCGATGCTCCCCATCCAACCTATTAGAGCTTGAGAAGATCTGCAGAGAAGAATGTGAGAAACTCCCCAAATACGGCTGAGGCAAGCTTTTAACGTCACACCCAAGAAGACTCGAGGCGGTCATTGCTGCCAAAGGTGCTTCAACAAATTACTGAGTAAAGGGTCTGAATACTTATGTAAATGTGATATTTAAGTTGACATTTTTTATAAATATGCTAAAAATGTAAAAATCCAGTTTTTGCTCCGTTATTATGGGTTATTGTGTGTAGATTGATGAGAAAAAACAATTTAATCAATTTCAGAATAAGGCTGGAAAAGATCAAGGGTCTGAATACTTTCCGAATGCACTTTAAGCATGCGGGGGCTAACACATTGGGGAGATGGTGAATTGGGAGTGAGAGGTCTGTGGCCCTTACGCTGGTTCTCAAACATCAGAACCTGCATCCCATACAGAGAGAAAGACTGCCTGAAGCTGTATGTCACAGAGTTCTTCTTCTTCTGGAAAATCTTTGTCACCTGCACCCAAATAAACACACAAACAAACACACAACCAAATACACAAGTTATACAGTGGGGGCAAGAAAGACAGAGAATTAAAAATAACTAAAAAGACTGGATCATTGTTGTTGCTGTGAGGCTAGAATGATCATATTCAGGACAGGATAGGAAAGAGGAAGGAGACGTACCACCAGAAGATCATTAAACAGGAAGATCTCCCGCTGGTGCAGGCCCAGCTTCTGGAGTTTGTTGGGGTCCGGCACTTCAAACAGCCGGCAGTAGCAGACCAGCCTGCGATGGGGCAGGGACAGCACCTAGAAGTCAAAACAACAACATTACTCCCTAACACTCAGAGGTCAGGCACTGAGCTCAGGCCACAAAGAAATATGACCCCAAAATAGAACAGTTTTTACTCCTTAAATACAGTTATATTTTGGGGTCATATTAGAAATGCACACACACACACACACACACACACACACACACACACACACACACACACACACACACACACACACACACACACACACACACACACACACAGCTATGCCAACAGGGAAATAAAAACGGAAACCATGAGGCTCCATTTTAGGATGATTTAGTGTGAGGAGTGCAAAGGAAACGGCTTTTAATGATGTCTGAATAGTGTGCTACAAACCCCCTGGTGCTGCTGTTTCTCCTTGTTACATTATTCATCCTAATGTATTCATTGTCGTTTGGAGAGGTGGTTTCACCACCCTACTTTGTTTGGGAATCAGGGGGACACAGAGTAATTAGACTAGGTTCCCTTAGACCATAACACATCTGTCATTTATTCCCTCAAACAATGTGCTCAATACCAGCAAATTAAAACTGTCTAAAACGGTCTGATTCATCCAATGAAAATTCATGAAAAGCAGGAGCTGGTAGATCCTTTTCCTGTAGAACAATATGATTATGTAAACAGTGTAATGTAGAACAATATGATTATGTAAACAGTGTAATGTAGAATAATATGATTATGTAAACAGTGTAATGTAGAACAATATGATTATGTAAACCGTGTAATGTAGAACAATATGATTATGTAAACAGTGTAATGTAGAACAATATGATTATGTAAACAGTGTAATGTAGAATAATATGATTATGTAAACAGTGTAATGTAGAACAATATGATTATGTAAACAGTAATGTAGAATAATATGATTATGTAAACAGTGTAATGTAAATAATATGATTATAGAAAACAGTGTCATGTAGAATAATTAGATTATGTAAACAGTGTCATGTAGAATAATATGATTATGTAAACAGTGTAATGTAGAATAATATGATTATTTAAACAGTGTAATGTAGAATAATATGATTATGTAAACAGTGTAATGTAGAATAATATGATTATGTAAACAGTGTAATGTAGAATAATATGATTATGTAAACAGTGTCATGTAGAATAATATGATTATGTAAACAGTGTAATGTAGAATAATATGATTATGTAAACGGTGTCATGTAGAATAATATGATTATGTAAACAGTGTAATGGCAGTGTCATGTAGAATAATATGATTATGTAAACAGTGTAATGGCAGTGTCATGTAGAATAATATGATTATGTAAACAGTGTAATGGCAGTGTAATGTAGAATAATACGATTATGTAAACAGTGTAATGGCAGTGTCATGTAGAATAATACGATTATGTAAACAGTGTAATGTAGAATAATATGATTATGTAAACAGTGTCATGGCAGTGTCATGTAGAATAATATGATTATTTAAACAGTGTAATGTAGAATAATATGATTATGTAAACAGTGTAATGTAGAATAATATGATTATGTAAACAGTGTCATGTAGAATAATATGATTATGTAAACAGTGTAATGGCAGTGTCATGTAGAACAATATGATTATGTAAACAGTGTAATGTAGAATAATATGATTATGTAAACAGTGTCATGTAGAATAATATGATTATGTAAACAGTGTCATGTAGAATAATATGATTATGTAAACAGTGTAATGTAGAATAATATGATAATTTAAACAGTGTAATGGCAGTGTCATGTAGAACAATATGATTATGTAAACAGTGTAATGTAGAATAATATGATTATTTAAACAGTGTAATGTAGAACAATATGATTATGTAAACAGTGTCATGCAGAATAATCTGATTATTTAAACAGTGTAATGTAGAATAATATGATTATGTAAACAGTGTAATGTAGAATAATATGATTATTTAAACAGTGTAATGTAGAATAATATGATTATGTAAACAGTGTAATGGCAGTGTCATGTAGAATAATATGATTATGTAAACAGTGTAATGTAGAATAATATGATTATTTAAACAGTGTAATGGCAGTGTCATGTAGAATAATATGATTATGTAAACAGTGTAATGTAGAATAATATGATTATTTAAACAGTGTAATGTAGAATAATATGATTATGTAAACAGTGTAATGGCAGTGTCATGTAGAACAATATGATTATGTAAACAGTGTAATGTAGAATAATATGATTATGTAAACAGTGTAATGGCAGTGTAATGTAGAATAATATGATTATGTAAACAGTGTAATGGCAGTGTAATGTAGAATAATATGATTATGTAAACAGTGTAATGGCAGTGTCATGTAGAATAATATGATTATGTAAACAGTGTAATGTAGAATAATATGATTATGTAAACAGTGTCATGTAGAATAATATGATTATGTAAACAGTGTAATGTAGAATAATATCATTATGTAAACAGTGTAATGACAGTGTCATGTAGAACAATATGATTATGTAAACAGTGTAATGTAGAATAATATGATTATGTAAACAGTGTCATGTAGAATAATATGATTATGTAAACAGTATCATGTAGAACAATATGATTATGTAAACAGTGTAATGTAGAATAATATGATTATGTAAACAGTGTAATGTAGAATAATATGATTATTTAAACAGTGTAATGTAGAACAATATGATTATGTAAACCGTGTCATGTAGAACAATATGATTATGTAAACAGTGTCATGTAGAATAATATGATTATGTAAACAGTGTAATGTAGAATAATATGATTATGTAAACAGTGTAATGTAGAATAATATGATTATGTAAACAGTGTCATGTAGAATAATATGATTATTTAAACAGTGTAATGTAGAATAATATGATTATGTAAACAGTGTAATGGCAGTGTCATGTAGAACAATATGATTATGTAAACAGTGTAATGTAGAATAATATGATTATGTAAACAGTGTAATGGCAGTGTAATGTAGAATAATATGATTATTTAAACAGTGTAATGTAGAATAATATGATTATGTAAACAGTGTAATGGCAGTGTCATGTAGAACAATATGATTATGTAAACAGTGTAATGTAGAATAATATGATTATTTAAACAGTGTAATGTAGAATAATATGATTATTTAAACAGTGTAATGTAGAATAATATGATTATGTAAACAGTGTCATGTAGAATAATATGATTATGTAAACAGTGTCATGTAGAATAATATGATTATGTAAACAGTGTAATGGCAGTGTCATGTAGAATAATATGATTATGTAAACAGTGTAATGTAGAATAATATGATTATGTAAACAGTGTAATGGCAGTGTAATGTAGAATAATATGATTATGTAAACAGTGTAATGTAGAATAATATGATAATTTAAACAGTGTAATGGCAGTGTCATGTAGAATAATATGATTATGTAAACAGTGTAATGGCAGTGTAATGTAGAATAATATGATTATGTAAACAGTGTAATGTAGAATAATATGATTATTTAAACAGTGTAATGTAGAATAATATGATTATGTAAACAGTGTAATGGCAGTGTCATGTAGAACAATATGATTATGTAAACAGTGTAATGTAGAATAATATGATTATGTAAACAGTGTAATGGCAGTGTCATGTAGAACAATATGATTATGTAAACAGTGTAATGTAGAATAATATGATTATTTAAACAGTGTAATGTAGAATAATATGATTATGTAAACAGTGTAATGGCAGTGTCATGTAGAACAATATGATTATGTAAACAGTGTAATGTAGAATAATATGATTATGTAAACAGTGTAATGGCAGTGTAATGTAGAATAATATGATTATGTAAACAGTGTAATGGCAGTGTAATGTAGAATAATATGATTATGTAAACAGTGTAATGGCAGTGTCATGTAGAATAATATGATTATGTAAACAGTGTAATGTAGAATAATATGATTATGTAAACAGTGTCATGTAGAATAATATGATTATGTAAACAGTGTAATGTAGAATAATATCATTATGTAAACAGTGTAATGACAGTGTCATGTAGAACAATATGATTATGTAAACAGTGTAATGTAGAATAATATGATTATGTAAACAGTGTCATGTAGAATAATATGATTATGTAAACAGTGTCATGTAGAATAATATGATTATGTAAACAGTGTCATGTAGAATAATATGATTATGTAAACAGTGTCATGTAGAACAATATGATTATGTAAACCGTGTAATGTAGAACAATATGATTATGTAAACAGTGTAATGTAGGATAATATGATTATGTAAACAGTGTAATGTAGAATAATATGATTATGTAAACAGTGTCATGTAGAATAATATGATTATTTAAACAGTGTAATGTAGAATAATATGATTATGTAAACAGTGTAATGGCAGTGTCATGTAGAACAATATGATTATGTAAACAGTGTAATGTAGAATAATATGATTATGTAAACAGTGTAATGGCAGTGTCATGTAGAACAATATGATTATGTAAACAGTGTAATGTAGAATAATATGATTATGTAAACAGTGTAATGTAGAATAATATGATTATTTAAACAGTGTAATGGCAGTGTCATGTAGAACAATATGATTATGTAAACAGTGTAATGTAGAATAATATGATTATTTAAACAGTGTAATGTAGAATAATATGATTATTTAAACAGTGTCATGTAGAATAATATGATTATGTAAACAGTGTAATGTAGAATAATATGATTATTTAAACAGTGTCATGTAGAATAATATGATTATGTAAACAGTGTAATGTAGAATAATATGATTATGTAAACAGTGTAATGTAGAATAATATGATTATGTAAACAGTGTCATGTAGAATAATATGATTATTTAAACAGTGTAATGTAGAATAATATGATTATGTAAACAGTGTAATGTAGAATAATATGATTATGTAAACAGTGTAATGTAGAATAATATGATTATGTAAACAGTGTCATGTAGAATAATATGATTATTTAAACAGTGTAATGTAGAATAATATGATTATGTAAACAGTGTAATGTAGAATAATATGATTATGTAAACAGTGTAATGTAGAATAATATGATTATGTAAACAGTGTAATGTAGAATAATATGATTATGTAAACCGTGTCATGTAGAACAATATGATTATGTAAACAGTGTAATGGCAGTGTCATGTAGAATAATATGATTATGTAAACAGTGTAATGTAGAATAATATGATTATTTAAACAGTGTAATGGCAGTGTCATGTAGAACAATATGATTATGTAAACAGTGTAATGTAGAATAATATGATTATGTAAACAGTGTCATGTAGAATAATATGATTATGTAAACAGTGTCATGTAGAATAATATGATTATGTAAACAGTGTAATGGCAGTGTCATGTAGAATAATATGATTATGTAAACAGTGTAATGTAAAATAATATGATTATGTAAACAGTGTCATGTAGAATAATATGATTATGTAAACAGTGTCATGTAGAATAATATGATTATGTAAACAGTGTAATGGCAGTGTCATGTAGAATAATATGATTATGTAAACAGTGTAATGGCAGTGTCATGTAGAATAATATGATTATGTAAACAGTGTCATGTAGAATAATATGATTATGTAAACAGTGTCATGTAGAATAATATGATAATTTAAACAGTGTAATGGCAGTGTCATGTAGAATAATATGATTATGTAAACAGTGTAATGTAGAATAATATGATTATGTAAACAGTGTAATGTAGAATAATATGATTATGTAAACAGTGTCATGTAGAATAATATGATTATGTAAACAGTGTAATGTAGAATAATATGATTATGTAAACAGTGTAATGTAGAACAATATGATTATGTAAACAGTGTAATGGCAGTGTCATGTAGAATAATATGATTATGTAAACAGTGTAATGTAGAATAATATGATTATGTAAACAGTGTAATGTAGAATAATATGATTATGTAAACAGTGTCATGTAGAATAATATGATTATGTAAACAGTGTAATGTAGAATAATATGATTATGTAAACAGTGTAATGTAGAACAATATGATTATGTAAACAGTGTAATGGCAGTGTCATGTAGAATAATATGATTATTTAAACAGTGTAATGTAGAATAATATGATTATGTAAACAGTGTCATGTAGAATAATATGATTATGTAAACAGTGTCATGTAGAATAATATGATTATTTAAACAGTGTAATGTAGAATAATATGATTATTTAAACAGTGTAATGTAGAATAATATGATTATGTAAACAGTGTAATGGCAGTGTCATGTAGAATAATATGATTATGTAAACAGTGTCATGTAGAATAATATGATTATTTAAACAGTGTAATGTAGAATAATATGATTATGTAAACAGTGTAATGTAGAATAATATGATTATGTAAACAGTGTAATGTAGAATAATATGATTATGTAAACAGTGTCATGTAGAATAATATGATTATTTAAACAGTGTAATGTAGAATAATATGATTATGTAAACAGTGTAATGTAGAATAATATGATTATGTAAACAGTGTAATGTAGAATAATATGATTATGTAAACAGTGTAATGTAGAATAATATGATTATGTAAACCGTGTCATGTAGAACAATATGATTATGTAAACAGTGTAATGGCAGTGTCATGTAGAATAATATGATTATGTAAACAGTGTAATGTAGAATAATATGATTATTTAAACAGTGTAATGGCAGTGTCATGTAGAACAATATGATTATGTAAACAGTGTAATGTAGAATAATATGATTATGTAAACAGTGTCATGTAGAATAATATGATTATGTAAACAGTGTCATGTAGAATAATATGATTATGTAAACAGTGTAATGGCAGTGTCATGTAGAATAATATGATTATGTAAACAGTGTAATGTAAAATAATATGATTATGTAAACAGTGTCATGTAGAATAATATGATTATGTAAACAGTGTCATGTAGAATAATATGATTATGTAAACAGTGTAATGGCAGTGTCATGTAGAATAATATGATTATGTAAACAGTGTAATGGCAGTGTCATGTAGAATAATATGATTATGTAAACAGTGTCATGTAGAATAATATGATTATGTAAACAGTGTCATGTAGAATAATATGATAATTTAAACAGTGTAATGGCAGTGTCATGTAGAATAATATGATTATGTAAACAGTGTAATGTAGAATAATATGATTATGTAAACAGTGTAATGTAGAATAATATGATTATGTAAACAGTGTCATGTAGAATAATATGATTATGTAAACAGTGTAATGTAGAATAATATGATTATGTAAACAGTGTAATGTAGAACAATATGATTATGTAAACAGTGTAATGGCAGTGTCATGTAGAATAATATGATTATGTAAACAGTGTAATGTAGAATAATATGATTATGTAAACAGTGTAATGTAGAATAATATGATTATGTAAACAGTGTCATGTAGAATAATATGATTATGTAAACAGTGTAATGTAGAATAATATGATTATGTAAACAGTGTAATGTAGAACAATATGATTATGTAAACAGTGTAATGGCAGTGTCATGTAGAATAATATGATTATTTAAACAGTGTAATGTAGAATAATATGATTATGTAAACAGTGTCATGTAGAATAATATGATTATGTAAACAGTGTCATGTAGAATAATATGATTATTTAAACAGTGTAATGTAGAATAATATGATTATTTAAACAGTGTAATGTAGAATAATATGATTATGTAAACAGTGTAATGGCAGTGTCATGTAGAATAATATGATTATGTAAACAGTGTCATGTAGAATAATATGATTATGTAAACAGTGTCATGTAGAATAATATGATTATGTAAACAGTGTCATGTAGAACAATATGATTATGTAAACAGTGTAATGTAGAATAATATGATTATGTAAACAGTGTAATGTAGAATAATATGATTATTTAAACAGTGTAATGTAGAATAATATGATTATTTAAACAGTGTAATGTAGAATAATATGATTATGTAAACAGTGTAATGGCAGTGTCATGTAGAACAATATGATTATGTAAACAGTGTAATGGCAGTAGAACAGAAGCCTGCAAGCATATAGGTTACAGAAGTTACATCGTTTATTATTCTCCTAAATATATTCAGAACAATCTTTCAGCACTTCTCGCCCCTAAAACATTCATGACTAATAATACCCACTCTAACAAATGCCCTCTGTCTGTGTGAGGCTTCTGTGTGTGTGTGTGTGTGTGTGTGTGTGTGTGTGTGTGTGTGTGCGTGCGGCGTCTGTGTGGTCTGTTCCTGGCAGTCATATATGCCTGGCTCAGCATACAGTGAGTAAATACTGCAGCTCACTAGCACCTAGGAATTTATATGTGTTGACTCTGTCTACAGGAGCATCAAAAGAGATCCTGCTCATCTCAGTAATAGGTGTGGGCTTTCAGGGGAAAGTAGACCCTTAATCCAACTAACGTAGTCTGAAACAACAAGTATCTACAGGACTTGGATGATTTTAGGCATCCTGATACAGTAAGACTGGGTGATGGTAGTTTAGGCCTAACACTAAATACAAGTACAGTCAGGGCCATCATTATTGGCACCCTTGATGAAGATGAGCAAAAAAAGGCTGTATAACATAAATAACACAAATACTGAGCTAGCTTGTATGTTAAAAAAGTTAGAAAATTATATATTTTTAATACTAATAGAATTGCTCATCTCGTCGCTGGACTTGAATCCCATTGAAAACCTGTGGTTCGAATTGAAGAGGGCAGTTCATAAGCACAGATTCTGTATGGAGGAATGATCTAAGATCCCTCCAAATGTGTTCTCCAAATCTTAAAAAACATTTTAGAAAAAGGCTCAGTGTCGTTATCTTCGCAAGGCGAGGGCATTGGAGTATTGAAAACAGGGGTTCCAATCATTTTTACCCCTTTCTCATAGCAATTGTATTAGTATAAAATAATATAATTTCAAAAATTTTGGAGCACACAATATACTTCAGCATTTGTATTATTTATCTTATACAGTCTTTGTTGCTCATCTTCATCAAGGGTGCCAATAATGATGGAGCTGACTGTACATGCATAGCCCTGACTTACATATAAATTGTGGGTGAGAAATTAAACTCAACAAAAAAAGAAACGTCCTCTCACTGTCAACTGCGTTTATTTTCAGCAAACTTAATGTGTGTAAATATTTGTATGAACATAACAAGATTCAACAACATAAACTAAACAAGTTCCACAGACATGTGACTTACAGAAATGGAATAATGTGTCCCTGAACAAAGGGGTGGTCAAAATCAAAAGTAACAGTCAGTATCTGGTGTGGCCACCAGTTGCATTAAGTACTGCAGTGCATCTCCTCCTCATGTACTGCACCAGATTTGCTTTGAGATGTTACCCCACTCTTCCACCAAGGCACCTGCAAGTTCCCAGACATTTCTGGGGGGAATGGCCCTAGCCCTCACCCTCCGATTAAAATAGGTTCCAGACGTGCTCAATGGGATTGAGATCCGGGCTCATCGCTGGCCATGGCAGAACACTGACATTCCTGTCTTGCAGGAAAATACTCACAGAAAGAGCAGTATAGCTGGTGGCATTGTCATGCTGGAGGGTCATGTTAGGATGAGCCTGCAGGAAGGGTACCACATGAGGGAGGAGGATGTCTTCTCTGTAACGCACAGCGTTGGGATTGTCTGCAATGACAACAAGCTCAGTCCGATGATGCTGTGCCACACCGCCCCAGACCATGACGGACCCTCCACCTCCAAATCGATTCCATTCCAGAGTACAGGACTCGGTGTAACGCTCATTCCTTCGACGATAAACGCGAATCAGACCATCACCCCTGGTGAGACAAAACCGCGACTTGTCAGTGAAGAGCACTTTTTGTCAGTCCTGTCTGGTCCAGCAACGGTGGGTTTGTGCCCATAGGCGACTTTGTTGCCGGTGATGTCTGGTGAGGACCTGCCTTACAACAGGCCTACAAGCCCTCAGTCCAGCCTTTCTCAGCCTATTGCGGACAGTCTAAGCACTAATGGAGGAATTGTGCGTTCTTGGTGTAACTCGCAGGTGTGATGTTCGGATGTACTGATCCTGTGCAGGTGCTGTTACACGTAGTCTGCCACTGCGAGGACGATCAGCTGTCCGCCCCGTCTCCCTGTAGTGCTGTCATAGGCATCTCACAGTACGGACATTGCAATTTATTGCCCTGGCCATATCTGCAGTCCTCATGCCTCCTTGCAGCATGCATAAGGCATGTTCACGCAGATGAGCAGGGATCCTGGGCATCTTTCTTTTGGTGTTTTTCAGAGTCAGTAGAAAGGCCTCTTTAGTGTCCTAAGTTTTCAGAACTGTAACCTTAATTGTCTACCGTCTGTAAGCTGTTCGTGTCTTAACGACCATTCCACAGGTGCATGTTCATCAATTGTTTATGGTTCATTGAACAAGCATGGGACACAGTGTTAAAACCCTTTACAATGAAGATCTGTGAAGTTATTTGGATTTTACAAATTATCTTTGAAAGACAGGGTCCTGAAAAAGTTACGTTTCTTTTTTTGCAGAGTTTATATGGTTGTTACTAGGGCTGTGGCAGTCACAAAATTTTGTCAACCGGTGATTGTCAAACAAATAAATGTCGGTCTCACGGTAATTGACCGTTAATTAGCATAAACACGTTTAGCATCTCCTGGCTTCCACATAGCCTACAAGCCCCTGATGCAGACCTTTAGAACATCTACACTTAAAAAAGTCTAATAACAGTCTATCACAGTGCCATCCGTTTTGTCACCAAAGCCCCATATACTACTGCACCTGTACATAGCCCCTCTATAAATAGCCCAAAAACTACCTCTTCCCCTACTGTATTTATTTATTTTGCTCCTTTGCACCCCAGTATTTCTACTTTGCACACTCATCTACTGAAATAGGGTGCAGGCCAGGCAGCAGGCTGTTAGCCAACCTGCCAGCTTAGTGGAGTCTGCCACTAGCATAATCAGTGTAGTCAGCTCAGCTATCCCCATTGAGACCGTGTCTGTGCCTCGACCTGGGTTGGGCAAAACTAAACATGGCGGTGTTCGCCTTAGCAATCTCTCTAGGATAAAGACCTCCTCCATTCCTGTCATTATTGAAAGAGATCGTGATACCTCACATCTCAAAATAGGGCTACTTAATGTTAGATCCCTTACTTCAAAGGCAATTATAGTCAATGAACTAATCACTGATCATAATCTTGATGTGATTGGCCTGACTGAAACATGGCTTAAGCCTGATGAATTTATTGTGTTAAATGAGGCCTCACCTCCTGGTTACACTAGTGACCACATCACCCGTGCATCCCGCAAATGCGGAGGTGTTGCTAACATTTGCGATAGCAAATTTCAATTTACAAACAAAAAATGATGTTTTCGTCTTTTGAGCTTCTAGTCATGAAATCTATGCAGCCTACTCAATCACCTTTTATAGCTACTGTTTACAGGCCTCCTGGGCCATATACAGCGTTCCTCATTGAGTTCCCTGAATTCCTATCGGACCTTGTAGTCATAGCAGATAATATTCAAATTTTTGGTGACTTTAACATGGAAAAGTCCACAGACCCATTCCAAAAGGCTTTCGGAGCCATCATCGACTCAGTGGGTTTTGTCCAACACGTCTCTGGACCTACTCACTGTCACAGTCATACTCTGGACCTAGTTTTGTCCCATGGAATAAATGTTGTGGATCTTAATGTTTTTCCTCATTATCCTGGACCACCATTTTATGTTTGCAATTGCAACAAATAATCTGCCCAGACCCCAACCAAGGAGCTTCAAAAGTCATGCTATAAATTCACAGACAACACAAAGATTCCTTGATGCCCTTCCAGACTCCCTCTGCCTACCCAAGGACGTCAGAGGACAAAAATCAGTTAACCACCTAACTGAGGAACTCAATTTAACCTTGCACAATACCCTAGATGCAGTTGCACCCCTAAAAACATTTCTCATAAGAAACTAGCTCCCTGGTATACAGAAAATACCCGAGCTCTGAAGCAAGCTTCCAGAAAATTGGAACGGAAATGGCGCCACATCAAACTGGAAGTCTTCCGACTAGCTTGGAAAGACAGTAGCGTGCAGTATCGAAGAGCCCTCGCTGCTGCTCCATCATCCTATTTTTCCAACTTAATTGAGGAAAATAAGAACAATCCGAAATTTCCTTTTGGTACTGTCACAAAGCTAACTAAAAAGCAGCATTCCCCAAGTGAGGATAGCTTTCACTTCAGCAGTAATAAATTCATGAACTTCTTTGAGGAAAATATCATAATTATTAGAAAGCAAATGACGGACTCCTCTTTAAATCTGCGTATTCCTTCAAAGCTCAGTTGTCCTGAGTCTGCACAACTCTGCCAGGTCCTAGGATCAAGAGACACTCAAGTGTTTTAGTACTATATCTATTGACACAATGATGAAAATAATCATGGCCTCTAAACCTTCAGGCTGCATACTGGACCCTATTCCAACTAAACTACTGAAAGAGCTGCTTCCTGTGCTTGGCCCTCCTATGCTGAACATAATAAACCACTCTCTATCCACCGGATGTGTACAAACTCACTAAAAGTGGCAGTAATAAACCCTCTCTTGAAAAAGCCTAACCTTGACCCAGAAAATATAAAAAACTATCGGCCGATATTGGATCTTCCATTCCTCTCAAAAATTTTAGAAAAGGCTGTTGCGCAGCCACTCACTGCCTTCCTGAAGACAAACAATGTATACGAAATGTCCTCAGTCTGGTTTTAGACCCCATCATAGCACTGAGACTGCACTTGTGAAGGTGGTAAATTATCTTTTAATGGCATCAGCCCGAGGCTCTGCATCTGTCCTCGTGCTCCTAGACCATAGTGCTGCTTTTGATACCATCGATCACCCCATTCTTTTGGAAAGATTGGAAACCCAAATTGGTCTACACGGACAAGTTCTGGCCTGGTTTAGATCTTATCTGTCGGAAAGATATCAGTTTGTCTCTGTGAATGGTTTGTCCTCTGACAAATCAACTGTAAATTTCGGTGTTCTCAAGGTTCCGTTTTAGGACCACTATTGTTTTCACCATATATTTTACCTACCTCTTGGGGATGAAATTCGAAAACATAATGTTAACTTTCACTGCTATGCGGATGACACACAGCTGTACATTTCAATGAAACATGGTGAAGCCCCAAAATCGCCCTCGCTAGAAGCCTGTGTTTCAGACATAAGGAAGTGGATGGCTGCAAACTTTCGACTTTAAACTCGGACAAAACAGAGATGCTTGTTCTAGGTCCCAAGAAACAAAGAGATCTTCTGTTGAATCTGAGAATTCATCAAAATGGTTGTACAGTCGTCTCAAATAAAACTGTGAAGGACCTCGGCGTTACTCTGGACCCTGATCTCTCTTTTGACAAACATATCAAGACTGTTTCAAGGACAGCTTTTTTCCATCTACGTAACATTGCAAAAATCAGAAACCTTCTGTCCAAAAATGATGCAGAAAAATTAATCCATGCTTTTGTTACTATGTTAGACTACTGCAATGCTCTACTTTCTAGCTACCCTGATAAAGCACTAAATAAACTTCAGTTAGTGCTAAATGCGGCTGCTAGAATCCTGACTTGAACCCCAAAATTTGATCATATTACTCCAGTGCTAGCCTCCCTACACTGGCTTCCTGTCAAGGCAAGGGCTGATTTCAAGGTTTTACTGCTAACCTACAAAGCATTAAATGGGCTTGCTCCTACCTATCTCTCTGATTTGGTCCTGCAATACATACCTACACGTACGCTATGGTCACAAGACGTCCCTAGAATTTCTAAGCAAACAGCTGGAGGCAGGGCTTTCTCCTATTCAGCACTTTGAGATATCAGCTGATGTACGAAGGGCTATATAAATACATTTGATTTGATTTGTCAAATCTACAATATCTATTTCAGAAGAACAGAAAAACATACTCTGAGTTGTCCTTGTGTTAGGTCCTGATCTGGCTATGCCTAATGGCTGTGGGCTACACTAGTTTGTTTATCAGACAAGATTTACTTAGAATTCCGTGGCTTTATTTTATATTATGTTATAGTCTGAAGAATACAATTGAACAAAGCTGAATAAAATAGAAAGGATATTTTCTCCAAACGATTTGAGGGAGTGCTATTCTGTGTTGAGCCGTTAACAAAGAAATAGGTACTCCTACTGTATATGCTTAATTTAGAGTTATTAATGTAACTTTAGTTGTTCTACAAACGTTGAGGAATACGTTGTAAGGCTACATGATGCGACTCTAATGATGATTTGGAAAAAGTCACTTGAAAGGTATGATCTCTGCTTTATTTTTTGCGCAGGCTGTACACACTTCATCAGTCTCGTATTCACAATTTGACAAGCACTTAATGGTTCGAAATTCACTGCGACATCCCCTTTGTGTGGTCGTAATGCACCCTAAAAAAATCCATGTATTTTGCGGCCAGTGGCCATTGTACCCTTGGCTCAGAGTCCTGCGTTGTGCCCTTCTCCCTGAGTGCTGCGCACTCCGAAGCGCCTCTCACTCACATGGCTCTCCATCACGTGATCGGATCTTTCTCACAGGCTACAAGTGAAGACAGACACATCGGGAACGCAACTGCGCGTGTCCTACCCAATTCCGAGGTGCATATTGAAGACATTGGAAGAACTGTCCACATTCACTTTTCGTCAGCCAACAAGATGAGTAGGCCTAACGAACAGCAAAAGCACTAGCCTAGTCAATCTACTATCCCACATAGTACAAAAGTTGACCTATTATATCCCAAACATAGTCTGGGACAGTTGGGGATACGCTAGATCCCAAATTAATACACTAGCATCACATCTTTAGTGTGGCTGATAAACTATTAGGTAATTTCTTCACATTATAAGTGCAGCACGAATACGGCAGTAGGCTATAAGCGCAAATGTTCCATTAGTGGGAAAGCACCATTATCAAAAGTGACCGCAAATCTTGTCTTTACCTATACTAAATATATGAAAATATATGTATGAAATTTGTTTTGATTTATCATGCACCTGTCTCGAAACAGGGGCAGAGGAAAAAATACATGTCATCAACAAATACATGTCATCTACATACACTTAGGTTGTAGTCATTAAAACCAGTTTTTCAACCATTCGCAAATTTCTTGTTAGTCAGTTGGGACATCTACTTTTGAGACCGTGTCATTTTTCCAACAATTGTTTACAGACAGATTATTTCACTTATAATTCATTGTATCACAATTCCAGTGGGTCAGAAGTTTACATACACTAAATTGACTGTGCCTTTAAACAGCTTGGAATATTCCAGAAAATTCTGATAGGCTAATTGACATAATTTGAGTCAATTGGAGGTGTACCTGTGGATGTATTTCAAGGCCTACCTTCAAACTCAGTGCCTCTTTGCTTGACATCATGGGAAAATCCAAAGAAATCAGCAAGGAAATGTTTAATAGGATTAAATGTCAGAAATTGTGAAAAACTGAGTTTAAATGTATTTGGCTAAGGTGTATGTATGTAAACTTCCGACTTTAACTGCATGCACTTAAATAGCGAATCGAGGATGCTTTTTTCGTGGTTCATTTTCATGCCAGCCTGGTAGGCTATACTCCTGTTGTAAAGACAAGCAATGTGCTTAATACTAGGAAAGTTAAGAAATAAATATAGTAGACCTAGCCTAAAGAAAGCTGATGGGATCCTCCTCTTTTTAATAGAGGCCATAACTCTGTTTTCTCACGCAATTGCATAGCCTATAGAAATGTTGTACAACATGCTCTTATGAAGTGTTTGATTAGATTTTGAATACATTTGCATTGATGTCAGAGTGATTAGAGGGACAATAGAGCGCTGAGTACCAGGCAGTTAGCATGTTTGGTGGGTTACTAATGACCATCAGCAGTATCAGAGCTTGGAGAAGCCTAAGTACTGTGACTAAACGGTCATGTGGAATTTGACTGCCTTCATGACTCGTGACTGCCGGTGATATGGTCACCACAACAGCCCTAGTGATTACATGGTGGTTACATAAACTGTGAATATGTACTTACACATCCTAGACCGTGGTGGAGAGATCCAATCTGCATTGAAAGGACAGAGAGAAGATCAAAAAGAGAACCTCATTACTGTTTATGTGCTTACAGGACATCACCTAGATCATGTTACATATCAATGCAGTACATTAGTCACATTGCATCTCATAGGTCATCTCATTGATGGGGTCATACAGACTCTTTCCTCTAAAAGTGTATGGTTACAGCCTGGTTCAGGATTAGTCTGGCTGTGTGTTTATGAGCCATCTACACTACGTACAAACCACCCTCATGAGAACCACAAAGCAGAGTCTCGGCATTGCAGTTGTCCTGTAGGTCATTTGACAGTCAGTAATGAGTTGAATGAGGTGGTTTAAACCAGTGTCTCCTAATCCTGGTCCTTGAGTACCCCCAACTGTACACAGTTTCTGTTGTAGCCCTTGACAACCACACCATATTCAACACATTGAGGACTTGATGATTAGTTGACAAGTTGAATCAGGTGTGCTTGTCCAGGGTTAATATAAACATGTGTACTGTTGGGGGTACTGGAGGACCAGGGTCTGGAAACACTGGTTTAAACAACAGAGGTGAAATCTAGTCCTCCAGGTCTACAGTAGCAGTGGGACAGATACAGGTAACTGACTAAATAAAGGACAGCAACATCCACCAGAACAGCTTCAGTGTATAGATTCTACAAGTGTCAGGAAGTATATTGGAGGGATGTGACTCCATTCTTCAACGAGAAATTACATAATTTGGTGCTTTGTTGATGGTGGTGGAAAACTCTGTCTCAGGCACCACTCTAGAATCTTGCATAAGTGTTCCATTGGGTTGAGATCTGGTGACTGACACAGACACAATGACCCTAAGCATAATGGGATGTTAATTGCTGAGTTAACTCAGGAACCACACCTGTCTGGAACCTGCTTTCAATATAGTATGTATTTACTCAAGTGTTTCCTTTATTTTGGCAGTTACCTGTAGATTGTTATAGGACGGAAGTCTAATGTGGATTTTAATGTCCAGGTTCTTCACTGTACTGTGGGTCCTCTGAGGGTTTTGATACTGCTGTTTAGTGATGATGAGGGATCATTTTTCATTGCATTACATTATAGCATGTGGTGAAGGAGTGATCGCTTTCTGCTCCACTACTGGGAGATTTAAGGAGTCCATCATCATGATAAATCAGTCCGTCTGGAGCTTCCTGGGGTATAAGGGTTAAATAACTTTAAATTCATGCGGTCACTGAGAATCTCAGGCCTTGTTCCACTCTATCGTTACATGACTGAAATGTAATTCATGGCTACAGGTACAGGCTAGGCTTCTTCACTATAGGCAGGCATTAATGAGACACATTGGTAACACGGAAGAACAACATTCAACAAACTCTCTCTCCAAGTAAGGGAAGGTTATGAGAGTTCATTCTTCATTAGACTGCAGAGGCCGAGCTCCCCACTTGTGCCATCAAACCCCTGCAACTTATCCAGAATGCCACAGCAATCTTCCCAAGCTCTCCCATGTCATGTCACCTGCTCCTCCGAACACTCCACTGGCTTCCAGTTGAAGCTCACATCCACTACAAGACCCTGTTGCTTACTTACAGAGCAGCAAGAGGAACTGCCCCTCCCTACCTTCAGGCTATGCTCAAACCCTTCATCCCAATCCGAGCACTCCGTTCCACCACCTCTGGTCTCTTGGCCGTCCCACCCTTACGAGAGGTCAGCTCCCACTCAGACCAGTCAAAGCTCTTCTCTGTCCTGGCACCCCAATGGTGGAACCAGTTTCCCTCTGATGCTGGGACAGCAGAGTCCCTTTATTGAGGAAAAATGTACTTACTGGGACTGTGAACTGTGGTTGTCTCACCCAGCTTTCTTAAGATGAATGCACTAACTGTAAGTCGCTCTGGATAAGACCATCTGCTAAATGACAAAAATGTCAAATGAGGTGGCTGACACCTCTCAAGGGCCGTGGGTGTATTAAAGTCACCAGTGTGAAGGTCTCAGAGTCAGACATGACTCATTACTCTACAGTACTACAGCCACAGAACCCTGCAGCTGCCAGTAGACTGCCAATACAGTACTACAGAAGCTCTCCTCTTTCTGTGAGGGTTTGCACACCAACAGCAGGAGAAGAGGTGATAACTTTAAATATGAAAATGTGTGAAGACAACACTATCTCTCGCTCTCTCTCTCCATGGATAAATGCACTTCTTTGGCCTGTATTTGACAAACCGAACACAATAGTTAATCGTAGTGCTATGGAGCGACACATTTCATTAAGATGACCAGTCTTTCCAGTGTAAAACCCAAGGGCATTTCCGTCATCTGCCTTGGATCAAGTGCTCTGCAAAAAGTGCTGTAGAAGAAGGGTTTTAGTTAAGTTCCTCACCGGTTTTTTGTTGCCCACTATGAGTTTCTCCACCTTCTGGACTTGAGACACATGGTCCTCGTTGGTCTTCAGCTCCCTCTTCCTGATCCTCTCATAGATTCCTACCAGAGTTTCCCTGGGGATGTCCTCCCCATCGTCCACCCCTGGGGAGGAGAGCAGACAATGGTTACACACACTCTCACTCAGAGACAAAGTCACACACACGCATGGACACAGGCGGACCGCGCATGGACCAAGGCGCACCGCGCATGGACACACACGCACCGCGCATGGACCCAGGCGCACCGCGCCTGGACACAGTCGCACCGCGCCTGGACACAGTCGCACCGCGCCTGGACACAGTCGCACCGCGCATGGACACAGTCGCACCGCGCATGGACACAGTCGCACCGCGCATGGACACAGGCGCACCGCGCATGGACACAGGCGCACCGCGCATGGACACAGGCGCACCGCGCATGGACACAGGCGCACCGCGCATGGACACAGGCGCACCGCGCATGGACCCAGGCGCATCGCGCATGGACACAGTCGCACCGCGCATGGACACAGTCGCACCGCGCATGGACCCAGGCGCACCGCGCATGGACACAGTCGCACCGCGCATGGACACAGGCGCACCGCGCATGGACACAGTCGCACCGCGCATGGACACAGTCGCACCGCGCCTGGACACAGTCGCACCGCGCATGGACACAGTCGCACCGCGCATGGACACAGTCGCACCGCGCCTGGACACAGTCGCACCGCGCCTGGACACAGTCGCACCGCGCATGGACACAGTCGCACCGCGCATGGACACAGTCGCACCGCGCATGGACCCAGTCGCACCGCGCATGGACCCAGTCGCACCGCGCATGGACACAGTCGCACCGCGCCTGGACACAGTCGCACCGCGCATGGACACAGTCGCACCGCGCATGGACCCAGTCGCACCGCGCATGGACCCAGTCGCACCGCGCATGGACCCAGTCGCACCGCGCATGGACCCAGGCGCACCGCGCATGGACCCAGGCGCACCGCGCATGGACCCAGTCGCACCGCGCATGGACCCAGGCGCACCGCGCATGGACCCAGGCGCACCGCGCCTGGACACAGTCGCACCGCGCCTGGACACAGTCGCACCGCGCATGGACACAGGCGCACCGCGCATGGACACAGTCGCACCGCGCATGGACACAGTCGCACCGCGCATGGACACAGTCGCACCGCGCATGGACACAGTCGCACCGCGCCTGGACACAGTCGCACCGCGCCTGGACACAGTCGCACCGCGCATGGACACAGTCGCACCGCGCATGGACACAGTCGCACCGCGCATGGACACAGTCGCACCGCGCATGGACACAGTCGCACCGCGCCTGGACACAGTCGCACCGCGCATGGACACAGTCGCACCGCGCATGGACACAGTCGCACCGCGCATGGACACAGTCGCACCGCGCATGGACACAGTCGCACCGCGCATGGACACAGTCGCACCGCGCATGGACACAGTCGCACCGCGCCTGGACACAGTCGCACCGCGCCTGGACACAGTCGCACCGCGCATGGACACAGTCGCACCGCGCATGGACACAGGCGCACCGCGCATGGACACAGGCGCACCGCGCCTGGACACAGGCGCACACACACACGCAACTTCATGCACACACTTTGTTCTTGTCATTGAGAGGGGAAAGTAGAGTGAGATTATGAATCCCTCTTAACCAATTACTTATGGTTGTTTTTCCATTACTGACACTCATCACGATAGATTATGAATTATCCCACCATGCTTTATTTCTCAAATAAAATCTCAAATGGCATAATAAGACAAATAGTTTAATGTGCTTCTATCACACTGCTCACCCAATAATAAGAAAAGCTAATGTGATTATGCTAATGTGGTTATGCTAATGTGGTTATGCTAATGTGATTGTGTGAAGGAGCAAGTAATCAGTTGTAACACATTTCTTCACAATTCATATTTATCACTCTTTTATAACACCAACACCTTAAACAGCCCCGACTCAGTCACAGCCTGCGTTGTCAACTTCCAGAAGGCTGACAGACAGTGAAATGTCATTTTAACACACATGTGACAAATTCTTCAGATAGTCGACATGCTGCTGTCACCCTACCGGTGAAAAATATATTATTTTCATCTGTGTGTCATGAAATAGTTGCATTTGTGATTGAAATGCTGATTACAGTGCCTTGCGAAAGTATTCGGCCCCCTTGAACTTTGCGACCTTTTGCCACATTTCAGGCTTCAAACATAAAGATATAAAACTGTATTTTTTTGTGAAGAATCAACAACAAGTGGGACACAATCATGAAGTGGAACGACATTTATTGGATATTTCAAACTTTTCTAACAAATCAAAAACTGAAAAATTGGGCGTGCAAAATTATTCAGCCCCTTTACTTTCAGTGCAGCAAACTCTCTCCAGAAGTTCAGTGAGGATCTTTGAATGATCCAATGTTGACCTAAATGACTAATGATGATAAATACAATCCACCTGTGTGTAATCAAGTCTCCGTATAAATGCACCTGCACTGTGATAGACTCAGAGGTCCGTTAAAAGTGCAGAGAGCATCATGAAGAACAAGGAACACACCAGGCAGGTCCGAGATACTGTTGTGAAGAAGTTTAAAGCCGGATTTGGATACAAAAAGATTTCCCAAGCTTTAAACATCCCAAGGAGCACTGTGCAAGCGATAATATTGAAATGGAAGGAGTATCAGACCACTGCAAATCTACCAAGACCTGGCCGTCCCTCTAAACTTTCAGCTCATACAAGGAGAAGACTGATCAGAGATGCAGCCAAGAGGCCCATGATCACTCTGGATGAACTGCAGAGATCTACAGCTGAGGTGGGAGACTCTGTCCATAGGACAACAATCAGTCGTATATTGCACAAATCTGGCCTTTATGGAAGAGTGGCAAGAAGAAAGCAATTTCTTAAAGATATCCATAAAAAGTGTTGTTTAAAGTTTGCCACAAGCCACCTGGGAGACACACCAAACATGTGGAAGAAGGTGCTCTGGTCAGATGAAACCAAAATTGAACTTTTTGGCAACAATGCAAAACGTTATGTTTGGCGTAAAAGCAACACAGCTGAACACACCATCCCCACTGTCAAACATGGTGGTGGCAGCATCATGGTTTGGGCCTGCTTTTCTTCAGCAGGGACAGGGAAGATGGTTAAAATTGATGGGAAGATGGATGGAGCTTAATACAGGACCATTCTGGAAGAAAACCTGATGGAGTCTGCAAAAGACCTGAGACTGGGACGGAGATTTGTCTTCCAACAAGACAATGATCCAAAACATAAAGCAAAATCTACAATGGAATGGTTCAAAAATAAACATATCCAGGTGTTAGAATGGCCAAGTCAAAGTCCAGACCTGAATCCAATCGAGAATCTGTGGAAAGAACTGAAAACTGCTGTTCACAAATGCTCTCCATCCAACCTCACTGAGCTCGAGCTGTTTTGCAAGGAGGAATGGGAAAAATTTCCAGTCTCTCGATGTGCAAAACTGATAGAGACATACCCCAAACGACTTACAGCTGTAATCGCAGCAAAAGGTGGCGCTACAAAGTATTAACTTAAGGGGGCTGAATAATTTTGCACGACCAATTCTTCAGTTTTTGATTTGTTAAAAAAGTTTGAAATATCCAATAAATGTCGTTCCACTTCATGATTGTGTCCCACTTGTTGTTGATTCTTCACAAAAAAATACAGTTTTATATCTTTATGTTTGAAGCCTGAAATGTGGCAAAAGGTCGCAAAGTTCAAGGGGGCCGAATACTTTCGCAAGGCACTGTACGTAGCACAAATAAACAGTATTGTCGTGACACGTGTCAGAGTAGTGACATTCTGTCTGTGGACAGTGGAGCCAGTTCCAGTTGTGATTGATCATTCTCTGCCTTGCTATATTCATGCTGTGCTTAACCTCGTCCCCTGGCTACTATACACCGTGCATATAAGCCTGGTACATCAACAATTCAAAGTTGGCCTTACTGGGCGTGACCTTAGAATTCTAGTATTTGTCATAAAATGTTTGCGAATCACACAACTACGAGGCGTGGCTCTGTTCATGAGATATTATAGCGTACAGGGGAGGGTTAGGGGGAAGGTGTTGTGGGAGATGATTTGTTGGTAGGTTAAGCCGATTAAGGTAATGCCTATGTGCCAGGAGTTTCTCCCGGTCTTTCTGTAATGGCTAAACGAAGGCCAAGTTTGGCACGTTGGTCCACCAGACTCTTTGTGCATTTGGGTGGAAGTGTCTGGGAACGAGATTATGTTGAACTGGAGTGGATGTGTGTTTTCTTATTTTCTACAGATACATGATAGTGGAACATGCTCAAGTGTTTTTTATTCAATATGCATTGTTGAAAGGGTGAAGCAATCGTTTTGTGAATGTCCCGCACTCACTTTATGCAGTTTTTATTTTCTCTTAAGTATTTAGAGGACAAAGTCTCAGTTTTGACTTCAGAAACCCTGACATTTCCCCTTCTCTCTCTCACCTCTGAGATTCTTAACGAAGTCCTCCAGCTTCATCTTCCTCTCTGGCTTGACGTTGGGGCTGTACATATCCGTGTTGAGGAGGATGATGGCGAAAGCCAGGATGAAGATGGTGTCAGGGTTCCGGAACTGGCGCACCACCGTGGGGTTACAGATACAGTAGCGCTGACTGGAACACAGACAAACAGGAAAGAGAGATGACATCACATGAATGTCATGAAAGAGTTATGGAGACGTTTGATGTAGAGAGCCATCATAGAATGCAGCAGAATGTTAAAAGCCTTATAGTCCACACAATGTGGACATTTGTCTTGTTGACTTGCTGGTGAAAACATGTTCAGGCCAGGATACAATGCATCAGAGCATGGTCAATAACTGTCACCATGGTGTGTGTACCATGCCATCATATTGCAGTATCGTGTGTGTACCATGCCATCATATTGCAGTATCGTGTGTGTACCATGCCATCATATTGCAGTATCGTGTGTGTACCATGCCATCATATTGCAGTATCGTGTGTGTACCATGCCGTCATATTGCAGTATCGTGTGTGTACCATGCCATCATATTGCAGTATCGTGTGTGTACCATGCCGTCATATTGCAGTATCGTGTGTGTACCATGCCATCATATTGCAGTATCATGTGTGTACCATGCCATCATATTGCAGTATCGTGTGTGTACCATGCCATCATATTGCAGTATCGTGTGTGTACCATGCCATCATATTGCAGTATCGTGTGTGTACCATGCCATCATATTGCAGTATCGTGTGTGTACCATGCCATCATATTGCAGTATCGTGTGTGTACCATGCCGTCATATTGCAGTATCGTGTGTGTACCATGCCATCATATTGCAGTATCGTGTGTGTACCATGTCATCATATTGCAGTTTCGTGTGTGTACCATGTCATCATATTGCAGTATCGTGTGTGTACCATGCCATCATATTGCAGTACCGTGTGTGTACCATGTCATCATATTGCAGTATCGTGTGTGTACCATGCCATCATATTGCAGTACCGTGTGTGTACCATGTCATCATATTGCAGTACCGTGTGTGTACCATGCCATCATATTGCAGTATCGTGTGTGTACCATGCCATCATATTGCAGTATCGTGTGTGTACCATGCCATCATATTGCAGTATCATGTGTGTACCATGCCATCATATTGCAGTATCGTGTGTGTACCATGCCATCATATTGCAGTATCGTGTGTGTACCATGCCATCATATTGCAGTATCGTGTGTGTACCATGCCATCATATTGCAGTATCGTGTGTGTACCATGCCGTCATATTGCAGTATCGTGTGTGTACCATGCCATCATATTGCAGTATCGTGTGTGTACCATGTCATCATATTGCAGTTTCGTGTGTGTACCATGCCATCATATTGCAGTATCGTGTGTGTACCATGCCATCATATTGCAGTATCGTGTGTGTACCATGCCATCATATTGCAGTATCGTGTGTGTACCATGCCATCATATTGCAGTATCGTGTGTGTACCATGCCATCATATTGCAGTATCATGTGTGTACCATGTCATCATATTGCAGTATTGTGTGTGTACCATGTCATCATATTGCAGTATCGTGTGTGTACCATGCCATCATATTGCAGTATCGTGTGTGTACCATGCCATCATATTGCAGTATCGTGTGTGTACCATGTCATCATATTGCAGTATTGTGTGTGTACCATGTCATCATATTGCAGTATCGTGTGTGTACCATGTCATCATATTGCAGTATTGTGTGTGTACCATGTCATCATATTGCAGTATCGTGTGTGTACCAGTCCTTTAGCCAACATGGTGTTGTGAGCAAAGCTATCAGTGACTTGCATTTCCATGACTTTGGTCAACGTCAGAGGAACTCTATTTGAAAATGTAATACAAAATAGCAAATAACGTCTCGCTCGTGACATATTTTACAAAAATATTGTGCAGTACTCTAGCCATTACAGTAATGCTAAAACAGATCTGTGTACCCCTCTTGGCCAAACCCCTTCAGTATATGCTTCTCTCACCGGTGTGTATCTTTATTCCAGTACATCCTTAACCTATGTACTCTCCTCTGTTGTCTCACCTGTAGGCTTCAATCAGGCGCTCCACCTTCTGGGCCTCTCCCTGGACCCGGATGTGATTCTGGAACTTCCTCAGTGCCTCGTCCAGCTCCATCGACGAGAAATCCATTTCATCTACCACACAGCTGGAACACACAACCAACCAACCAACCACACAACCAACAATTAATTCACTAACCCAAAAATATATCGTTGATCAATGATTTGTCTAGTATCTCATTTACTTCCCATATTTAAAAAAACAGATCACAGGGGCATTCTGTGCACAGCAGTTAAAGATTTGTCTAAATCTGACAGGTAACTCCCTAATAGTCCTTTGATAATGACACAAATCAGCCATCTTTGTTTAATATGTTGAATTTTAATGGCCACAATGTTAGTGCCAACTGTTCCAAGGCAATAACCTCTCAGTTAGGAGAAACATTTGGAGCAGTGAGTGTGAAGATGGAGGATAGTTTGCTGAACTCTGTACAGTTCATCTATTGTTCTGGCCTGTCCTACAGTATAACGCTCTCTGTGCAAGGCACTGGAATAACAGGGTTATTCCCCTGTGACCTCCCACTCCATGGTGGATTGATAGACTATAAAGAGTGTCCAGAGATTTTCCTGGTCAGGTCACATGACCTGGCCTTTAAAAATTACCAATTAACAGTACTCACTCCAGGACGTCTCTGTTGAACTGTTTCTGCCGGTTGCCCAGGAACTCTCCAATCATCTGCCTGCTCAGGCCCTTTCTCTGAAGCAGGAAGTGAGCCACACCCACAGGCGTGTCTGGGACGAACCCTCTCTCAGTCAGGTACTGGACACCCTTTTCTGGCTTCCTGCAGAGACACACATACATAACCAGGCGTGTCCTTATGCGGCCTATCCAATCATTTTACAGAGCCAAGTGTGGTGTTTGATTCTGACTGATAGGAAGTGTCCTCAGCAGGAAAACGGTGGTTAATCATATTTAACCAAGGCACAGAAAATGGAGCAACACTGTCTGGCTGTATGTAGTAGAGGATAAACAGATGGACTGTAAAATAAGTTGAATAAGTAGACATAAATATGCAAAGAGATGACACAAATGCCCAAATATATGACTTAGCCTATAGGCCTATCTTACACAAATGCATTTTCAATTTTTCCATTTTAATAGATCCTCTTATCCTCAACATGAATTAAACTTATATTGTGTGGCACTCATACAACCGTGATTACTGTAGGTAGGTCACCTCGGTTCAACTACCAGGACCACTCTACAACATCAACAGCTCATTGACCCCAGCTCATGACACCAATCAGTGGTCAGCCACGTCAGCACTTTGTCAGAGCCGAGCACCTACTTGTTGAAGAGGTTCAGGCCGATGCGATAGTGCCTCTTGCGGATCACATCGTTGCTGAAGACCGGTGAGTCCCAGCTGTTGCGTGTCTCTTTGTGGTACGTCTGCTTGCTGAGAGTCTGTTCCCTCAGGCTGTCCCGGGACGACGACTCAGAGCTGCAGTTGATGGTGTCGTTGGAGTTAGACGTGCTGTTGATGCTGTCGTTGTCCCCATCCGAAAAGTCAGACTCAGACTTGCTTTGCCGGTTGGCCGAGCCGTTGATGGCCAGGTGGCTCTCCAGCGCCCTGTGGCGGTGGCGGAGGGGTGCCTCGTCGTCCCGGGAGGGCCCTCGTGGGGGCGGGCCATGAGAGATGTGTTTGGGGCTGGCCTGGGAAGATGCCACGATGTGTCCTCCCCCGTGAGACTCGTAGACAGGTGGACGTTTGATGGAGCTGCGGTCAGAGCGGTCGCTGTGTTCGGCAGAGCTGTCGCTGGGCGGCTCGATGGTCAGCAGGGGGAGGTGGAGCCTCTGTTCCTGGCACTCCAGGGAGGGAGTGCTGCGGCAGCTGGTGTCCGTGTCATGCTCCTCATCCTTGGGGTCCAGTGGCCAGTAGTCCTGGGAGGAGTTGGCCGAGCGCAGACGGAGGTCTGATTCAATGCTGGAGGGCTGGTCACCAGACCCCCGCGACAGCCCCATGGAGGGAGACAGTTCCTCCTCATCAATAAACAGAGTCACATCGCTGTAGGATGCCATCATGTCCTCTCGCTTGCGTCCCGTCGCCCCGCGGTGAGGCTTCACCTGATAGGCCACCTCCCTCTCCACCTCGGGGCAGCCCAAGGCCTCTGGGTCATGACCCTCATCGCCCTGCAGGCTGCGGCAGTTCAAGGCGTCGTCGATGGACTCGGCCAGAGACTTGACCTGCCTGGAGAAGGCGTCCTCCAGCTCTGTGATGGCATCCGTTAGGTGGTTCTGGGAGGCCGGGTGTGATGCCATGTTGGCCT
Organism: Oncorhynchus mykiss; assembly: GCF_057628025.1. Lineage (NCBI taxonomy): Eukaryota > Metazoa > Chordata > Actinopteri > Salmoniformes > Salmonidae > Oncorhynchus > Oncorhynchus mykiss. Next base: position 61,212,879 of record NC_143037.1, read on the forward strand.
GGTGGTGGACCTCCAGGTCCCCACACTCTGACTGTACCAAGGCTAGGGGGGTGCCGTCATTTGTCAGGGACACTTGTTTCCCCTCAAAGTAGGAGCTGTGGACTTTCTCAGGGCCCTCGAAGGAGAACTGCATCCTCATATTGGACAGGACGATGCGTCGGGACATGCGGTTCTCAGACATACAACTCCTGAGACGTTCAAAGTTTTTGTTCATCTGGTACTGACGGAAGGCTGTTTGGATGGTTCGGGCCGCATGCCGGGTTATGAAGCGTCCACCATATTTACGCTCCAGCATCTCCACCTGACGGATAATAACATCATGATTATAACACAACAGCCCTTCACAAATGAGGACCCATGCTCATACACACGTGGGACTGAATTGAGCTTGTCGAGGGACAATTACTATAATTTGATAGTCATACAAATGTACAGGATGAGCAGAGAACCTGTAGTAAATGCTTAGTTAGGGTGTGTGTAGTGGGGTCAATGATACAGTCTTCGGTAGGGGAGATATTAGGTGACGACATCTGTATAGATGTTGATGAGTGTGTCTGCAGACAATCAGACTGGGGCCAGGGTACTCTACCTGTTTGTCCTGGAGGTCAGCCGACAGCTCATAGCCCTCTGAGTGTGAGCGGGAGCGTTTGATGGCCTCTTCCTCTGCCTGCTTGCGGAGGATGGACTGGGAGTGTTGGAGCTTGGGCCTGCGGGGAGGCCGCTGGGGGCCGGGCTGCACTCCGTGTCCGTAGAGGGGGCCCTCGAAGCGGTCTGGGCTGATCACTGGGCCCCTGTAGCTGGCTCCACCATCGCTCTCACTGGGCCGCGCATCCCCCTCCACACTGCAATAACAGACACACAGAGATACACAGTTACTCTACTGCAATGACACAGACAGAAAGAGTTTCTCAAAGTTTTCATCCCCCTCCACACTGCAGTGATACAGAGAAACACAGTCATTCAAAGCTTTCATATCCTGTGCCCATCCACTGGTCTCCCAGTACTCATACCATACTGACACTCATCAAGGAGTTATCTCATCCATTACTCCTCTAGAACCTATTCAGGACAGTAAAGTACAACCACCACCAACATTGACCATTCAGTACTCATTTGGAACTGTCATTCTTTCATTTTTTTCACCTTAATTTAACCAGGTAGGCCAGTTGAGAACAAGTTCTCATTTACTACTGCGACCTGGCCAAGATAAAGCAAAGCGGTGCGACACAAACAACAACAGAGAGTTACACATGGAATAAGCAAACATACAGTCAATAATACAGTAGAAAAAAAGTCTATATACAGTGTGTCCAAATGAGGTGAGATAAGGAAGGTAAGGAAATAGGCCATAGTGGCGAAATAATTACAATTTAGCAATTAAACACTGGAGTGATAGATGTGCAGAAGAAGAATGTGCAAGTAGAGATACTGGGGTGCAAAGGAGCAAAATAAATAAATAAATACAGTATGGGGATGAGGTAGTTGGATGTGATCTGTGAGCTGCTCTGACAGCTAGTGCTTAAAGTTAGTGAGGGAGATATGAGTCTTCAACTTCAGTGATTTTTGCAATTCGTTCCAGTCATTGGTAGCAGAGAACTGGAAGGAAAGGTGGCCAAAGTAGGAATTGGCTTTGGAGGTGACCAGTGAAATATACCTGCTGGACCACGTGCTACGTGTGAGTGCTGCTATGGTGACCGGTGAGCTGAGATAAGGCGGGACTTTACATAGCAAAGACTTATAGATGACCTGGAGCCAGTGGGTTTGGTGACAAATATGAAGCGAGGGCCAGCCAACGAGAGCATACAGGTCGCAGTGGTGGGGAGTATATGGGGCTTTGGTGACAAAACGGATGGCACTGTGATAGACAGCATCCAATTTGCTGAGTAGAGTGTGTACATGACTTTAACCCCTGTGCTGATGAATAAGTTCAGGAAATGTCTGTGAATCAAGTCCTCACAGCATGAATTCCAACTAAGCTGTTGATGTCTAAATGAAAACAGCCAAATAAAACAGTATGGGCTGAAATCCATGTTTCTGTGTGTTTAAAAACGTAATTACAGAGCCAATAGTGCATAGATGGTGGTGGAGCAGCATTCAGCCAGACCACGACTCACATGGGTAATTTCTCAAAACTGCTGACACTACCATTTCTAGACACAGCCTACATCAACTTCTCAACACCGTGCGCTGATTAAAAGTGCATGTAAGTGGGTCGGCCATGATTACTACTTGAAATATGACAGTAACAGCCCCATTCATTATCTAGTATTCAGAGAGAGTAACACGTCCAAGCCAATCTCCATGAAAAGTTCAACAGTCAGCACATTTGTTGGCGTGATGACACAGTAAGAACCAAGTAGTGCAATCAACATGCAAACCCTTCAATCCAACCTTTGAAAGCAACCCTTCAACCCGGCAGGAAGTTAAACAGGAGAGGGTACTCACTCACTCTTACGTTCAACATTTGGAGAAGACTGCTGCTTCACACGCAGAGACCTCCTGTGCTCTATGAACTGCCAACTCTTCCTCCATACCTTGTCCACCATGTCTGACTGCCAACAGCAGTCCAGAGTTCACACTAATGACTGTATATATGAACACACTCAGAGCAGCTCCCTCCACAGTAAGTCTGCATCATGCAGTTCAAAGGTCAACCAGTGTGCAATGACAGTTACATCATGTTTGGCGGATAGGAGCCTCAGTAAATATTCCAAAGTTCAGTTTGAGCTTACAGTGACAAGGTAAATACAGTGGGGCAAAAAAGTATTTAGTCAGCCACCAATTGTGCAAGTTCTCCCACGTAAAAAGATGAGAGAGGCCTGTAATTTTCCCCACAGGTACACTTCAACTATGACAGACAAAATGAGAAAAAACATCCAGAAAATCACATTGTAGGATTGGTATAATTTGATATGAAGACTATTAGTGAATTTAACCCATCTTACACCACACTCAAAGTACCAAATTAACAAACAAGGTTGTTTGCCTATATCATCTGACCTAAAAACAGATATCAGTCACAGCTGACTAGAGCCCGTGTTAACCCCCTGACCATGACCACAGGGTATTTTCAGCCTTATAGTAGGATGACTGTATAGAATACTCACAACACACCCTTCTGCATCTCAAACACATACTGACACCATGTTAAGACCCTCAGTCAAGGTTTAGTAGGCCCTCCAACTGCCCGATTAAAATGTAGGGGCCTTCTGACTTCTAAATGGGCACTAGCACAACTAAGATATGCACCACAGCTTTTTTTTTCTTCTTTTTATTTCACCTTTATTTAACCAGGTAGGCAAGTTGAGAACAAGTTCTCATTTACAATTGCGACTTGGCCAAGATAAAGCAAAGCAGTTCGACACATACAACGAAACAGTTACACATGGAGTAAAACAAACATACAGTCAATAATACAGTAGAAACAAGTCTATATACGATGTGAGCAAATGAGGTAAAGGCAAAAAAAAGGCCATCGTGGCAAAGTAAATACAATATAGCAAGTAAAACACTGGAATGGTAGATTTGCAGTGGAAGAATGTGCAAAGTAGAAATAAAAATAATGGGGTGCAAAGGAGCAAAATAAATAAATAAATAAAATAAATACAGTAGGGAAAGACGTAGTTGTTTGGGCTAAATTATAGGTGGGCTATGTACAGGTGCAGTAATCTGTGAGCTGCTCTGACAGCTGGTGCTTAAAGCTAGTGAGTGAGATAAGCGTTTCCAGTTTCAGAGATTTTTGCAGTTCGTTCCAGTCATTGGCAGCAGAGAACTGGAAGGAGAGGCAGCCAAATAAAGAATTGGTTTTGGGGGTGACCAGAGAGACCTGCTGGAGCGCGTGCTACAGGTGGGTGATGCTATGGTGACCAGCGAGCTGAGATAAGGGGGGACTTTACCTAGCAGGGTCTTGTAGATGACATGGAGCCAGTGGGTTTGGCGACGAGTATGAAGCGAGGGCCAGCCAACGAGAGCGTACAGGTCGCAATGGTGGGTAGTATATGGGGCTTTGGTGACAAAACGGATGGCACTGTGATAGACTGCATTCAATTTGTTGAGTAGGGTATTGGAGGCTATTTTGTAAATTACATCGTCGAGGATTGGTAGGATGGTCAGTTTTACGAGGGTATGTTTGGCAGCATGAGTGAAGGATGCTTTGTTGCGAAATAGGAAGCCAATTCTAGATTTAACTTTGGATTGGAGATGTTTGATATGGGTCTGGAAGGAGAGTTTACAGTCTAACCAGATACCTAGGTATTTGTAGTCAGAGCCGTCCAGAGTAGTGATGTTGGACAGGCGAGCAGATGCAGGCAGCGATTGGTTGAAGAGCATAAATTTAGTTTTACTTGTATTTAAGAGTAATTGGAGGCCACGGAAGGAGAGTTGTATGGCATTGAAGCTTGCCTGGAGGGTTGTTAACACAGTGTCCAAAGAAGGGCCAGAAGTATACAGAATGGTGTCGTCTGCGTAGAGGTGGATCAGAGACTCACCAGCAGCAAGAGCGACATCATTGATGTATATAGAGAAGAGAGTCGGTCCAAGAATTGAACCCTGTGGCACCCTCATAGAGACTGCCAGAGGTCCGGACAGCAGACCCTCCGATTTGACACACTGAACTCTATCATAGAAGTAGTTGGTGAACCAGGCGAGGCAATCATTTGAGAAACCAAGGCTGTCGAGACCGCCGATGAGGATGTGGTGATTGACAGAGTCGAAAGCCTTGGCCAGATCAATGAATACGGCTGCACAGTAATGTTTCTTATCGATGGCGGTTAAGATATCGTTTAGGACCTTGAGCGTGGCTGAGGTGCACCCATGACCAGCTCTGAAACCAGATTGCATAGCAGAGAGGGTATGGTGAGATTCGAAATGGTCGGTAATCTGTTTATTGACTTGGCTTTCGAAGACCTTAGTAAGGCAGGGTAGGATAGATATAGGTCTGTAGCAGTTTGGGTCAAAAGTGTCCCCCCCTTTACTTTCCAATCTTTGGGAATCTCAGACGACACGAAAGAGAGGTTGAACAGGCTAGTAATAGGGGTGGCAACAATTTCGGCAGATAATTTTTTAGAAAGAAAGGGTCCAGATTGTCTAGCTCGGCTGATTTGTAGGGGTCCAGATTTTGCAGCTCTTTCAGAACATCAGCTGACTGGATTTGGGAGAAGGAGAAATGGGGAAGGCTTGGGCGAGTTGCTGTGGGGGGTGCAGTGCTGTTGACCAGGGTAGGGGTAGCCAGGTGGAAAGCATGGCCAGCCATAGAAAAATGCTTATTGAAATTCTCAATTATAGTGGATTTATCAGTGGTGACAGTGTTTCCTATCCTCAGTCCAGTGGGCAGCTGGGAGGAGGTGTTCTTATTCTCCATGGACTTTACAGTGTCCCAGAACTTTTTTGAGTTAGTGTTGCAGGAAGCAAATTTCTGCTTGAAAAAGCTAGCCTTGGCTTTTCTAACTGCCTGTGTATAATGGTTTCTAGCCTCCCTGAAAAGCTGCATATCACGGGGGCTGTTCGATGCTAATGCAGAACGCCATAGGATGTTTTTGTGTTGGTTAAGGGCAGTCAGGTCTGGAGAGAACCAAGGGCTATATCTGTTCCTGGTTCTAAATTTCTTGAATGGGGCATGCTTATTTAAGATGGTTAGGAAGGCATTTAAAAAAATAACCAGGCATCCTCTACTGACGGGATGAGATCAATATCCTTCCAGGATACCCCGGCCAGGTCGATTGGAAAGGCCTGCTCACTGAAGTGTTTCAGGGAGCGTTTGACAGTGATGAGTGGAGGTCGTTTGACCACTGACCCATTACGGATGCAGGCAATGAGGCAGTGATCGCTGAGATCTTGGTTGAAGACAGCAGAGGTGTATTTAGAGGGCAAGTTGGTTAGGATGATATCTATGAGGGTGCCCGTGTTTACGGCTTTGGGGAGGTACCTGGTAGGTTCATTGATCATTTGTGTGAGATTGAGGGCATCAAGCTTAGATTGTAGGATGGCTGGGGTGTTAACATGTTCCAGTTTAGGTCGCCTAGCAGCACGATCTCTGAAGATAGATGGGGGGCAATCAGTTCACATATGGTGTCCAGAGCACAGCTGGGGGCAGAGGATGGTCTATAGCAGGCGGAAACTTGTTTTTAGAGAGGTGGAATTTTAAAAAAAAGTTCAAATTGTTTGGGTACAGACCTGGATAGTAGGACAGAAATCTTTGCAGTAGATTGCAACACCGCCCCCTTTGGCAGTTCTATCTTGTCTGAAAATGTTGTAGTTTGGGATGAACATTTCAGAATTTTTGGTGGTCTTCCTAAGCCAGGATTCAGACACAGCTAGAACATCCGGGTTGGCAGAGTATGCTAAAGCAGTGAATAAAACAAACTTAGGGAGGAGTCTTCTAATGTTAACATGCATGAAACCAAGGCTATTACGGTTACAGAAGTCATCAAAAGAGAGCGCCTGGGGAATAGGAGTGGAGCTAGGCACTGCGGGGCCTGGATTCACCTCTACATCAACAGAGGAAAAGAGGAGTAGGATAAGGGTACGGCTAAAAGCAATGAGAATTGGTCGTCTAGAACGTCTGGAACAGAGAGTGGAACAGAGAGTGGGGGCGATAAAATAGCTTCAATGTATAATGTACAGACAAAGGTATGGTAGGATGTGAATACAGTGGAGGTAAACCTAGGTATTGAGTGATGATGAGAGAGATATTGTCTCTAGAAACATAATTGAAACCAGGAGATGTCATTGCATGTGTGGGTGGTGGAACTAATAGGTTGCATAAGGTATAGTGAGCAGGACTAGAGGCTCTACAGTGAAATAAGCCAATAAACACTAACCAGAACAGCAATGGACAAGGCATATTGACATTAAGGAGAGGCATGCTTAGTCGAGTGATCAAAAGGGTCCAGTGAGTAGTGAGGTTGGTTGGGGTCACGGCGATTCAGACAGCTAGCCAGGCCATCGGTTGCAAGCTAGCATAGGATGGAGGTCTGTTTTTAGCCACCTCGTGCGTTTCCGTCAGTATGATTAGTGGGGTTCCGTGTGGTAGAGGGGATCAATCCAATTCGCAAAAAAATAAAAATAGATATAGTTATAGAGGCCAAAGAAAAAAGAAAAAAAATGATCCGATAGGTCTATTCAGATAGCAGCCGATAAGACAACTAACGATTAGCGGACCGCAGATGGGCGTTCAGGTAACGTCGCGACGGAGGAGCCAGCTGGATAACTTCCTCGGGCAGATGACGACGGTAGTCCAGTTGTGAAGGCCCGGTGGGGCTCCGCGTTGGCAGTAAAACGAGTCCGGATAGGTGATTGTAGCGCAGGAGTGGCTGATGGAACTCTTCAGCTGGCTAGCTCCGGAATAATTTATGTTTGCTATGGAATCGACGTAAGCCGATAGTCACACGGATAGCAGCTAGCTAGCTGCGAGATCCAGATAGAAATGTCCAGAGCTTGCGGTTGAAATCCGGGGACATGGAGAGAAATATAGGTCCGGTATGTTCCGGTCCGAGCCGTGTCGTACAAAACTGGCGATAGATTTTCGAGCTAAAGGATAGCTGATGACCACAAACCGTGGTTAATTGAATACTAACGATTAGCCAGTAAAAAGCTAACTAGCTTCTGGCTAGCTTCTGGTTAGCTTCAGGCTAGCTTCTATGTAGGATTACAGATTTGAGGTAAATAATACTTTCTTTAAAAAAATATATAAATTGGTGAGGCGGGTTGCAGGAGAGTGTTTTGAAGATGAGTTTATGGAAAATAAAAAATATATATAAAAAGGTATGCGAAGAAAGTTATAAATATATATATATACACGGGACACGACAAGACGAGGATAAAAGACGTCTGACTGCTATGCCATCTTGGTGTGAGGGGAAGCTGAAGAGTCAGAGGGGTTAACACATGAAAGGCATAGAGAAAACTGCAAATGACACTTCGGTTTCAAAGGAGCACAATCGGTTTAAAACTTCTCTCAGAGATAAATTGTGCTTGTAAGCCCTTTTGTATTCGTTTAAGACACTCAACCGCCTCTCAACCAAGCAGTGGCCTGTGAGTTCTGTAAACAAGTAGATTGACGTGTCTGTACAGCAGCCAGCCAGAATGCCACCTAGCACATGGAGGAATTAGCTGAATACAGACAGAGAACGGCTATTCTTGTGAAGTACTGCAGAAAACTAGGGTTTTGCAGTGAGATTTAAAGTGACAGTTACAGATGAAGTCGGAAGTTTACATACACCTTAGCCCAAATACATTTAAACTCGGTTTTTCACAATTCTTGACATTTAATCCTAGTCAAATTCTCTTTCTTAGGTCAGTTAGGATCCCCACTTTATTTTAAGAATGTGAAATGTCAGAATAATAGTAGAGAGAATGATTTATTTCAGCTTTTATTTCTTTCATCACATTTCCAGTGGGTCAGAAGTTTACATACTCAACTACTCCAAGTCTCAGAGCGAGTGATATTTGAAACGCTATTAGCGCGCACCCCGCTAACTAGCTAGCCATTTCACATCGGTTACACCAGCCTAATCTTGGGAGTTGATAGACTTGAAGTCATAAACAGCGCAATGCTTGAAGCATTGCGAAGAGCTGCTGGCAAAACGCACGAAAGTGCTGTTTGAATGAATGCTTACGAGCACGCTGGAGCCTACCATCGCTCAGTCAGACTGCTCTATCAAATCATAGACTTAATTATAACATAACACACATAAATACGAGCCTTAGGTCATTAATATGGTTGAATCCGGAAACTATCATCTCGAAAACAAAACGTTTATTCTTTCAGTGAAATACGGAACCGTTCGGTATTTTATCTAACGGATGGCATCCATAAGTCTAAATATTCCTGTTACATTGCACAACCTTCAATGTTATGTCATAATTACGTAAAATCCTGGCAAATTAGCTTGCAAAGAGCCAGGCGGCCCAAACTGTTGCATATACCCTGACTCTACGTGCAATGAACGGCAAGAGAAGTGACACAATTTCACCTGGTTAATTTTGCCTGCTAACCTGGATTTCTTTTAGCCAAATATGCAGGTTTAAAAATATATACTTCTGTGTATTGAATTTAAGAAAGGCATTGATGTTTATGGTTAGGTACACGTTGGAGCAACGACAGTCCTTTTTCGCGAATGCGCACCGCATCGATTCTATGCAACGCAGGATACGCTAGATAAACTAGTAATATCATAAACCATGTGTAGTAACTAGTGATTATGATTGATTGATTGATTGTTTTTTATAAGATACATTTAAGGCTAGCTAGCAACTTACCTTGGCTTCTTACTGCATTCGCGTAACAGGCAGGCTCCTCGTGAGGCAGGTGGTTAGAGTGTTGGACTAGTTAGATTGAATCCCCGAGCTGACAAGGTAAAAATCTGTCGTTCTGCCCCTGAACAAGGCAGTTAACTCACCTTTCCTAGGCCGTCATTGAAAATAAGAATGTGTTCTTAACTGACTTGCCTAGTTAAATAAAGGTGTAAAAAATACATTTAAAAAAAAGTTGCCGTCCAAAAATACAGATTTCTGATTGTTATGAAAACTTGAAATCGGCCCTAATTAATCGGCCATTCCGATTAATCGGTCGACCTCTAGTGTCTGCACTGACACTTTAAGCCCAGCTAAAATTGGCCCTTGGGGATAAATAGGCTACACCTTGAATTGATCTGAATGTATTGAGTTGATATGAATGTATTGAGTTGTTCTGAATGTATTAAGTTGTTCTGAATGTATTAAGTTGATCTGAATGTATTGAGTTGAACTGAATCAAATGTAGTTCTAATAACTTATTGTTGTCATAGCAAGACAAACCTCTAAAGACATAAATCGTAGTTACACACCATCCACAGCTTTCTTACACACCAATTCTTCAACAGGGGACTATATCAGAGTAGATCCCTGTGACAGGTTAAGTGGATAACATTAAGTCTAACTCTCTGTTCTGTTGGGCTGAGACACCGAGGGTCACATTACCTTGACAGTAAATGAACGCTAACCGCCTCCCTCTGGGCATTAGATATACACACAGTGTACTGTATCTAGACAGTCTGGACCTGCAGACAGCTAGCTAGTGTTAAGAAACACACAGAGGCCTATTTCCTGCATGCAGCACCAACACACCCAGAGTGAAATCACACTTGTTGCATAATCGCCGTGGGGACAAGTGTTCCCGACCATCTGTCATGGCAAACTGTGTGACGACGGACTTGTCCCCGAAGTGTGAGGCAGGTGCACCTAGCATCCTGCCACAGCACTACCAGAGAGACCGGCTATAACAATACCTTTATTTTACTATGAATTTGACAGACCTGCGATTTTCATGGTTTCATCAATACAAATTATTTATTGTATTTGATATAGTCCATCATTTCATTTCAGGGGAATATTGGAATTGGTGGTTTCTCTGGCATGAACTGAATAAACAGCTTCATGAAGCCCTGAACCTTCGGTGCTACAGTGAATCTCTTTCTGTCTTTTGTCGCATGCGCTTCTCACAAAGACTGGTCCTGTCAGAATTAAGCTTTGCTACAGAGATTTAGAATCTGGTTCTTAAGCTACTGTAAGAGTTTTCTGGGTTGTTCTTCACTGTATGACAGTAGTGGATATGGTTGCTTTACAGTGCATAATTCCCTCTCCTTTACTGCGCTGGCCCTTTCCATGGAATACTGAAGTCTCTCATACAGTCTTATCCTCACTTCTCCACCTCCATCCATCACGCAACAGCACCCACTCTCCCTCGGATTCTAATTCTCCACCTCCATCCATCTCCCTCGGATTCTAATTCTCCACCTCCATCCATCTCCCTCGGATTCTAATTCTCCACCTGCATCCATCTCCCTCGGATTCTAATTCTCCACCTGCATCCATCTCCCTCGGATTCTAATTCTCCACCTGCATCCATCTCCCTCGGATTCTAAATTCTCCACCTCCATCCATCTCCCTCGGATTCTAAATTCTCCACCTCCATCCATCTCCCTCGGATTCTAAATTCTCCACCTCCATCCATCTCCCTCGGATTCTAAATTCTCCACCTCCATCCATCTCCCTCGGATTCTAAATTCTCCACCTCCATCCATCTCCCTCGGATTCTAAATTCTCCACCTCCATCCATCTCCCTCGGATTCTAATTCTCCACCTCCTTCCATCTCCCTCGGATTCTAATTCTCCACCTCCTTCCATCACGCAACAGCACCCACTCTCCCTCGGATTCTAATTCTCCCTCTTCAGCCACAAAATGGTGTAAGTAATGAGAGAAAGAGCAAGGAGAGAGAGAGAGAGAGAGAGAGACTCAACGTGCCGTCCTGCTGTTCTTTTCCTTGAAGGTCACCCTCACTCCCCCCCTGTCAGGTCAGTCATTCATGATGAGAGGAAGAGAACAGAAAAAAAAGAACGAAGAAAAATATGTGTTTTAGAAAGCAGATGTTTCAGGCTGAAAAGAAGGGAGAGAGGAGGAGAGGAAAGCAGGGCCTCATGACATACAGTTGAAGTCAGAAGTTAACATACACTTAGGTTGGAGTCATTAAAACTTGTTTTTCAACCACTCCACAAATGTATTGTTAACAAACTATAGTTTTGGCAATTCGGTTAGGACATCTACTTTGTGCATGACACAAGTAATTTTTCCAACAAATGTTTACAGACAGATTATTTCACTTATAATTCACTGTATCACAATTCCAGTGGGTCAGAAGTTGACATACACTAAGTTGACTGGCTTTAAACAGCTTGGAAAATTCCAGAAAATTATGTCATGGCTTTAGAAGCTTCTGATAGGCTAATTGACATCATTTGAATCAATTGGAGGTGTACCTGTGTATTGTACCTGATGTATTTCAAGGCCTACCTTCAAAACTCAGTGCCTCTGTTTGACATCATGGGAAAATCAAAAGAAATCACCCTAGACCGCAGAAAAAAAATTGTAGACCTCCACAAGTCTGGTTCATCATTGAGTGCAATTTCCAAATGCCTGAAGGTACCACGTTCATCTGTACAAACAATATACTGTAGTATGCAAGTATAAACACCATGGGACCACACAGCCGTCATACCGCTCAGGAAGGAGGCACGTTCTGTCTCCTAGAGATTAACGTTGTAACGGTCGTCGTTGGTGGAATTAGACCAAGATGCAGCGTGGGGTAGGTTAATCATATTCTTTAATGATAACAAGAAAGAGAGAACCAACAGCCTTGTAGGGCTCAACAGCAACAATACAAGGACAAGATCCCACAACATAGGTGGGGAAAATTTCCAATCAGAGACAACGATAGACAGATGCCTCTGATTGGGAACCACACTCGGCCAAACACAAAGAAATACAACACATAGAATGCCCACCCAAATCACACCCTGACCAAACCAAATAGAGACTTAAAAAGGCTCTCTAAGGTCAGGGCGTAACAAACATACTTTGGTGCGAAAAGTGAAAATCAATCCCAGAACAACAGCAAAGGACCTTATGAAGATGCTGGAGGAAACAGATACAAAAGTATCTATGTCCACAGTAAAACGAGTCCTATATCGACATAACCTGAAAGGCTGCTCAGCAAGGAATAAGCCACTGCTCCAAAACCGCCATAAAAAAGCCAGACTACGGTTTGCAACTGTACATGGGGACAAAGATCGTACTTTTTGGAGAAATGTCCTCTTGTCTGATGAAACAAAAATAGAACTGTTCGGCCATAATGACCATTGTTATGTTTGGAGGAAAAAGGGGGAGGCTTGCAAGCCGAAGAACACCATCCCAACCGTAAAGCACGGGGGTGGCAGCATCATGTTGTGGGGGTGCTTTTCTACAGGAGGGACTGGTGCACTTCACAAAATAGATGGCATCATAAAGTAAGAAAATTATGTGGATATATTGAAGCAACATCTCAAGATATCAGTCAGGAAGGTAAAGCTTGGTCGCAAATGGGTCTTCCAAATGGACAATGACCCCAAGCATACTTCCAAAGTTGTGGCAAACTGGCTTAAGGACAACAAAGTCAAGGTATTGGAGTGGCCATCACAAAGCCCTGACCTCAATCCTATAGAACATTTGTGGGCAGAACTGAAAAAGTGTGTGGAAGCAAGGAGGCCTACAAACCTGACTCAGCTACACCAGCTCTGTCAGGAGGAATGGGCCAAAATTCACCCAACTTATTGTGGGAAACTTGTGGAAGGCTACCCGAAACATTTGACCCAAGTTAAAGAATTTAAAGGCAATGCTACCACATACTAATTGAGTGTATGTAAACTTCTGACCCACTGGGAATTGGGTGAAAGAAATAAAAGCTGAAATAAATCACTCTCTCTACTGTTATTCTGACATTTCACAATCTTAAAATAAAGTGGTGATCTTAACTGACTTAAGACAGGGAATTTCTACTAGGATTAAATGTTAGGAATTGTGAAAAACTGAGTTTAAATACATTTGGCTAAGATGCATGTAAACTTCCGACTTCAACTGCAATTCCAGGAGAGAGGTTTTAATAACAACACATCTACAGACTACACTTGATTATTTGAGTTAGGACAAAAAATCCACTGTGTCCTTATCAGCCAACACGATACAGTGGTGGAAGTACTTTAGTAAAAATACTTTGCTAAAAATAAGTACTACTTAAGTCGTTTTTTGGGGTATTTGTACTTTACAAATCATATTTTTGGCAACTTTTACTTCACTACATTCCTAAGGAAAATACTGCACTTTTTACTCCATGCATTTTCCTGACACCGAAAAGTATTCGTTACATGTTGAATGTTTAGCAGGACAGGAAAATTGTCCAATTCATTCACTTCAAGAGAACATCCCTGGTCATCCCTACTGCCTCTGATCTGGCGGACTCACTAAACACAAATGCATCACTTGTAAATTATGTCAGTGTTGGAGTGTGCCCCTTGTTATCTGTAATAAATATATATATAATTCAATGGTGCTGTCTGCTTTACTTAATATAAGGAATTTGAAGTGATTTATACTTTTACTTTTGATACTAAAGTATATTTGAGCAATTACATTTACTTTTGATTCTTAAACCTATTTAGAACCAAAGACTTTTAGACTTTTTACTGGGTGACTTTCACTTTTACTTGACTAACGTTCTATTAAGGTATCTATACTTTTACTCAAGTATGACAGTTGGGTTCTTTTTTCACCAGTGGTCAGATAAGATGGGGATTAACAAACCACCATAAAAGAAAGCTTAAACCAGTAGAAAGGCAATTAATCAAGTGATATAGAAACATCTCCCAAATGAGAGATTCATATTGCTTTCCACATGACTTTAAATCAAGTTTGACTTGTCTTTTATTATATTAGCAAACTAAAAGCAGGAATGGTGGTCTACGATCCCTAGCGTTCCTCCTGGTCTGGATCTGGAAGGACTGGAGGAGGGTGTCAGTTCAGCTGGTAGTGATTTTCAGCTGGGGAGCCAGCGGTGGGTTGTCCCTCTCTCTATCTTTCCTCCCTTTTTCTCTGCATATACTGATAAACACGCAAAGGCCTCAGCTTATTCCATCACACAGTCCAGAGGGAGCAAAATTCACGCCTTCGCGGAAAAGAGGAGTCACATCCACTGGGGTTCTGGGAATAGTGGACTGCTAATGACGTGCAGGCTGAAGGAGTTCCAGTTTCCTGACGACCTACTGAATTCTTCCACTGCTCTATCGATCGCTATCATCACTACATACTTCAGTCTGAATCTGCCATCATTGAAGTCCATCATTGAAGTCCTTTGTGGTGATGTTTGGGAGTTGTACAAAACAAAGTCAACAGCGATTGGATCATCTCTAACTAATCAGAGTATCAAAGCCAATGACGAATTCTCAAAACATCGCTTTCCCCACAGGTACTCTGGCTCTGGCCCAACCCCTCGGTTTCTGGTACCAATCAGACGATCCGATTGTGTCCGAATGCGTATGCATTCTGAAGGGTTGGGGAGGGAGTCAAATCGAGACTCAAATCCAATGTGTTCAAATGACATGAAAATAATGCTATTTTGCCACGCACATCAGTGGTGGGTTTGGCATTGAAAAACAGAAGCATATTCAGAAAAGTACCTCATACCTACAGTACGGTAAAATATGGTAGTAGATCTTTGATGTTATGGGGCCATTTTTCTTTCACTGGTCCTGGGGCCCATGTCAACGACATCGTGAACTTTGCCAAGTACCAGGACATTTTAGCCAAAAATCTGTTTGCCTCTGCCACGAGGCTGTCACTAGGCCACAAGTAGATCTTCCAGCACGACAATAACCCCAAGCACTAATCAAAATCCACAAAGAAATTGTTCATTGACCACAAAATCTCTCTCTCTGAAAATGTAACCGCATTGAAAACATGTGGGTTGAATTGAGGAGAGCAGATCATAAGAGCAGATCTGGAAAGATTCTGTATGGAGGAATGGTCTAAGATCCTCCTAATGTGTTCTCCAATCTCATAAAACATTTTAGACAAAAGGTTCAGTGTCGTTACCCTCGCAACAGGAGGGTGCTGGAGTATCCAAAACAGGGGGGGCAAGAATTTTGAACATTATCTTGAGATTCACTTTAATTACTTTGTAAATAAAATGTATTTCTCTGTGCAATTGTATTATCATAAAATAATATAATTCCATTTGTTTTAAACAATATAGCTCAGTATTGGTTTTATTTATTTTATAGTATTTTTTGCTCATCTTTGTCAAGACTATGTTGAGCTTGGTGTATGACAGAATGTCCTTCCTTTCCTCGTTTAGCCTTTTGTACTTCACTGGAATTAAGGAAAAAAGCTCACCAGACACCATAAGTCATGCTGTGGCATTAGAGCCCATAACCCCCACCCGTCACCCTAACCCTCACACCACAAACAGTGTCCCCTCTCCAGTAGAGTAGACCACCAGCACATGTTCTCCAAACACAACAAAAACAGATGTTTTCTCTCTCCACTGCCAGCCAGTGACGCAGAGAGCTCATAAATACAAACACAAACTGTGGTCCACAAAGACGCAGATGTGTAAAAACGTTTCGGAGGTCAAAGCTCAACAGACCACACAGAAACATGGCTATAAACAACATTCAAATTAGGGTCACAAATGTACTGGTAGTTTACCAAAGCTACCGGAATCTTCAGTCATTTTGGTAATTAACAGAAAATCTATGTCAATCTATCGTAACTTCGGTAATTTATACTTGAACTTTAAAAAATGTATTCATATATATACACTGAACAAAAATATAAATGCAACATGCAACAATTTCAAAGATTTTACTGAGTTACAGTTCATAAAAGGAAATCAGTCAATTGAAATATATTCCTTAGGCCCTAATCTATAGATTTCACATGACTGGGCAGGGCTGCAAACATGGGAGGGCATAGGCCAACCCACTTGGCAGTCAGGCCCAGGCCCAGCCAATCAGAATGAGTTTTTCTCCACAAAAGGGCTTTATTACAGACAGAAATACATTTCACAATTCCATATATTTTACATGTGATAAGGCCACACAGAGGGTAGGAAATAATTAGACACCTGTGATCACCTAAAGTACCCAAAAGGGCCATTAGATGTCTTGTGATAGATTACAAAAATCATTGAAAGATAACACAAGCCTAATTGAGATACATTTCTCCTTTCAGGTTCAATAATGAGAGCTAGTATACAGAAGCAGATTGGAATTTACAGTGTAGTACAGCTGGAAACTGGCTAGCTGAGCCGGCCAAGTTAACTGACGGGATCATTAGGAGAGTTTCCAGTAGACGTTATGTAGTTGACATCGGCCTCATCATAGTCGTGATTTTTACTACTTTAATTCTGACTTCTTAATTTTAACTGTCTCCTACTTTAGTTTCAGTGGCCGAGCTAGCAGGAGCGTTGGCACGCTGTCTAATGAATGAGGAATGACTGTCTAGACAGAACACCAGTCCCAGGACCAGTGTTTGCTTTTGTATTTATGAGTCACTGGCTGGCAGTGGAGAGAGAAAACATCTGTTTTTGTTGTGTTTGGAGAACATGTGCTGGTGGTCTACTCTACTGGAGAGGGGACACTGTTTGTGGTGTGAGGGTTAGGGTGACGGGTGGGGGTTATGGCCTCTAATGCCACAGCTCTAGGTTCATTGATTCAACTGAATGGTGTCGAGTGAGCTTTTTTCCTTAATTCCAGTGACCACGCAGTCTCTGGTGCAAACCTTCTTCTCATCTGCCTGCAGCACCATTGATACACACCACAATTCTGTTGCATCACGCAGTTGTACACCACCGCCAGCAGTCTGCACCGTTGACACCATGCAGGATGGGGCCATGGACTCATGCCGCTTACGCCAAATCCTAACTCTGCCATTAACATAACACAACAGGAACCGGGATTCGTTGAACCAGGCAATGTTTTTCCACTCCTCCATTGTCCAGGGTTGGTGATCGCGTGCCCACTGGAGCTGCTTCTTCATGTATATAGCTGATAGGAGTGGAACCCAGTGTTGTCATCTGCTGCAATAGCCCATCCGTGACAAGAACCGACGAATTGTACGTTCTGAGATGCCATTCTGCACACCAGTTATTTACCTGTTTGTGGCCCGCCTGTTAGCTTGCACCATTCTCCTTCAACCTCTCATCAACAAGCTGTTTTCTCCAACAGGACTGCCGCTGACTGGTTTTCTATTTGTCGCACCATTATCAGTGAACCCTCGACACTGTCATGCGTGAAAAGCCCAGGAGGTCGCCCGTTTCTGAGATACTGGATCCAGCGCGTCTGGCACCGACGATCATACCTCGCTCAAAGTCGCTTAGGTCACTTGTTTCACTCATTCTAAAGTTCAATCGAACAGTAACTGAATGCCTCAATGCCTGTCTGCCTGCTTTATATAGCAAGCCTGGCCCACGTGACTCACTGTCTGACTGCCTCGATTCCTTATTTTCCTTCTCTATGCTTTACTTCTCATTGTAAGTGAATGAGTCATTCCGCATCATGATTGATTTACTGATTAAAAACTATTATAGGGGATGATTTTTTATTTGACTTAAATTGTATTATTCAAAGAATATAAATTCTGTATTAAACTAAGAGCCTCAAAGGTATTCATGAGCACAGGACGGATGCAGTAAAGAACGGTCTCTTTTGAAAGAGATGGCTTGGTGGTGGTGCATCATCAACAGACCACTCACTCAATATGGCCGTCATCCACAAAGCACTCCCAATATAGGCTGCTACAGTACAGTCCTCACCCCACCAACGTACAGGCCCAGTCAGACCTGGTGCTGGACGCCTGCTGTCTGAGCCTGAGCCTGCCAGTTGTCATGTGTCTAGCGATGCTAACAACCAGACAGTCATTCTCTCAGTAATTCATAATTCAATTAGCCGCCGCACCACACTCCACACCTGCCCTTGACGATCCAGCCATAAGAGAACAGCCCCATCAGTCAGTCACAGCCAGTGACTCCACAGGAATGCCCTTCAACTCATGACAATGGGCAGAAATACAGCACACATACATTGTGTTACAGCCTGAATTTAAAATGGATTAAATGGAGATGTTTTGCCACTGGCCTACACACAATACCCTATAACTTCAAAGTGCATATATGTTTATGACATTTTTACTAATTAATTAAAAAGGAAAAGAGGAAATGTCTCGAGTCAATAACTATTCAACCCCCTTATTGCAAGCCTTAAGTTCAGGAGAAAAAATGTGCTTAATAAGTTGCATGGACTCACTCTGTGTGTAATAATTGTGTTTTACATGATTTTTGAATGAATACCTCACTTCTGTACCCCACACATACAATTATCTGTAAGGTCACTCAGTCGAGCAGTGAATTTCAAACACAGATTCAACCACAAAGACCAGGGAGGTTTTCCAACGCCTCTCAAAGAAGGTCACCTATTTGTAGACGAATATCCATTTGAGCATGGTGAAGTTATTATTACACTTTGGATGGTGTATCAATACACCCAGCCATTTCAAAGATACAGGCGTCCTTCCTAATTCAGTTGCCGAAGAGGAAGGAAACTGCTCAGGAATTTCATGAGGCCAATGGTGACTTTAAAACAGTTAGATGGCTGTGGTAGGAGAAAATTGAAAACGGATCAACAACATTGCAGTTACTCCACAATACTAACCTAATTGACAGAGTGAAAAGAAGGAAGCCTGTAAAGAATAAAAATACTCCAAAATATGTATCCTGTATGCAACAAGGCACTAAAGTAATAATGCAGAAAGGCAATAATGCAGAAAGTGGCAAAGCAATTCGCTTTTGGTCCTGAATACAGGTTTGGGGCAAATCCAATAAAACACATTACTGAGTACCACTCTCCATATTTTCATGCATAATGGTTATGGGTATGCTTGTAATCGTTTAGGACTGGGGAATTTTTCAGGATAAAAAAAACAAAATGAAGCTAAGCACAGATAAAATCCTAGAGGAAAACCTGATTCAGTCTACTTCCCACCAGACACTGGGAGATGAATTCACCTTTCAGCAGGACAATAACCTAAAACACAAGGCCAAATCTACACTGAAGTTGCTTACCAAGAAGACAGTGAATGTTCCTGAGTGGACTAGTTACATATTTGACTTGAAACTACTTGAAAATCTATGTCAAGACCTGGAAATAGTTGTCTAGCAATGATCAACAACCAATTTGACAGAGCTTGAAGAATTCTGAAAATAATAAAATGGGCAAATGTTGCACAACCAGGTGTGGAAAGCTCTTAGAGACTTACCCAGAAAGAATCACACCTGTAATCGCTGCCAAAGGTGCTTCTACAAAGTATTGACTAAGGGGTGTGAATAATTGAATTAGATATTTCTGTATTTCAATAAATTTGCAAACATTTCTAAAAACTTGCTTTCACTTCGTCATTATGGGGTATTGTGTGTAGATGGGTGAGAAAAAAACATACATTTAATCTATTTTAAATGCAGGCTGTAATAACATTTGTATGAATACTTTCTGAAGGCCCTGTACATGTCAGTTAGACTGACACTATACTGTAGCAGTATTGATGTATCACATTCTGTAAAGCTGCAAACAATCTATTCAGTTATGCAAAGAGGCCAAGTGAAAATCGCCTATTTTGATAAAAGAAGAGGTGATATCGAAATGGCACACCCCACACCTATGCAATTCTATTAAGTTGGAGCACAGAATTCATTATCGTAAACCTAATATCACAACTGTAAGATAACTACTGTCATCTACCCTGGCTCATGTAATGTGGATATGCTATGCACGTCACTAGAAAAGCACTATGTTAAGAACGTGAGACACATATCAAAGCATGCATACAGAGATTGTGTTGCACAAACAAAAGCACGCAGACACACACACACACAAAAACACATTTCTGTTTAAGAAACATTGTGCCTGATCCCTTGTCATACTAGCCTTGTCTAACCTTACCCGATGACAAACAGATCAGGAGAAAATATATGCACGCACTCGCGCACGCATGCACGCACTCGCGCACGCATGCACTCACTCACTCACTCACTCACTCACTCACTCACTCACTCACTCACTCACTCACACTATACCACCCTGCCTTACCAGCTGTCCAGCTCCAGCTCCAGTAAGGACTGGGTCTTCTCTGAGTTACAGTGCAAACACCACATGCTAGCTAGCAGTCACAAGACGAGGTGCTCCAAGCATTACCAGCCATCTCTCCCTGTTACTGCCTATGGATCCCTCTCAGATGGGACACAGTGCCATCGCCTAGCCCTCTAGGTATAGCACTGCATTAGCAGCATACAGTACACTCCCATTGCTTTGCCTTCTCAAGGCAGTTCCCTATGGATGTATGGCAGGCAGGCGGGCTAGGAGTGATTGCTAGGTGGCAGAGGCAGTCAGTATGGCTACTGACAGACGAATGGAGGAATCTTTCACTCACTCTTTCCTTCCCCCCCCTCTCTCTCTCTGTCCTCAGCTCTTCAGGCTGGCAGGAGTGTGTGTGAGGTGGAAGTGGGGGCTGGTGGGTGGAGACGCTGGACTGTTAGCAGTATGGATGGAGGCGGGAGCAGGGAAGGGGGTGTGTGTTATGTAGCTAGGGAGAGGAAAGGGGAAGGAATTCCTCTAGTAGAACGCTGAGGGGGGAATACAAATGACCGACCAACAAAGATAAAATAAAGTCATGCTATCTGAGGGAGGGGAAAAAACATGAGAGGAAGGGATGTAAGGAGAGGGAAGCGAGCCACGAAGGGCACACAGAGAGAGAGTGAGGGGGGGGAGAGAGAGAGAGAGAGAGAGAGAGAGAGAGAGAGAGGGGGGGGGGGGGCGAGAGAGGAGAGCAAGAGGGGGGGAATGAGAGAGAGAGGTAGAAGCACCTGTATTAATATAGTCTTTCAGGGTCCAGCACTGAATGTTTGCATATAAACAATGAGGAAAAATAGGAAGAGAGAAAGATCTTTCTTAGTATGAATTTAGAGGCTCCTCCTCTCCCTCCCTCCATATCTCTAATGCAATCCCAAAGGATATAAGAGCTACTGTAGAGTCCTCCTGCCTTTCTGTATCGGTATAGCCTCTTAGTTTCTCTATTCCTCTCTCATCACCGATTCTTTTCACTTTCCCATTTCAAGATGTCCCTCCCACATTCTCTGTAGTGTCTGTATTCAGCTCTTTCAAGCTCTGTCATGGATGGAAGATAATGAAGCAGCACATAGAATGTCTCCCATTGCACCATAATGGACTGAGTGTGTCAGTCAGGCATGAGCTCCAGTAGATACCCTTGCCTGCGATGGTGCTGTGCTCTCTAGGCTCCTTAAGGTTGACAGGACAGGGCCCGAGAACAATTAACCCAGTAAGAGAGGGGATTGGAGTATGGGGGGAACAAGGCCAAACTGCCCCCCAGTCAGGGGTATTTTGGGGGGATAATGACAACAGGCACCAGAAATATGGGGAAAATGGTTCCCAGATGAGTCGGGTTTACTGGGGACACCAATCACTGATGTGCTCGTCTCAGGAGGAAGGTGGTGATTTCCTCTAATTACAAGCCTGGACCCTGGGCTTCCCCGGGGAGAGAATTATTGCTTCCTTTGGCCCCTTTTCATCTGGGACTTCAAACGGAAGATTGAGAGAGAAACAGAAAGAGGGAGAGACACAGAGAAAGATAAATAGAAAGAAGCTCACAAGGAAAAAATGTGCATTTTTTTACCATGTGTGTCTGTGAGCCTAGCTGAGTGGCGGGTGGGAAACATAATGGTTATAGAGACAGCAGATGGCTGTGCTGCTGCAGGAAGAGGAGGGCAGACTGACTAAGGAGCAATTTCAGACGCAGCAGAGACCCAGACCCGTAGTGCTGCTGTAGCCCCACAGCTGACAACACATTGTACAGCAGCAGACACCCAACTCGATTGACAGGAATGACCTGTCACGCAGTCTTTCCATTGTTTAGAAGCCATGTTTAGTTACGACCGACAGTAAACAAAACGCCCACACCAAGAAGAAAAACGCTATCAAAAACCCACAACTTCTTAAACGGCTTTCAATCTATTTTACAGGCTCATTACGTTGTAATTCAGACGTGTTAGTAAACCCAAGGCGAGAGCGTCTAAGCGTTCGCCGGTATTTTGAAATTAGTCCAGAATATTATCAAAGCCCCTCGGGCTGCAGCGGCAGTCAATACTTTCATCACAAGAGATACTAAATAAATAAACACAATCCATGCTGACATTCGTTTGGAAGGGAGATTTGAATTGATATGAGGGGAGGATTTCATTACGGTCTGGTGATCCAGTGGTGAGATGGACAGCTACATTATCAGAGCCACTTAGATTTGTTAGGAATGATTACGGGTCTGGAGAATATCACTTGATTTCATATGGTCGATTAACACTTTTGGGGAGTGAGTTTAATATGCAAGGACAAGCATACGGCCTCAAGCAAGCGGAACTTTTGGTAATATCTGTATAAGATCAGGACTGGCTCAGTGTGGCTCAAGTTCAACATTATTGGAACCATTTATGTAGGACCTCAATTGAAAACATTGATAAGCAGTTTGTCACGTAGAGCAGGCCAGAAGGCTATACTGGAGAACCTGACCTCTATCACGTAGAGCAGGCCAGAAGGCTATACTGGAGAACCTGACCTCTATCACGTAGAGCAGGCCAGAAGGCTATACTGGAGAACCTGACCTCTATCACGTAGAGCAGGCCAGAAGGCTATACTGGAGAACCTGACCTCTATCACGTAGAGCAGGCCAGAAGGCTATACTGGAGAACCTGACCTCTATCACGTAGAGCAGGCCAGAAGGCTATACTGGAGAACCTGACCTCTATCACGTAGAGCAGGCCAGAAGGCTATACTGGAGAACCTGACCTATATCACGTAGAGCAGGCCAGAAGGCTATACTGGAGAACCTGACCTCTATCAAAATAAAAAGATGGCGGAGCCGCAAAAGTTATTCTGTGCTTCAGGGTGTTTATTTACATAGTGACTCCAGAACAAAAACAACAGTACTGCCATCAAACATATACCTTGTGAGCCAGCTTAAAAAACAACAACTAAAAAAAACAATGCTACCCCATCCACAGCTCAATCCAAAATGCCTCTCCATGAACTGAAAGAGAGGCTCCTTTTGTAGTGCTAGCCCCTCCCCTCAGAACAATTAACAACAATTAATTAAGCTATTACCTAGTCAAACCTACATTTTCCATTTAACTAAACATACTAAAGTATATACATTGCAACATGTTTTTTAAACAATATCACCACATAACATTTACAAAATGACATCACTACGGTGTCTTTTAATATGACCATTTACATTAATGAGCCATTTGGGACAGGCACTACAAAGTCAGCCCGATTCCCTTTGCTCAGGTCCTTATCCAGCATACCCGGAAGCTACAGAGATAGAGAGACGAACACAACAAACAAACAAAGCGCTCATCCACAACATAGATAAGTATAATGCATATTACTTATATTACAAATGAACACTGACAAGTGTGAAATGTATGTACTAAGACAGAAGTTAATTTGTGTGTCGACCCACATTGTTAACTTAACTTATAACGGAGCAGGGAGGAGTGATGAATGTGTGCGTGCGTTAAAGAACCAAATGCTGCCCGCGGCCAGTGACAGACTTCTACGTCACACAGTTCAAAGAATGACAGCACTATCTAAAAATGAAGAATGCAAAATGCAATTTCAATTTACCCCCCCCCCCCCCCCCCCGAGATCATGGTGTTTGACAAGGATCGATACCTATAACCTCTATTATTTCTAGTTTATATTAATGATCTGCATCAAAACTACCTTTTCAAATATTTCTTGCTGATGATACAAGTGTGTTCTTCCTCACAGCAATGTCAACTATCTCACTGAATAAACTGCTGAACACATCCAAGCACTGTTAAAACTGAGTACAAGGAAAGTGAACAAATACGTATTGACTTTAAACACTGAACAAACCCTCTGTCTACCTCCTGCTCCATCTCTCTCTTGCTCTGTGTGTATATGTCGGAAAACCTTCTATATCCCCTCTGCCCCTCTCCAAGCGTCTGCACAGCTCTCTCCATGGGAATGATGTCATGGTTGGGAATTCCAACAGGGGGCCCTGTCTGTGCTCATAAAAAACCCTCGTCTCCCCAGCTCACTGCACATGGCCTGACTGAATTACAGCTCCCAGTCCATCACCCTCTCCTGGCCTTGGCAAGAATAGCGGGTCTGGGACATCACTACTTTATGGCATATTTTGTCTGAAAGGTTAGTAGCTTCACAGACCATTTCCATATTTCAGTCTAGCACTTCACGAATAATACTGAGTTATGAATGCCTTACATTCAGAAAATTTTTGAAAATGAAAACGGGAAACGGCACCTAGCTACAGTACTGTAGATTCCTGAGACCTCCAGTGTTTTTCCATTGAAGCGATAGCTACAGTGCCTTGCGAAAGTATTCGGCCCCCTTGAACTTTGCGACCTTTTGCCACATTTCAGGCTTCAAACATAAAGATATAAAACTGTATTTTTTTGTGAAGAATCAACAACAAGTGGGACACAATCATGAAGTGGAACGACATTTATTGGATATTTCAAACTTTTTTAACAAATCAAAAACTGAAAAATTGGGCGTGCAAAATTATTCAGCCCCCTTAAGTTAATACTTTGTAGCGCCACCTTTTACTGCGATTACAGCTGTAAGTCGCTTGGGGTATGTCTCTATCAGTTTTGCACATCGAGAGACTGACATTTTTTCCCATTCCTCCTTGCAAAACAGTTCGAGCTCAGTGAGGTTTGATGGAGAGCATTTGTGAACAGCACTTTTCAGTTCTTTCCACAGATTCTCAATTGGATTCAGGTCTGGACTTTGACTTGGCCATTCTAACACCTGGATATGTTTATTTTTGAACCATTCCATTGTAGATTTTGCTTTATGTTTTGGATCATTGTCTTGTTGGAAGACAAATCTCCGTCCCAGTCTCAGGTCTTTTGCAGACTCCATCAGGTTTTCTTCCAGAATGGTCCTGTATTTGGCTCCATCCATCTTCCCATCAATTTTAACCATCTTCCCTGTCCCTGCTGAAGAAAAGCAGGCCCAAACCATGATGCTGCCACCACCATGTTTGACAGTGGGGATGGTGTGTTCAGCTGTGTTGCTTTTACGCCAAACATAACGTTTTGCATTGTTGCCAAAAAGTTCAATTTTGGTTTCATCTGACCAGAGCACCTTCTTCCACATGTTTGGTGTGTCTCCCAGGTGGCTTGTGGCAAACTTTAAACAACACTTTTTATGGATATCTTTAAGAAATGGCTTTCTTCTTGCCACTCTTCCATAAAGGCCAGATTTGTGCAATATACGACTGATTGTTGTCCTATGGACAGAGTCTCCCACCTCAGCTGTAGATCTCTGCAGTTCATCCAGAGTGATCATGGGCCTCTTGGCTGCATCTCTGATCAGTCTTCTCCTTGTATGAGCTGAAAGTTTAGAGGGACGGCCAGGTCTTGGTAGATTTGCAGTGGTCTTATACTCCTTCCATTTCAATATTATCGCTCGCACAGTGCTCCTTGGGATGTTTAAAGCTTGGGAAATATTTTTGTATCCAAATCCGGCTTTAAACTTCTTCACAACAGTATCTCGGACCTGCCTGGTGTGCTCCTTGTTCTTCATGATGCTCTCTGCGCTTTTAACGGACCTCTGAGACTATCACAGTGCAGGTGCATTTATACGGAGACTTGATTACACACAGGTGGATTGTATTTATCATCATTAGTCATTTAGGTCAACATTGGATCATTCAGAGATCCTCACTGAACTTCTGGAGAGTGTTTGCTGCACTGAAAGTAAAGGGGCTGAATAATTTTGAACGCCCAATTTTTCAGTTTTTGATTTGTTAAAAAAGTTTGAAATATCCAATAAATGTCGTTCCACTTCATGATTGTGTCCCACTTGTTGTTGATTCTTCACAAAAAAATAGTTTTATATCTTTATGTTTGAAGCCTGAAATGTGGCAAAAGGTTGCAAAGTTCAAGGGGGCCGAATACTTTCGCAAGGCACTGTAGTTTCCTGGAGACCCACTCACAGAGATTGTATTGTATACAAAAGAGTTGTGCTGCACTACTCTGTCTACATTATGTCTTGCACCATTTCTCAGATCTGCGTTCTTGGGAGGCCAAGCCAAAGCCAGTGAGCACTGCACCAGAAAAACTGATAAAAATCAGACTATCTGCCCGGTCTGGAAGCAATTAGCTTGGTGATGTCATTGTTTGATACGGCAGCGTTTTAACAGAAGTAGGGGCCCGGGATATTTGGAGTGAATTGTTAGGAACTTGTTCAAAGTAAGAAACAAACACATTTTTCTGGGGAATAAAGGATTCCTGTGTCTAATCGGGAGCTGGAAGCAGATGTATAAATAGGTTGGACTGACAGTAATGAAAGGATATGCAGCGTTTCTCATCAAATCCCATCCTGGCTGGCAGCGATGCCAGAACAGATGTGTTACCTCTGGATCTTCAGGGAACCATCAGACACCAGCTAGTGATGTCTGAAGGGCCTGTCTTAAAAACATGTCTCTACATCCATTAGTAATGCCTGAACTCTACATTTAGAATAGGGAAGTGTGGCAGTCATGTTGTACGGTACCAAAGAATAGGGACAATATATTGTATGTGACAGTAAGCAAAATAGACGGGCTGCTTCTCCTCCTCCTGTTTCTCGCTGCAGCAAAATAGCAGTTTGATTGCATCAATTAAGAAGGCAAATAATTTGTTTAATTGGCCGCCAGCAGCACTAAGGTTATTCTTATTTTGCACACAACCAATTATGCAGAAAGGGCTGCTACGCCGAGCTCTCTATTGATGATCTCCCAACCTCTACTGTGCTGCTCACCACATTCACTGTGGCAGAAGATAGTAGAGTTAAATGGACAAGAATGGAAAGGCGACACAATTCAAAATAAGTCAAGTCTACCATGCAATCCTAGGCCTGTGTGTTTGTACATGAGTTCTATTTTTACTGCAACCATTTTGTTAGTAGAAAAAAAGAGACCCTATTTTTCCTGTTATTGCGAAAAAATGCAGCCGTGTAAAGTGGAGCTTTGTTTGTCTGTGCATAAATGTTTACCCTCCAGTCCTCTTTACCATATTTCTCTGTGTTCTCTCTAAGCCCCACCCCTGAACAAAACCACACTACAACACAGTGCTGCCATGCTAAAAACAGAGCCATGTGAGATCAGAGGTGACACACTACACTATGGTAAACACACTGTCAGAGAAATGAACAACACACCACTGCCTCTACCCACAGAGAACTGGTACTGTGGTACAATACCTCCCACTGTAGACTGTGGTGCTGTTGTTCTGTACATTACAATGACAGATTACAATCCTCTGGTAATGCCACATTTTGCAACAAAATGACTAGTAGAATATTGGCTTTCTCTAATGCTCAGTGATGTTATTACACTGCAACGGGCCTACTTGGAGGGCAAAACAAGGATATATGACACAATACTAGTATTACCTTTCCTTTCCAGTTAGAGTATCCCTCATGATCGGCCATGACATACAGCACTGTGCTCAGATTACCAACTGTGAGTGACCACTGAGAATATAAATACACAAGATGGCAGCTGGAGTGCATGTCATGGCTTTGCCTCCGACCACTGAAACAGGCTAAATAAGGATTGGGGTGTAGTAATCTGATCTCAGATCTGTGGTTAAGGGCTAGTGACACAGAGTGCATGACACAGCTGTCCCATAGATAGACACACAGGTCCTGCAGTGTGCCTCTACCCTCCAGATTGATAGGGCCATCTGCTGGCCAGAACTGACATTGGAGTCATATCTGTTATCTCTATAAACAGTCACACATAGCGACCCTGAGGGAGAGCTGAGCTATGACCATGATGTCATAAGACAATGAGGTCAGCCATCTCAGTGACCATGGAGTGAGTAGGAGAGAAAATGGGGTCAAGAGGCGAGACAGTTATTGAACGATTCAAGGGATGGAAAAAGAGACTGACCACCATGTCATGTTGAGGTGGTCAATTGATATGACCGCTTATGATTCACAGAATGCATGATGTTTACTTATGTTGAATTTAATCAAAACATAAAATACCAAACATGCAGGCCAAACAAGTCTCATCATATTTTCTGGGACTGGAAAATAGAAGTTCTGTTACGTCTGTCGTTGAATGAATGAATGAAACCAAAGCGCAGCATGGGAAAGTGTTCATGATATTTAATACTGAAACACCGACAAAACAACAAAATATAAAGGAACGTAAAGTTCTGCAGGGCTATACAGCTACTGTGCAAAAACAACATCCCACAAACTCAGGTGGAAAACAGGCCGTCTAAGTATGATTCCCAATCAGAGACAACGATAGACAGATCCCCCTGATTGGGAACCATACCCAGCCAGCAAAGAAATAGAAAACTAGAATGCCCACCCAAATCACACCCTGACCTAACCAAATAGAGAAATAAACAGGCTCTCTAAGGTCAGGGTGTGACAAGTAGTCAGTTGCATTACTGCATCTCACAACAAAAGGTGATGTAAAAAAAACAGCATCAAAAGGAACCAACATTTGCTGTAAATTTCAAACACATTTCTACAGGAAAAAAACAGAACTTCTCGACTTCCCTTTCGCAGCCAAACACTGTGGGAGCCCTTTGAACCAAACAACAGCTCTGTGCTGACATCTACTTGCTGGTCTAACGACACCATGGTGACCAATCCATCATCAGTCAGACTTCCAGTCTGTAAACCGGAGGCCAAACGTTGTAAAAGACGCCTCCCTCGCCTCTCCTTCCTTTCTCTGGCTCCAAAATTGATTTTCAATGGCTTTGATACATTGGTGGGTAAAAACTGTCTGCTTCTGACGGTTGCAAAAATAGTTTGAAACCTGATCATCTATATTCCAGACGTAAGCTGTGTGAGTGAAATGCTCTTAATATAATAACTGGCCTGTTTGTTTTGGGCGATTGACAAGTACATCTGTCTATTAAATCAAATCAGACACACAAGAGCAAAGTGAAATCTAATGATGGTGTTGATTTAACAAATTGACTGTACGGATCACAATAGCATCTGTTGCCAGTTGAATTAGTTTGCATTATTGGTCAGTCGTATCAGAGATCAGACAAACTTTCTGTGAAAAATACACTATTTTTGTAAGGATGTACGTACGACAAGGAGGTTGAATAGAGTAAGCGAGAAAGAGAGGGAGAACGAGAAGCAGAGAAAGAACTAAGGGGGGGCAGTGGGGTGAAAGGGTCAAAACAACACCTCAACAACAAATCCTCTTCATCCCTCCTCCCCACTCTCTGACATCCGCCTAACCCCCTCACATTCCCCCCTCCCTCACTCACCTCCCCAACCACATCCAGCTAATCACTTCTCCAGACAAGACGTTCCCTCTGTGTCGTGTCCTGTTCTCCCTCTCTCTATAGTCTGCTCTCTCAGCCCTGGGGTTCTGCTGGAGGCCTGCTAGATCTACTTACCTACTGTGTGCTCCCTTGCCCTCGTATGTCCTGGCCTGGTAGTACCCGCTGTATCTCTGTGGCATCCGAGCCCCACGGCCAGAGACACTGGTGCTATTGAGCCCAAGAGGAGCACCTCCCTGCCCTGCCGTCTGCACTGGCGCTGCCCATTGTTTGAGTTGGCACGGGGCATAAAGTAAGCCTTTCTCTTGCTGCCTGCCGCATCGTACATTTTCCATTTTTGATTAGGGACAGAAAAAACAAGGTCTGCCCTGTGGCGAGGCTAGGCGATGTGTCAAGCTGTCAAATTGCCAAATAATATATATTATATACTGGGTGGTTTGAGCCCTGAATGCTGATTGGCTGACAGCTGTGCTATATGAGACCGTATACCACGGGTATGATAAAACATGTATTTTTACTGCTCTAATTACGTTGGAAACCAGTTTATAATAGCAATAAAGCTTTATGGTATATTGCCAATATACCACGGCTAAGGGCTGTGTCTAGGCCATCTGCGTTGTGTCTCGCCTATGAACAGTCCTTAGCCGTGGTATATTGGCCATATACCACACCTCCTCGGGCCTTGTTGCTTAATTATACCATCTTCATTTTGAGAAAGAAACACACACAGAAGTTGCAGACTGTTTGAAACTCGCACACAGGCAAAGGTTGAGACTATGAGAGCTGTGCTGAATAACTTTCTGTGCTCCTTCTGAAACGGAGAAGACTGATGATTTTTCACATTAACGACCTTCTCATTTGGCCGTTGACAGTAGTACAATAATTCATTTCACATAAAGTTGTTTTAGGCAAAAGTGCTCTGTACTAAATGATTAAGGCCAGCTGTGGGAGTGACAGCAGCCACGGGGCTAGTCGAGATAATAACCGAGAAGGTGATTAGCACTGAGTGACATCATCACCTAAGAGATCTGCTACAGATGGAGAGTTAAGCTATGGATTTAACAGGAGGAAATTAATGTCAGGCAAATGGTGGGAAGGCTGAGATAAGGAACACCATATCACTGTGATTTGAGAGGTACAGTCGATCTCACCTTGAGAAGAAGGGGAAGGGCTCTTTTTATCTTCCATAAAATATTAACCTCACTTGCCAAGCTTCTAGATTCTCCTATAGTGATGTCAGACACCGTTGTTAAGAGGCTCACACAACAGTGAGGCCACAGAAGTATTCTGATTCTAATCTATGAGTAGGGATCCTAAAAGGTGTGTCCAGTAGGTCCTCATATAATGATACTGTAAAAAAAAACAAGAGTAGCATGAACATAAAATATAGGCCTAAAGACAGGCCTCTATTGGACAGCCAGATAGCTACAGTTTGTCCGCTAAAAGCATTGTGGTGGATTTCGGGGAAACTGCAGCGTCAGGCCCTCAAATTTTGTTAACTGAAGGAAATCCTAACCGGTTTTTAACCTCCTCTTTTCCAAAACTCTGCAAATCCGAGCGGAAAACAACAACTAAGTCCAAACCCCTGTCACAGAATGTACCTGAAAACTGTCAGCCTATCAGTTTACTGGTGACGGTAACCTGGGAAGTTTGAGCTTTTTTTCAACTGCAACGGGACCCGGATCATTAGTATTTAAATATTAATTAAAAGGTTTGCTTGAAAGCATCTCAAAAATGAAGGGGAAATTAGGAGATACATTATTCATGTCCTGAAATACCTCCATTTGTAAAGCCTTGGCTTTGTTGTAGCTAGCAGTGGACACATTATACTGTAGGTCACTGTGTAAAACATGGAAACAATGTGTCCTTTGAAAAAACATATTCATGGGCAACTAAGATTTAACCAGTCATACTGTCTTTAATTTCTGCTTTTACTAAATGTTCTTATGCTCTGTGAAAATGAGAAGCTAAGCCAACTTGTCTTCAGGTCACGAGTGTTGAGAAATATGTTCATGTCCTCAACACATTCCAGTGGAACCAGACATCCCGTGTGTACAAATTCCATTCATACTTCATTTCCAGCAAGTCAGCACATCTACTGTCACTCCATATTCATAAAACCCCCTCCAAGCTGACAGGAAGGAAGGAACAGAGACTTTTTACGAATGTGAGAACTTCATCTCATGACCCGAGCCACGGGCAAGGAGAGGCAATGTATATCATAAATGAATTATACAGCACCAAGTTTTATGTTTCAGTCGCTGCTTTTGATAAGGTTTGAGATGGTGCTAAATTATTTACTAGAGACTGAGTATGTACTATAGAACACATGGATTCCTCTACCATTTTCAATGACAAATGACCCGACACACTTAATTTGTTTTGTGTCCATTAAATCCATACAGAACCAAAATCTCCTGGACCTCATCTAACATCCTTTTGAAAGCCAATAGGGATAGAATCCCTTGTTCGGAATGGAGCGAGAATATTTTTCTTTCATTTATTACATTTATTTGGCAGGGACACTGTACAACAAAACATACATCTCAGAGTATGGGAAGTGATGCGTTGCACCAGATTTAGCTGAGAAAAAAAATAATTGCTGGATACACAACATTCACACACCCACAAGACATCAACATCAACACAAAGCTCCAAACCCAATTAGGCCCTGCAGAATGAGGGGAAAGAATCAGTCATTACTGAGACATGTATTACAACCAGAGAGCCAATCTCTCCAGTGTCTTGGCCTTATCCTGGCCACTGTGATATACACTGAGTATACCAAACATTAAGAACACTTGCTTTTACATGACATAGAAGGTGAATCCAGGTGAAAGCTATGCTCCCTTATTGGTGTCACTTATTAAATGCACTTCAAATCAGTGTGGATGAATGGGAAGAGACAGGATAAAGAAGGATTTTTAAGTCTTGATATACATGGATTGTGTATGTGTGCCATTCAGAGGGTGAAGGGTCAAGACAAAAGATGAAGTGCCAGTTTGAACGGGGTATGGTAGTAGGTGCCAAGCGCAGCGGTTTTTGTCAAGAACTGCAACGCTGCTGGGTTTTTCACGCTCAACAGTTTCCCATGTGTATCAAGAATGGTCAACCACCCAAAGTACATCAGCACACTTGACAACTTTGGGAAGCATTGGAGTCAACATCCCTGTGGAACGCTTGACACCTTGTAGTCCAAGACCCCAGGAATTGAGGCTGTTCTGAGGGCAAAAGGGTGGGGTGCCACTAGAAAGGTGTTCCAAATCTTTTGTTCACTCAGTGTTTGCTCCATAAGGCTAGTGTCTTATTGACTGCCTGCACAGTCCTGGTCTCTGTGAATTACTCATTAGAAGCCCTCAGGCCCAGCTCTCCCAGCTTGCACGATAAAACACTGGTCATTCCAAGGGTAGTGAGCCTCAACCGCAGTCTGAATGACACCAGACCAGTCAGGGGATGCACAGTTGGAGGAACTGAGGGATCCGTGAGAGAATATGAGAGAGGGGGATGGATTTCACTCCTGTGTCTCTCTGTTTGGATCCTATAAATGGAGATGTGTAGGTATGGGTGGAGTACAGTGAATGAATTGAATCATAAGAGACTGGTTGATGATTTTAAATTAGCTTACAGTTAAAGTGGCTACCACTGTAAAACCCAAACTGAATTTGGTCATCAAAGATAAGCAGTGATTCTAATCCAATGAGCTTCCTCCAAACTTGAGTTGTCACTCAGAAATAAGAAGTTGCTTTTTTCACAAGTCATGCTAGGCAGAGCTAAAGGACAGGAGAAACTGAGCTGGTACACAGAAACATCACATGCACAGCTCAGGTGGGACTGTGCTTTCACACCAGCCTCGCTGACAGTCAGGATATGACCCTTTCCTTTCCACACACGTGTACTATAGACATATACCAGAACCACAGAGCTGAGAGTCAGTCTTTACTGCCAGGAGAGCTGAACAGGAGGACCCGTGTGAGGGTGACAAGCCCAATTTATCAGCCTCTAGCTCTGAAAGGTTAAGTGAGTAAACATTGATTTGGGCAGAAGAAGGTTAAGTTGTTTTCAGCAGATGTTTGGTCTTGAGGTAAATAATATTCTATAGAGGCAGCAACAGAGTATCCCTGCTTGCGTGATGCTGAATACAGAGCACATTTAGGCCTACACGCATTGGAATGTGGAGAAAACACCTGGGATTCAAAACTCTGTTAATTCTGACTAATGATTGTTAGGGGAATACTGTGTCTCATTACAATCTCTAGCTGAAAAACAAAATTCAATTCACCCTCCACAGACAACAAGACAACAAAGAATGTGTTTATGGCAGAAAGAGAGAGAAGGGTGAGAACGAGAAGTGGCTAGTATGAAGAAAGTATGATGAAAGCTCTGGCCTGACAACACATAGATACAAACCATTAATACACGATGACCCTGTAGTGTGCCAACCTCCATTCTGTCAAATGACTGATGAGAGGGATACCTCTCTTGGCTCTGTGTGTTTAATTTGATTTACCGAAGGCTCCTGTCCGGTCCGCTATAGGTTTATTTGAAAAGATGCCAATAGGGTGCTGCCGGCTGCTGAGCAGGATGAATCACCCAGGAGCTCTGCAGTGATTCAGAGGGGAGAGCTGAGCTGGCTCTGGCTGGGGAGAGACAGGGCTGCCCTGGTCCAGCATAGACAGGACAGGGGGAACAATCATTGGTCTACAGAGAGAAACAGCAGAGGACACAGGAGCCACAGATCTACAGTCACTGTTTGGACAAGAACAGTTAAGTTAAATAAATGTATGCGCACACACAAATAAACACTTCTCTCTTTCTCCCCTCTCTTCTCTCCCTCCAGGCAACATTAATCAGTGTAATCATGAAGTCAGACAACAGTGCAAAGCAGCAGAGCCGGTACACCTCCGCACTGTACGATCCATGGATCTGGCAGCCTCTGCTCTCACCTGTAGAAACACTCTGGAGACACGGTCTGCATTCCTCACTGCCACACACCGACTGAGCCAGCATATGTCAACAACACCCCTTAAACAACACTCCTGCAGCCACACACCGACTGAGCCAGCATATGTCAACAACACCCCTTAAAACCCACTACAGCAGCCAGGTAGCTACTGCTTCAACCAGACATCAAACTCACACTGCCAGAAAAAAAAAACAGATACCTTAAATGAGCCCACCTACCTGAACCTCCATATCTGCCTCCTCTGTGTCGAGTCACGAGCAGAGAAATGGAGAGAGAGAGGAGAGAGAGATGGAGCTGAAAGCCCCTGCACTATAAGGCAGGCTCTTTGATCTACATAGTGCTGAGGTCGGTAAACAGGCTGTTAGGCTAGCAGAGGAGAGGGAGATCGAGGTGGCATATAGTGCTGTAGTGTAGGCTGCCTGGGGTTGAAAGACAGAGCACCAGACAGGAACCTGAACGTCAATAAAACAGGAAGGCTCTCCCTGCACTTTCCCCCCTCCTTCCTTCACTTGCTCTCTCCCTCTTCTCTGTCCCCTTTATACCACTCTCTCTCTCTCATACACTCAGCCATTTTTCTCTCCCCATTCATATCTCTCTATTTCAGTGCATTTATTCAGCTGTTGTGTTGATCCCAGGGCTCAGTGGGGACGTGTCCAGAGTCAGTGTGTTGCAGCGCTGCAATGTCACCACTGTCTCTCTCGCTCATGACCAGGGGAATCTAAGCTCTGTCAGCGACCACTGAAACAACTCAATTATAATATATACTGAATGAATATGTGCTGGCTCCCTATACTAAACATTGTATTGCAATCTTTATTGGCTTGTAATAAACATTGTATTTCGATCTCAACTGGTTTGAATGAAACCACTTCTGTAGTGTATGAAAGGAAATTAAAAACTCATCACTGCACGTGATTGCACCATCTGAAACGGAAACTGTCGACATGGTGAGCGGAAAGCGCTGTCAGTATCATCAGACTTCTAGGAAACCTCAACCTCTCTGTCTTTCCTCTGGGCCTCGTGTCTTGTCCATGCCTCACCAGACCTCCCGTCTTTCCTCTGGGCCTCGTGTCTTGTCCATGCCTCACCAGACCTCCCGTCTTTCCTCTGGGCCTCGTGTCTTGTCCATGCCTCACCAGACCTCCCGTCTTTCCTCTGGGCCTCGTGTCTTGTCCATGCCTCACCAGACCTCCCGTCTTTCCTCTGGGCCTCGTGTCTTGTCCATGCCTCACCAGACCTCCCGTCTTTCCTCTGGGCCTCGTGTCTTGTCCATGCCTCACCAGACCTCCCGTCTTTCCTCTGGGCCTCGTGTCTTGTCCATGCCTCACCAGACCTCCCGTCTTTCCTCTGGGCCTCGTGTCTTGTCCATGCCTCACCAGACCTCCCGTCTTTCCTCTGGGCCTCGTGTCTTGTCCATGCCTCACCAGACCTCCCGTCTTTCCTCTGGGCCTCGTGTCTTGTCCATGCCTCACCAGACCTCCCGTCTTTCCTCTGGGCCTCGTGTCTTGTCCATGCCTCACCAGACCTCCCGTCTTTCCTCTGGTCCTCGTGTCCTATACCCCTCAGCTCAGTCCTCTTGGTCTACGCTGTGCCAGACACCACAATACTCTGTCAGCACTTTGTTGAACACAATGGAAACATCCCTCTCCTGATATGGAGGACTAGTCCAGATTCCAGTAACTGTTGCCACAGGATTCCCCTATTGTAAACTAGCTGTGTGCTGTAAAACTATGTAATTGTTCAATTATTTTCAGATGTATCTTTATGAATTAATCTCGGAGACCCAGAACCAAAAACTTGCCTAAATGTGTCAGCTACTCGATGCATTTATGTTAAGAATGTCTGTCTCCGAGAGATTAGTATTAATCAATCAAATGGCTTTAATAGACTAATCTGTGTCAATTACAAAACCCATCTGTAACTTTGGTGTACTAAATCATATTCATATAATATTTATTCCAGCAAAGCTGCTATGTTCCTCTCTGCTCTCAGCAGGAGCCCCCCATTATCTCTGAAAATAAGTAAGTAAATGCTGCCTATAAATATCTATAGAAACTACCTTGAGAGACGCCAGGGCGAGAGCGGAGAGAGAGTGAGAGAGCGAGAGATACTCTGAGGGAATCCATACAATGCCAATGTCCTCCCACATTCCTTTATCTCTTATTTTTCTGCCCTCCAATGGTTCACAGTGGAATATACAGTACCAGTCAAAAGTTTGGACACACCTACTCAATCCAAGTTTTTTCTTTAATTTTACTATTTTCTACATTGTCGACTATGAAGACTATGAAATAACACATATGGAATCATGTAGTAACCAAAAAAGTGTTAAACAAATCAAAATGTATTACATTCTTCAAAGTAGCCACCCTTTGCCTTGGTGACAGTTTTGCGCACTCTTGGCATTCTGTCAACCAGCTTCATGAGGTAGTCACCTGGAATGCATTTCAATTAACAGGTGTGCCTTGTTAAAAGTTGATTTGTGAAATGTATTTCCTTCTTAATGTGTTTGAGCCAATCAGTTGAGACAAGGTAGGGGTGGTATACAGAAGATATCCCTATTTAGTGAAGGACCAAGTCCATATTATGGCAAGAACAGCTCAAATAAGCAAATAGAAACGACAGTCCCTCATTACTTTCAATACGGAAAATGTAAAGAACTTTTAAAGTTTCTTCAAGTGCAGTCGCAAAAACCATCAAGCACTATGATGAAACTGGCTATCAGAGTTACCTCTGCTGCAGAGGATAAGTTAGAGTTACCAGCCTCAGAAATTGCAGCCATTTTAAATGCAACAGACACATCTCAACATCAACTGTTCAAAGGAGACTGCGTGAATCAGGTCTTCATGGTCGAATTGCTGCAAAGAAACCACTACTAAAGGACACCAATAACAAGAAGAGAGGTGAGAGATGCTAGGGCCAAGAAACAATAATGGACGTGGAAATCTGTCCTTAGGTCTGATGAGTCCAATCTTGAGATTTTTGGTTCCAACCGCTGTGTCTTTGTGAGACGCAGAGTAAGTGAACGGATTATCTCTGCATGTGTGGTTCCCACCGTGAAGCATGGACGAGGAGGTGTGGGGGTTCTTTGCTGGTGACACTGTCTGTGATTTACTTAGAATTTAAGGCACACTTACATAACAGGTATGGCTACCACAGCATTCTGCAGTGATACACCATCACATCTGGTTTGCGCTTAGTGTGACATTTGTTTTTCAACAGGACAATGACCCAACACACCTCCAGGCTGTGTAAGGGCTATTTGACCGAGAAGGAGTGATGGAGCGCTGCATCAGATGACCTGATGGTTTGGGATGAGTTGAACCGCAGAGTGAAGTGCTCAGCACATGTGAGAACTCCTTCAAGACTGTTGGAGAAGCTAGTGGAGCGAATGCCAAGGGTGTGCAAATTGGGGGTTACTTTCAAGAATCTAAAATATATTTTGATTTGTTTAACACTTTTTTGGTTACTACATGATTCCATATGTTTTATTTCATAGTTTTGATGTCTTCACTATTATTCTACAATGTAGAAAATAGTAAAAATAAAGAAAAACTCTTGAATGAGTAGGTGTGTGTAAACTATTGACTGGTACTATATGTCCTGTCATTTGTTAGGATAAACACATCCTTTTATGTCTCCTTGTGTTGGGGGGCGAAACAGTTAGCTATGACAGAGTCTGTGGGTCTCTCTATCACTTACTACAACAACAAAAAACAAAGCAACTGTATAAGTTGGAGACCGGAGAGATATGAAGGTGACTTGGTTTGGGAACATTTTCAGCTGGGGATTGAGGCTCCTGTCCTCTGTTATAAAAAATCTAAACAACAGATGGAGCCAGTGCACAGCAATTTAGTACCAAAACCATTATGTGAGTGAGTGAGTCAGTCTGCACTAAATGAGGGAGAATGTCAGAGAAAGAGAGAGGATTGAGGAAATATATAGTGTGTTTGGTGAGAAGCAGGAGTGGGAGGACAAATAATATCGTCTCTGTCAGGGGAGCTAATTTGTGGCGGAGTATGAAGACGACAGTAACAGTACTGTATAAAGAGAGTGGGTTTGTTCTCTAAGTCCAATACCAAGACAGGGGAATGGGAGCCAGCAATGACAAGATGCTGATGTTTCTGAGCCAATTACAGTCTCAGAAACAGTTGTTTAAAGAACTTTCTTCAGTGTAATTTTGATGGCCGAAAGCAATGATGGAGTAAGTCACCACTATTCTTAACTTCCCTGACAGAAAGATCCATAACACAACAGTTCTCTCTGGAATGCTCTGTTCTTGAGAGAATATACAGTGGGGCAAAAAAGTATTTAGTCAGCCACCAATTGTGCAAGTTCTCCCACTTAAAATGATGTAATTTTCATCATAGGTACACTTCAACTATGACAGACAAAATGAGAAAAGAAATCCAGAAAATCACATTGTAGGATTTTTAATGAATTTATTTGCAAATTATGGTGGAAAATAAGTATTTGGTCAATAACAAAAGTTTATCTCAATACTTTGTTATATACCCTTTGTTGGCAATGACAGAGGTCAAACGTTTTCTGTAAGTCTTCACAAGGTTTTCACACACTGTTGCTGGTATTTTGGCCCATTCCTCCATGCAGATCTCCTCTAGAGCAGTGCTGTTTTGGGGCTGTTGCTGGGCAACACAGACTTTCAACTCCCTCCAAAGATTTTCTATGGGGTTGAGATCTGGAGACTGGCAAGGCCACTCCAGGACCTTGAAATGCTTCTTACGAAGCCACTCCTTTGTTGCCAGGGCGGTGTGTTTGGGATCATTGTCATGCTGAAAGACCCAGCCACGTTTCATCTTCAATGCCCTTGCTGATGGAAGGAGGTTTTCACTCAAAATCTCATGATACATGGCCCCATTCATTCTTTCCTTTACACAGATCACTCATCCTGGTCCCTTTGCAGAAAAACAGCCCCAGAGCATGATGTTTCCACCCCCATGCTTCACAGTACGTATGGTGTTCTTTGGATACAACTCAGCATTCTTTGAGTTTTTACCAAAAAGTTATATTTTAGTTTCATCTGACCATATGACATTCTCCCAATCTTCTTCTGGATCATCCAAATGCTCTCAGACGGGCCTGGACATGTACTGGCTTAAGCAGGGGGACACGTCT
Source organism: Oncorhynchus mykiss (assembly GCF_057628025.1). Taxonomy (NCBI): domain Eukaryota; kingdom Metazoa; phylum Chordata; class Actinopteri; order Salmoniformes; family Salmonidae; genus Oncorhynchus; species Oncorhynchus mykiss. The sequence continues at coordinate 61,252,743 of NC_143037.1, forward strand.
GGCACTGCAGGATTTGAGTTCCTGGCGGCGTAGTGTGTTACTGATGGTAGGCTTTGTTACTTTGGTCCCAGCTCTCTGCAGGTCATTCACTAGGTCCCCCCGTGTGGTTCTGGGATTTTTGTGATCATTTTGACCCCATGGGGTGAGATCTTGCGTGGAGCCCCAGATCAAGGGAGATTATCAGTGGTCTTGTATGTCTTCCATTTCCTAATAATTGCTCCCACAGTTGATCTCTTCAAACCAAGCTGCTTACCTATTGCAGATTCAGTCTTCCCAGCCTGGTGCAGGTCTACAATTTTGATTCTGGTGTCCTTTGACAGCTCTTTGGTCTTGGCCATAGTGGAGTTTGGAGTGTGACTGTTTGAGATTATGGACAGATGTCTTTTATACTGATAACAAGTTCAAACAGGTGCCATTAATACAGGTAACGAGTGGAGGATAGAGGAGCCTCTTAAAGAAGAAGTTACAGGTCTGTGAGAGCCAGAAATCTTGCTTCTTTGTAGGTGACCAAATACTTATTTTCCACTATAATTTGCAAATTAATTAATTAAAAAACCTACAATGTGATTTTCTGTATTTTTTTCCCCTAATTTTGTCTGTCATAGTTGAAGTGTGCATTTGATGAAAATTACAGGCCTCTCATCTTTTTAAGTGGGAGAACTTGCACAATTGGTGGCTGACTAAATACTTTTTTGCCCCACTGTAACTACACAGTAGACATTTGGAAAAGCACCACTGCGAAAACACTGAATGTTCACATAAAAAAATAAATCAATAAAAAAAAACAAGAAGCCTGGCTGTATCGAGAGTGCCTTGTTGAAATTGTGATGAACTGTCATAATTGAGAAAAGCCATTCCGCAGTGAGGACAGAAGGAAGACATGCTAGGAGAGAGTGAGCGTGTCTCTGGGGATGTTACCACCAAACACTGATGGAACTGCACACGGTTGTCACAGTAACAGAAAAGGCTGACAGAATAACTACTTTGTAATTGTCAGAGGACTGAATGCCCTAGAAGGATAAACAGTACACTTTAATGACTATTTACATGCAACAGACCCAACATTATAATTTCTCACAGAGGAAGGTACTAATTTAAAGATGTGGGAAACCATCCAAGTAGACCATAGGCCTACATGAAACCATGCTAGTTAACTGTATGTACTCAGCAGTGTGGGAGGGTGGATGTCCAAAATACCAAATAACATTACTTGTGTAGTTTGATGAAGTATTCCAGTATGCTACATCAATGGGCAGAGATGCAATCTGCTGAGGGCCCAAAAAGGTGACACTTTTTTGTGTTGCACTGAAACATGCAAGAAAATCCCTGCGAGGGGGAAATGCAGATTTTAACTAATTAAACAACAACGAATATGATCTACATGATGAGTCTCTGTGTGTAAAATAAAAAAGTGGTTAATGTGAACCTAACTGACAGCTAAAAGAAAATGTAAAGAAAGCAATCCAATGTTATTTGTTGCCTAGACTTTACTGCAAATTACACTCTTGAGAACAAATATTGCAGTTAGCCATGACAGCCTTTATTATAGAACGATTGTGACCAAACACACATCTAAATATTGCACTTGGGAAAAAAACATCTTAAAGTAGAAATAGAATGAAACAAACAACATTCTATTTTTGCTCTATTATAGTGGCCACTATAGTAGACATCGATCAAGTGCACAAGGCTACATGTGTGCAAAAATAATGTTCACTGAGTAAAGCATTTTATAATCCCCCCACACTCACACACAAGTGTTACTGTCAAATTCAATACAACAAAAGCAATATCTTTGGGCTACACTGCACATTATTATATTGTACACTTTCTGCCTGTGGACATCTGTTCTACAATGTGCCAGCAGAGCATGATACCCTTTGTTGGCATAATTGATCTCTTTCAGGCAGAGAGTACACCTAGCATACCCCTTTTTATCCACTGTATTGAACAAGTGAGAAAGAGGGAAAGTTTGTGGTGTTCCTTTCAACTCTGTAGCTGGATCCAGTCCAGTTTAAGCCAGGCCCAGCTCCAGCTACACTTGTTTAACAAGAAACGCCTCATTTTCATTCTAAATTATTTTTTTTATCCACGTACTGTAGAGGGAAAACAGTTAACATATAGTGGTTAGTTCGTTAACTAGTTAACATTTTACACAGATTGCCAGGGTCCAGTAAGCAACTAACGCGTTATAACTTGAGCTAATTTTCATAAACTCAATCATTTGATCAGATAAATTGGCTAATGTGGCTCAACATTTCTCTGGCTAGCTAACGGAAAATTCGATCCAGCTAGCACGAGTCTTAACAATGCTATCAATTCTTGTTCCACCACACTTTCTCCCTCACCTCAAACTTTCCAAATGCCAGTTGTTTTTCGGTTATAGCTCATGAAGTACGCTTTATCACCTTCTCACCCTTCACCCCCGTGTTCAGGCTTCTCACCTAATGTTACCTATTCGTTATCATTCAGGGGACGCATTGCCGTAACTGGAAAGCTGCCTTTCCACCCTCCGCTGTCATTCCAGAGCGCGCGCTGAGGCTGTAACTAGCAAGTTGGTCGTCTCTCCTCTCTTCAGTCGCGTGCTGCGCTGCATGCTGTTGTGTGAACGATTGTCTGAACCTTGGATACAGCCAGTATCGCTCCAAACGCGAATAACTCGTTCGCTTACTACAGCCAGTAGTCCTCCACCCCCACAAAACTTTTCTCATCCGATCTACACGAATCACATAGGTCATCTATTTTGGATTCAAAACAGCGAATATCGCCGAAAGGTGACTAGTTTGCATCCCTGAATGGGGCATGACATGATGAACATTTTCTGAATACTGCAGCAGAGCAATCAATAGTCATAGTCTCATAGATGATTATTCTCAGTCTCAAAAATGTAATTAACTAAATCTATGAATGTGTTGTAATAATGCGATCCATTCCATTCTGAGAGCAGGACTTCCAACACTGAAAGGCCTATACATTTATCAGCACAGGATCAATCATCAACCTGCTCGGAGAAATCTTGGCCAATGAATTAGTAATGTTTCAGCTTTAAACTAAGGCCATGGGTTATGTATTTACTCCTGTACAGTCTCTCAGATACACACAGAGCTGAAAGAACTCCAGGCTGTGTCAAGATATTGTACAGTATTTCTCTCACTTTTTCTCTCTTCCCCATGTTCTCGGTCTCTCTCACACACAAAGACACACAATACAACTTATTGTGCATTAGTTACAGCACACATACAGTCGAGCACATGGTCAAGCTGGATGGAGAGCATGTTGTGGGGTTAAGAGCCTTGCTCAAGGGCCTAACAGTAGAGGAATATCTTCAGGATGTGAACCCATCAGCCCTCCAACTGCCAGATCAATTCTGCCTGTAGCAGCGCCTTACTGTGTGCGTACGTGTGTGTGCATGTGTTTTGGGAGCGTGTGTGCTTGTGTGTGTGTACACGTGTGGAATACCAACCATACGGTGCAGAGTGTGTGTGTAGAATACCAACCATACGGTGCAGAGAGAGTGTGTGTGTGTGTGGAATATAAACCATATGGTGCAGAGTGTGTGTGTGGAATATAAATCATACGGTGCAGAGAGACAGTGTGTGTGTGGAATACAAACCATACGGTACAGAGAGAGTGTGTGTGTGTGTGTGTGGAATATAAACAATATGGTGCAGAAAGAGTGTGTGTGTGTGTGGAATATAAACCATATGGTGCAGAGTGTGTGTGTGGAATATAAATCATACAGTGCAGAGAGAGAGTGTGTGTGTGTGTGATACAAACCATACGGTACAGAGGGAGAGTGTGTGTGTGTGTGGAATATAAACCATATGGTGCAGAGTGTGTGTGTGTGTGTGTGTGTGTGTGTGTGTGTGTGTGTGTGTGTGGAATATAAACCATATGGTGCAGAAAGAGTGTGTGTGTGTGGAATATAAACCATATGGTGCAGAAAGAGTGTGTGTGTGTGTGGAATATAAACCATATGGTGCAGAAAGAGTGTGTGTGTGTGTGGAATATAAACCATATGGTGCAGAAAGAGAGTGTGTGTGTGTGGAATATAAACCATATGGTGCAGAAAGAGAGTGTGTGTGTGGAATATAAACCATATGGTGCAGAAAGAGAGTGTGTGTGTGTGTGGAATATAAACCATATGGTGCAGAAAGAGTGTGTGTGTGTGTGGAATATAAACCATATGGTGCAGAGTGTGTGTGTGTGGAATATAAACCATATGGTGCAGAAAGAGAGTGTGTGTGTGTGTGGAATATAAACCATATGGTGCAGAGTGTGTGTGTGTACATGAAAGCTGCAGTGCAGCAACATGAGCTCATCACTCCTCTTCTCCTCTCATCCCCACCCCACCCCTTCACTCCTCTCTCACCATTACATAAGTTAGTGCAGCACGCTCCCCTCAGGCACCCAAAGAAATTAGATGCAAAGGAATGTCATCAAAAGTAAGAGAGGGTAAGAGAGGACAAGAGCTGCTAGAGAACGATGCAGAAGAAGAGATGTGGGCAGCATATGCGTTTGAGACAAGAGCAGTCACAGCTACATAGCCCCTACACACTGATCATGTAAAATGGAAGTATATACCAGAGTCAAGGGACTCTCCATTTCAGTGTATTCTGCTCACAAACACTAGAATACAATGCTGCAACAGAAAGTGAAAGAACTGGGATCGTGTGAAAGAGAGTAGCTTCACTGCCATAGCAAAAAACACATATGATGTAGTGTACCTACCAGATGATCTAAACCCAATGAATGTATCAGGACTCAGGAGTCTGTACGTCATTAACATGTACATTTAGTCATTTAGCAGATGCTCTTATCCACAGCGACTTACAGGAGCAATTAGGGTTAAGTGCCTTGCTCAAGGGCACATCGACAGAATGTTCACCTAGTCGGCTCGGGGATTCGAATCGGCGACCTTTCGGTTACTGGCCCAACACTCTTAACCGCTAGTGGTCCTCCAGTATCCCCAACAGTACACATTTTTGTTGTGGCCCTGGACAAACTCACTGATTCAACTCAATGAGGGCTTGATGATTAGTTGACAAGTTGAATCAGGTGTGCTTGTCTAGGGCTACAACTAAAATGTGTACTGTTGGAGATACTGGAAGACTGGAGTTCAGAAACACTGCGGTAGGCTACCTGTCGCTATGAGCTTCACAAGTAAATAAACCAGACTGCCAACAGCCTCATTTGCACTTCAAAGCTGCAGGTTGAAGTTTAAATGTTTAGTAGCAGAAATGCGGCATAACTCTGAAATGAATAGATATTACAACAGTAAGTACATCAACCACTAATGTCTAACTTGGTCTCACAAACAACACGGTAATGGAAGGTGGTATATTTCTGTTATATTATCCTTGACCTTAGACCTTGGAACTCTTTCAAAATGAGTTGGAATGTCTTGCGTAGGTCAGTTTATTCAAGGTAATTATTTGCAACATTGTTAGAGAGGAAGGTAGGCCTTAATGTTTCATCTGTCTGTATTCCACATATGCTTGTCACAGAATAACCTCAAAACTGGATCACAATAGATGTCCAACTGCAGTACACACTGATCACACTAAGATGTCACGTTGAGCAATCACAGAAAGGGCTTGATGTATTCAGAGTTCACGGTGCAGTCTCCCCTCTGGGAGTAACACAAGTTTCAATTATTCAGAGAAGTGGACACTTTCAATCCAACATTCAATAGATCTGAAGAACTGTGTACACACAGAGAGCTTAAGATGCTGTAGGTGGAAACTACTGAGGTCAATTTTACTGGAATAATGCCCTAGGTCTGTGTTATCATCAATATCCCACCAAACAAAATACAATCGTAGTTCTATAATGCTACAATACTCAACAGTAGAGGGAGTTACAGTAGTCACATGAATTCTCGATTGGATATGCTCACTTGGGTGCTAAAATCAATCATGAACACAGGTGTGAGGAAACATGCTGAATCAACTGTAAACTTGTGAATCTGGGCCTGACGCAATTGTGTGTGTGCGTGTGTGTGTGTGTGTGTGTGTATACATTTGTATGTGTGTGTGTGTGTGTGTGTGTGTGTGTGTGTGTGTGTGTGTGTGTGTTTTGAACTTATGTTGGAATGAGTCACTACTATCAGCATGATCAATCCCCCCCAAAATTTAAAATTGTTCAATAGTGTTAGCTGGAAAACAGACACACTTCAAATGGCAACAACTGTGTGTATAAGCTGTTCCATACCACAACTTTAACTCACCACAGTGGAACTACATGTCCAACTGGCTGGTTGCAGCTTTTCCATTACACACATCGGTCTCCTCTCTGCCCAGAAAAGATCTCTCGTCATAAACCCAGTGTACCAACACAGGCAGCCAACGTCCTATGTCTCTCCCCTCACGGTCCTGATGTAGGTCAAGACACTGCTGTTTGTCAAGGTGTCCAGATTAAGTCAGAACAGCTTCAGACCAGGTCCACATGCTGTACTGTAGCCTACTTCCCATGGGGCTGGGTTGGTCTGTTTGTTCCTCCTGGAGTCAGCTGCCGATCATGAGGCAGGGTTGCGTCACCGTTCGCCTCACAACAACCCCAGTTTCAGCATATTCCACCACAATGTCGATACAGTGGAAGATACAGACGTTGGCATGGACACATTGATAGACACAGTTAGAGATTGAGGAAGTTTGTGAATCCAGTAGCCTCCAGTTTCCTTTACTATTCAGATGATACCCAACAGTGAGGTTAGCCTCATCCCTGTTGTTCCCCATGGATTGGAGACAAGGTGCAGAAGTGTTCAGGGGCCCAGAGACGCCATCCAGACACACAGACAGTAAATAAATAATGGTTGCTGTGCTGTGCTCCACTCGCTGCCATGGAACTATGGTCAGATCAGGTTGCCAGTCCTCTACTGTGTCATTATAACCTCTTTCACTGTCATACCGACCAATGTATTGAACATAGTGGTTAGAGTGTTGGACTAGTAACCGGAAGGTTGCAAGTTCAAACCCCCGAGCTGACAAGGTACAAATCTGTCGTTCTGCCCCTGAACAGGCAGTTAACCCACTGTTCCTAAGCCGTCATTGAAAATAAGAATTTGTTCTTAACTGACTTGCCTAGTTAAATAAAGGTAAAAAAAAATATATATATATATATATATTTTTTTAAATCCTTACTTTAACACTGACCAGAATCAGATCAGACAGTCTAGCTGGCCTTTCTTGCAAAACAACCTTCTGTTCCCGCCAGAGACAAACTTCACTTGAACAAAACACATGTGAAAGCTTGACTGTCTCCGAGATGTTATCTGAAGAGACACTTCTAAGTCAGAAGAAGTTGGAGAAACTTACATGTTGAGAAAACAATGAGACAGCAGGAATGTGTTCCAGAGGCACAGTGTGTTCTGACGAGACAGGAATGTTCCTCCTGGGTCAGTACATGCCTTGTGAGATAACCGTTTATTTAAATCAGCCCAACAGGGTTCAGAAACTTGATATGACTCACAGAAACACAGAAAGGAGCATAGAAAGGCAGAAGTAAACCGAACAAGCCAATCACACAACACCAGCCTTTTAAAAATAACATAGAAAATGGTTTCATTTTGACACAGATAATGTTCATCTAACACTTAGTTCTGGGAACATATGGGTTCATTCAAGTTGAGATTTGCATCTTTTAAGAAAATATCCTCTCTATTCCATTGTACTCCAGAAGACTGACCTGAGCATTGCTTTAAAGCTTTTATATATCTTCATTTTCCAAATGATTGTGTTGGGTGTGTACTGTGTTGGGTGTGTACTGTGTGTACTGTGTTGGGTGTGTACTGTCAAATTTAGGAAACTTTGCATCAGTGCCGCTCCTACCGTATGTGTGGATTTAGCCTAACACTGACGAAAATGATGATATGTTTCCAGGGTGTTGAACATCTAACATGTCTCCAGGAAACCACTTTTATAGACCGTATGGGCTGTATCTTTTATAAACTGGTAAAATATTTTCTAGGCAGTTTCTAAAGAAATAGAAGAGACATGAGGAGCAGACTCTGGGGCTCCTCGCTGTCTGGGAACAGTCATGACAGATGATTTCCTACCTTATTGTTCTGCTTGAAATGCAGTACTTCCACATCACATTCCACGCGGCAGTGACCTCACTGCAGACACCAGACACGCAGGGAAAACATGTGCAGCATGGCACACGCAGGAAGGAAGTCTCAAACTGTCCCAAACGCACCAAACTGTGGCAATTCCTCCTATAGCAGCCAGTGGAGAGACACCCTGTTCTAGAGCACAAATGACAGCCCACATCCTTCACTGTCCAAAGAAAAACACAGAGAATTCATTTTCTTCCAGCTCCAGTTTTCTCAGCTGTGCCGTTTAGAAGTTCCCTGTCCCAGTTTATCCTGCCTGCGTCCACACTCAGAAAATTGCTAGACTAGCAAGTTATCCTGATGACCAAGAAAGGTAAAGGCTCAGTTCAGTATGTCTAGGCTCCTCGTAACAAAGGCTCTTGACCCATACTGTTCACTACAACACCACCCCTCCCTCTCTCCACCCATAATGTTCACTACTACACCACCCCTCCCTCTCTCCACCCATACTGTTCACTACCACACCACCCCTCCCATACTATTCACTACACCACCCCTGCCTCTCTCCACCGATCCTGTTCACTACTACACCACTCCTCCCTCTCTCCACCCATACTGTTCACTACCACACCACCCCTCCCTCTCTCCACCCATACTGTTCACTACTACACCACTCCTCCCTCTCTCCACCCATACTGTTCACTACCACACCACCCCTCCCTCTCTCCACCCATACTGTTCACTACTACAAGACCCCTCGGACTCTCTCCACCCATACTGTTCACTACTACACCACTCCTCCCTCTCTCCACCCATACTGTTCACTACTACACCACTCCTCCCTCTCTCCACCCATACTGTTCACTACTACACCCCCCCCTCTCTCCACCCATACTGTTCACTACTACACCACTCCTCCCTCTCTCCACCCATACTGTTCACTACCACACCACCCCTCCCATACTATTCACTACAACACCCCTGCCTCTCTCCACCGATCCTGTTCACTACTACACCACTCCTCCCTCTCTCCAACCATACTGTTCACTACCACACCACCCCTCCCTCTCTCCACCCATACTGTTCACTACTACACCACCCCTCCCTCTCTCCACCCATACTGTTCACTACTGAACCACCCATCCCTCTCTCCACCCATACTGTTCACTACTACACCACCCCTCCCTCTCTCCACCCATACTGTTCACTACTAAACCACCCATCCCTCTCTCCACCCATACTGTTCACTACTACACCACCCCTCCCTCTCTCCACCCATACTGTTCACTACTAAACCACCCATCCCTCTCTCTAGCAAGTTATCCTGATGACCAAGAAAGGCAAAGGCTCAGTTCAGTATGTCTAGGCTCCTCGTAACAAAGGCTCTCGACCCATACTGTTCACTAGTACACCACCCCTCCCTCTCTCCACCCATACTGTTCACTACTACACCATCCCTCCCCTCGCCAGCCATACTGTTCACTACTACAAGACCCCTCGCCCACTCTCCACCCATACTGTTCACTACAACACCCCCCCCCTCCCTCTCTCCACCCATACTGTTCACTACTACACAACCCCTCCCTCTCTCCACCCATACTGTTCACTACTACACCACCCCTCCCATACTGTTCACCACTACACCACTCCTCCCCCTCTCCACCCATACTGTTCACTACTACACCACCTCTCACTCTCTCCACCCATACTGTTCACTACTATACCCCCCCCCCTTCTCTCCACACATACTGTTCACTACTACACCACCCCCCCCCCTACCCATACTGTTCACTACTACACCACCCCTCCCTCTCTCCACCCATACTGTTCACTACTACACCCCCCCCTCTCTCCACCCATACTGTTCACTACTACACCACCCCCCCTCTCTCCACCCATACTGTTCACTACTACACCACCCCCCCTTCTCTCCACCCATACTGTTCACTACTACACCACCCCCCCCCCTCTCTCCACCCATACTGTTCACTACTACACCACCCCTCCCTCTCTCCACCCATACTGTTCACTACTAAACCACCCCTCCCTCTCTCTAGCAAGTTATCCTGATGACCAAGAAAGGTAAAGGCTCAGTTCAGTATGTCTAGGCTCCTCGTAACAAAGGCTCTCGACCCATACTGTTCACTAGTACACCACCCCTCCCCTCTCTCCACCCATACTGTTCACTACTACACCATCCCTCCCTCACGCCAGCCATACTGTTCACTACTACAAGACCCCTCGCCCTCTCTCCACCCATACTGTTCACTACTACAAGACCCCTCGCCCTCTCTCCACCCATACTGTTCACTACTACACCACCCCTCCCTCTCTCCACCCATACTGTTCACTACTACACCACCTCTCCCTCTCTCCACCCATACTGTTCACTACTACACCCCCCCCCTCTCTCCACCCATACTGTTCACTACTACACCACCCCCCCCTCTCTCCACCCATACTGTTCACTACTACACCACCCCTCCCTCTCTCTACTCATACTGTTCACTACTACACCCCCCCCCTCTCTACACCCATACTGTTCACTACTACACCCCCCCCCTCTCTCCACCCATACTGTTCACTACTACACCCCCCCCCTCTCTCCACCCATACTGTTCACTACTACACCACCCCTCCCTCTCTCCACCCATACTGTTCACTACTACACCACCTCTCCCTCTCTCCACCCATACTGTTCACTACTACACCCCCCCTTCTCTCCACCCATACTGTTCACTACTACACCCCCCCTCTCTACACCCATACTGTTCACTACTACACCCCCCCCTCTCTCCACCCATACTGTTCACTACTACACCCCCCCCCCTCTCTCCACCCATACTGTTCACTACTACACCACCCCCCCTCTCTCCACCCATACTGTTCACTACTACACCCCCCCTCTCTCCACCCATACTGTTCACTACTACACCACCCCTCCCTCTCTCCACCCATACTGTTCACTACTACACCCCCCCCCTCTCTCCACCCATACTGTTCACTACTACACCACTCTTTCCCTCTCTCCACCCATACTGTTCACTACTACACCACCACCCCTCTCTCCACCCATACTGTTCACTACTACACCCCCCCTCTCTCCACCCATACTGTTCACTACTACACCCCCCCCTCTCTCCACCCATACTGTTCACTACTACACCACTCTTTCCCTCTCTCCACCCATACTGTTCACTACTACACCCCCCCTCTCTCCACCCATACTGTTCACTACTACACCACCCCTCCCTCTCTCCACCCATACTGTTCACTACTACACCACCCCTCCCTCTCTCCACCCATACTGTTCACTACTACACCCCCCCCCTCTCTCCACCCATACTGTTCACTACTACACCACTCTTTCCCTCTCTCCACCCATACTGTTCACTACTACACCACTCTTTCCCTCTCTCCTTGCTTTCTTGAGGACAACCCTTATTTTTGTTTCCTTACAACGCACCCTAACCCATCTGGCTGGGACTGTCTATGATCCCCAATGGTGATGCCTGTGCTGTGCTGTGTTGTGTGTGTGTGTGTGTGTGTGTGTGTGTGTGTGTGTGTGTGTGTGTGTGTGTGTGTGTGTGTGTGTGCACGCGTGTGCCTAGTACCTGGGCCCATGTCCAAAAATTACAGAGCTCTCAATAGGAAGGCCAAGCAGGGGGAGGGTTAGCCCCAGTTCAGCAGCTGGGAAAGGCTGTTTTCAGTTACTACACCGGCCTTGCTTTAACAACTTAGCTAAAGTCTTGGAACAGAATCTGACCATGTTACTGTAAACTCTCTGCTGGTGTTTCGAGTCACAACCCATAATGACTACGTTATTCCAGTGACTGAGGAATCAGGAACATAATGACGTATTTTTGATCAGGCATAAATAACAGGTTTTCATAATGGAAGAGACTACAGTGTCTCTCACACGCACACGCACACACACACACAGACAGAGAGAGAGACTCGTCCACCAATGGGACAGAGGGTATAGTGTCCATGGCCTGTCCACTGTGTTCCTCCACTGCTGTGATTGAGATGGAGAGCAAGAAGTGGAAGCACCTCTATTAATATAGTCTTTCAGGGTCCAGCACTGAATGTTTGCATATAAACAATGAGGAAAAATAGGAAGAGAGAAAGATCTTTCTTAGTATGAATTTAGAGGCTCCTCCTCTCCCTCACTGAATCTCTAATGCAACCCCAAAGGATATAAGAGCTACTGTACAGTCCTCCTGCCTTTCTGTATCGGTATAGCCTCTTAGTTTCTCTATTCCTCTCTCATCACCGATTCTTTTCACTTTCCCATTTCAAGATGTCCCTCCCACATTCTCTGTAGTGTCTGTATTCAGCTCTTTCAAGCTCTGTCATGGATGGAAGATAATGAAGCAGCACATAGAATGTCTCCCATTGCACCATAATGGACTGAGATATTAAACTAAGAGGAAATACAAGGAAGAGGAATAAGAAGAATTGCTATTCAGTATCCCAATTAGCAATGTTTAGCAAATGTCAACACAATGTTTAGCATGTGTCAATACCAGAAGAAACGTGACTGACTCAACACCCATCCATGCAGTGTGACGACTGTACCTACAACTGATGACAATTCCCAGCAATATAAAGTGACAGGAGGCACTGTTTTCAGGGTAAAATAACTGCTATGCAATGCATTATGGAAATGTCCTCATCCTATGAATACTAATGACCACAGCGTGTGTGTGCATGTGTGTGTGTGTGAGAATACATTAGGATAGATGTGACAGTGTGACAGGTGCTTCTGAGGGTTTCACAGACTCTGGATCAGTCACCCATGTCTCCAAATGCAGCTCAGTTCTAATTTAGACATCAAACTCAGGCCTGAAGCGGTCGGCAACATCAAACCAACTATATGGGTTATGCATGAGAAAAACTCCACATGTAGGCTACGCCTGTGATGTATATCAATATGAAATGTTACTTTAACAGTGGTGAAGTTGCAGAAGGTGAGAGTTATTAGATAAGTTAATAAATTGATTATTATAGTTTCGATTATCACCAGCGAGTACGGATGCTTTATGGTTATGTAGAACATAAAACCCTTTTCTCATTGCTCTTGAAGCTTCAAAGTGCAGTATACCTCAAAATGCATGATATTAGTGTCGGCCGCTTACAACACATCTCTGCGGGGGGGGGGGGGGGGGGTGTTCATTCCACCCTTGGTTGTTCTCCTTGAGTGTGGATAACGTCTTTTCTGTGGGAGTCAGCCAAACATTCGTATTCTCAACAGCATGGTGGAATCACAGCAGCTGTACTAGAATATAGAACGTCAGCTATCCGTTCGTGACAGGCAGTCAGAGACATGGGGAGTATTTTATAGTCCCTGTAGAGGGGATAGGGGAGGATGAATTGAAGAATGTTTCGTAAGTGTGCGCGGCTCCACCTTCCTATTGCGTAAACTACCTACTTTATGTACAGTGCTGTATATCAAACGCTGAGAGGAAACACTCTGACTAGATTCAGTAAGATGACCTGCCCTGCACTTACTTAAAGCCATTTGAAGATCATTCCCCACTCTATGTTTCTGCCACTAAGCTGATAGCACTGACCTGTGATACAATCATCCAACATAAAATCTAATCTTATAGCTAACACTCCAAGGAGACTGCACGGCAACATGAATAAATCCCTGCCCTGTAACATGTAGGCTCATAAAGACAGATTCACTACCCGTAACGTGTAGGCTCAAAGACAGATTCACTACCTGTAACGTGGAGGCTCATAAAGACAGATTCACTACCTGTAACGTGTAGCCTCACAAATACAGATTCACTACCTGTAACGTGTAGGCTCAAAGACAGATTCACTACCTGTAATGTGTAGGCTCAAAGACAGATTCACTACCTGTAACCTCACAAAGACAGATTCACTACCTGTAACGTGTAGGCTCAAAGACAGATCCACTACCTGTAACGTGTAGGCTCACAAAGACAGATTCACTACGTGTAACGTGTAGGCTCAAAGACAGATTCACTACGTGTAACGTGTAGGCTCACAAAGACAGATTGTAGGCTCACAAAGACAGATTCACTACCCGTAACGTGTAGGCTCAAAGACAGATTCACTACCTGTAACGTGGAGGCTCAAAGACAGATTCACTACCTGTAACGTGTAGGCTCACAAAGACAGATTCACTACCTGTAACGTGGAGGCTCACAAAGACAGATTCATTACCTGTAACGTGTAGGCTCACAAAGACAGATTCATTACCTGTAACGTGTAGGCTCACAAAGACAGATTCACTACCTGTAACGTGTAGGCTCAAAGACAGATTCACTACCTGTAATGTGTAGCCTCACAAAGACAGATTCACTACGTGTAACGTGTAGGCTCAAAGACATATTCACTACCTGTAACGTGTAGGCTGATAAAGACAGATTCACTACCTGTAACATGTAGGCTCAAAGACAGATTCACTACCTGTAACGTGTAGGCTGATAAAGACAGATTCACTACCTGTAACGTGTAGGCTGATAAAGACAGATTCACTACCTGTAACGTGTAGCCTCACAAAGACAGATTCACTACCTGTAACGTGTAGGCTCACAAAGACAGATTGTAGGCTCACAAAGACAGATTCACTACCCGTAACGTGTAGGCTCAAAGACAGATTCACTACCTGTAACGTGGAGGCTCATAAAGACAGATTCATTACCTGTAACGTGTAGCCTCACAAAGACAGATTCACTACCTGTAACATGTAGGCTCACAAAGACAGATTGTAGGCTCACAAAGACAGATTCACTACCTGTAACTGGTAGGCTCAAAGACAGATTCACTACCTGTAACGTGTAGGCTCATAAAGACAGATTCACTACCTGCCCCGATGGGAGCAGTAGACTCAACCCTGCATAGATCCTGCACTAGGTGAAAGGTGAACACCACGATGGATGAGTGGATATCGAGTCCAGTCACCCTTCCTCTTCTCCCTTCCTAAGCACTGATCAGCTCCAATCCCATTATAGTAGACAACATTAAGTAGACAAGCATTACCAAGAGACCAAGTGACCCAACCAAGTGGCTTGTTCCTCTCAGGGAAATCGATTGTTGTCCAGCCAGCTCACACCCCAGAATAATGTCTCACACAATCACACTTACTGTTAGCACTATGCCTAAACACTGCCCTGTGTGTTCTTCTTAGTTTCTGTCTATAAAACATCTACACCAATTAATTCCACAGAGGTTGTTTTTATTCCAATTTGGAGTGTTCAAATGTGAACAGGAAGAAAGATCCATGAGCCACAGGCAAATTAATTAAGTGTTTCATCCTGCAGAACAAATCGCAAAATATCTAGTGTAAAGTCCACTTACCTCTTATGAAAAGTATTGTGAGGATGTAGACACAACACATGCCAATAATCCATACAGAATGCCTTAAATTTCCACATTTTCTGCTCCTAAGTTCTCCTGCAGAAGATCAACAGGGGGCCAAGATAAGGAGACAGCGCTGGTTAGCCCATGGTGCCAGGTGTTGTATGTTCATGTTAGCAGATCCAGTAAACATCATGGCACCACAGGTATTGAACATTGCCCAGGTGTTGAATGTGTGAATCCAGACATAGATCCTCCTCTTCTGGCACACTGTCTTGGTCCTGAGTGGGTAAACTTCTCTGGAGCACTACAGTGCTTCTATGGAACTCCCCAGGTTAAAACCGTTCTGGACGTGTGTCTCAACACCAACACAGATGAGAACCAGGTCCATCTAAAGCAGTCTTAGATCAGGATCCAGACCAAAATCTATTTGGATCTGTTTGGATCAACTCAGACCAAATTGAAGTCAGGATCTGCTTAAAATAACTTCTACACTGTAGACTGCAACAGCTCGTATCCAGGTCACTCAGGCTGTCCTCTGTTCCCGTCCCTCCAGAGCGTGTGTCAGGCTGGTAGTCTGTGGGGAGGCATGGCTATAGATCCACCGCTCCAGAAGATACTGGAGTCTGTGGGAGTACAGAAGCACTGAGGAATAATCCTTCATACAACACACATGCCTCTCTTCTCTGATAGACACAGTCTCAAACAGGCTTAGCAATGGGCCTCTTCTTCCTCCTCCTCCTCTTTGGCCGCAGAAGCAAACTTTCTCAATGAAGGCAAGAGATGGTGACTCCTCTACCTCTATCACTCCCTCCCTGCGTCTCTGACCCCGTTCCTCTCCCCCTGTTCCTCCTCTCTGACTTTAGACTCTCTTCTCCCTCAATATCTGTACCTTCACGTTCTCTCTCTCTCACTCACTCTCTGCTGAAGTGAATTACAGCTGCTGCCATCTACATAGATCCTCCCCGAAATGTGCCAATTCTGGTTGCCAGGCAACATTATGGTACTATTGAAACTGCAAATGGAAGCCTGCAGCAAGGGCCCTCATTGGACAGACGGTCGATGGGGAGTGGCCACAATATTATCCACAACTGCACGAGTGTACACCCATGCTGTAATCAGAATAGGCAGAGGCTACAAGTGCTGAGTTGTTCAGGGAATAAAATCCTCAATGTTGCATATTTGAGCTTTAAACCGTCAAGGTCAAGGAGGTATTGCAGTGAACACAATGGCCCATGAATTGTATGAGAGAATGAAAATACCTGGTCTCTAAATGAAGCTATTCATGAAGTCATTGAATATCTAAGGTGTGAATGGTTGTGTGTGAACAGGTGGTGTGAAGGCTATCGGCAGGAAAATGAAAACAGGATGTCAATTGAATTTGTATTCATGGAGTGGTTGGAGGTGACCGAGCAATGCCCTGGATCAAACAGCGGCATATCATCCTTATCATCAGCTGAGCATCAACTGAGATTTTACAAACATGGCTCCCCTAGACAAGCGCAGGTCTGTTCTCTGAGAGGCCGTGCCAGACTGTTGTACCACCCCGTCCCAGGGGCCATGGGAAACAGGGGTACGGATGAGGCCCGGGCCTATCATCATCTCATCATTATTCAACCCCCATCCATCACCATCCCCCATACCACCACACACACACACACACACACACACACACACACACACACACACACACACACACACACACACACACACACACACTAAAGTGCCCTGTTGATCTGGGCATTTAGCTCCTTCTCCCCCTGACTGGCAGTCATGGCATGCCCCCTTTCACACACTTCTAAGCACAATATGAGCTTCCTCTGTTACAGAAAGAACCAGCCAATGGCACCCAGAAAACACAACACAAAGAGATAGGCAGCAACACTGAACACCTATTGTGAACAGAGTGAGGAATTCATTCATCTGCAATCAATCAGTAGTCTGTCTCAAAGGCCTGGGTGCCCCATTTACAAACATCTGACAAAATGAATCAAAACCAACACAGACAGTTCAATTGTCTCTCTTCTTAATCATGATTTGTTCCTTGAATGCATAATACTGTATATTCTACTGAACTAACGCAGTGGACTGTAAACAAGTGGGCTATTGCTTTGCTGTTTAAATTATGGAATGTTTTATTTAATATGAATTTACTAAACAATTGTGAAAGCAACATACTGAATTAGAGACACCACAAATGCACTAAGGTCTGGATAAAATTAATGGACATCAACGTTGGTTTTATGAACACAAATCCACAATGTTAACTGATAGCGATAGCCATGTTTGTTTTCTATTTATCCATCTCAATTCATTAATGTTTGTTGATTCACACAGACATATCCATTAGATCTTCTCTCTAATTGAAGTGAAGAGCACTAGCTACAGGCGTTAGTTTGTGTGGGTGGTAGTTCTTCTGTCTCTGTGATCACAAAACTGTAGAGCGTGTCTGAGGGGGTAGAGAGATGGGAGCATCCACTGGTCAAAACATTGGTCTGATTCTCACACACACACACACACACACACACACACCTCTCTCTGGTGATATGTTATTCAGATGGATAACAGACAGAATCAGATAGCAAGAGACATACAGAGCCTTCAGAAAGTATTCATACCCCTTGACTTATTCAACATTTTGTTGTGTTACAGCCTAAATTCAAAATGTATTTAAAAAAAAGTGCTCTCATCCATCTACAAACAATACCCCACAATGACAAAGTAAAAACAGGTTTTAGAAATTGTTAATTGAAAATGAAATACAGAAATATTTCATTTACATATAGTACCAGTGAAAAGTTTGGACACACCTACTCATTCAAGGGTTTTTCTTTATTTTTACTATTTTCTACATTGTAGAATAATCGTGAAGAAAACTATGAAATAACACATGAAATCATGTAGTAACCAAAAAAGGGTTAAACAAATCCAAATATATTTTATATTTGAGATTCTTCAAAGTAGTCACCCTTTGCCTTGATGACACCTTTGCACACTCTTGGCATTCTCTCAACCAGCTTCATGAGGTAGTCACCTGGAATGCATTTAAATTAACAGGTGTGCCTTGTTAAAAGTTAATTTGTGGAATTTATTTATGAGTATGGGTAGTTACATATTTTTTCAATTTCCCAATGATGGAGACCACTGTGCTCTTGGAAACTTTAAACACTGTAGAAATAGTTTTATACCCTTCCCCAGATATATACCTCATCACAATTCTGTCTTGGAGATCTACATACAGTTCCTTGGACTTCATGGTATAGTTTCTGCTCTGACATGCACTGTAAACTGTGGGACCTTATATAGACAGGTGTGTTCCTTTCTAAATCATGTCCAAACAAGTGAATTGGCCACAGGTGGACTCCAATCAAGTTGTTATGATAAATCAAGAAGGATCAAAGGAAATTATAGCCCCTGAGCTCAGTTTGGATTGTCATATCAAAGGGTTGTGAATACTTATGTAAATTAGATATTTCTAGAGCTGACTCCATTTAGTCGGCTGAATTATTTTGGGTCGAGCAGTAGAAAATACACTATATATACAAAAGTATGTGGACACCCCTTCAAATTAGTGGATTTGGTTATTTCAGCCACACCCGTTGTTGACAGGTGTATAAAATTGAGCACACAGCCATGCAATCTCCATAGACGATAATTTGCAGTAAAATGGCCTTACTGAAGAGCTCAGTGACTTTCAACGTGGCACCGCCATAGGATGCTGCCTTTCCAACAAGTCAGTTCATCTAATTTCTGCCCTGCTAGAGCTGTCCCTGTCAACTGTAAGTGGAAATGTCTAGGAGCAACAAGGCTCAGCCACAAAGTGGTAGGCCACACAACCTCACAGAATGGGACCGCCGAGTGCTGAAGCGTGTCCTCGGTTGCAACTCTCACTACCGAGTTCCAAACTGCCTCTGGAAGCAACGTCAGCACAACACTGTTTGTCAGGAGCTACATGAAATAGGTTTCCACTGCCGAGCAGCCACACACAAGCCTATGAGTGGTGTAAAGCTCGCCGCCATTGGATACTGGAGCTGTGTAAACGCATTCTCTGGAGTGATGAATCACGCTTCACCATCTGGCAGTCCGACAGACGTACCTGGGTTTGGCGGATGCCAAGAAAAAGATACCTGCCCGAATGCATAGTGCCAACTGTAAAGTTTGGTGGAGGAGAAATAATGGTCTGGGGCTGTTTTTCATGGTTCAGGCTCCTTACTTACAGCGAAGGGAAATCATATTATTTTTTTATACCTTTTTCTCCCCAATTTCGTGGTATCCAATTGGTAGTTACAATCTTGTCTCATCGCTGCAACTCCCGTATGGCCTCGGGAGAGGCGAAGGTCGAGAGCTGTGCGTCCTCTGAAACACACTGCTTCTTGACACAATGCCCGCTTAACACAGAAGCCAGTCGCACCAATGTGTTGGAGGAAATACCGTACACCTGGCGACCAGGTGTCAGAGTGCATTGCGCCCGGTCCGCCACAGGAGTCACTAGAGCGCAATGGGACAAGAACATCCCTACCGGCCAAACCCTCCCCTAACCTGAACGACGCTGGGCTAATTGTGCGACGCCCATTAGGTCTCCCGGTCGCGACCGGCTGCAACAGCCTGGAGTCGAACCAGGATCTCTAGTGGCACGGCTAGCACTGCGATGAGGCGATGGGAAATCTTAACACTACAGCATACAATGACATTCTAGACAATTGTGTGCTTCCAACTTTTGGGCAACAGTTTGGGGAAGGCTCTTTCCTGTTTCAGCATGACGAAGGCTCTTTCCTGTTTCAGCATGACAATGCCCCAGTGCACAAAGCGAAGTTCATACAGAAATGGTTTGTCGAAATCGGTTTGTAAGAACTTGACTGGCCTGCACAGACCTTAATCCCATCGAACACCTTTGGGAGGAATTGGAACGCCAACTGCGAGCCAGGCCTAATCACCCAACATCAGTGCCCAACCTCACTAATGCTCTTGTGGCTGAATGGAAGCAAGTCCCTGCAGCAATGTTCCAACATCTGGTGGAAAGCCTTCCCAGAAGAGTGAAGGCTGTTATAGCAGCAAAGAGGGGACCAACACCATGTTAATGCCCATGATTTTGTAATGAGATGTTCGACAAGCAGGCATCCACATACTTTTGTAGTGTAAATATATATTTTTAAATGGCACACAAGACACTTGTCTGATTCATGCATGTCTCAGTGAACTAATCCATTACAGAGGCCCCGGGATAGCACACCAGTATCACTAGTAGTACATTTGCCCTTAATTGGTTATGGTAATTTCTGTTAATGTATTCAATATATTATCATTAGTCTTTTACCGCTCTCATTTTCGAAGTGAACACTGTTTGCAGACCACACAACCTAGGCTACACTTGTGAGGAACAAGTTTAGGTTCATTTCATTCCATTTAAGACAGTTGTCAATTTATTAATTGTCTTTTATTTGTAGCGCTCCTGTCAATCTTGAGTAAGGTCACCTGATTATACATAGAAGTAGACCTAGGCTACCTGGCCTACATGCAAATGTAGACCTATAAATATGGGGATCTGATATGATTTATGATTGTCTTAACTCACCACCACTGTGGCGCTTCTCAAACAAAATGTTTTCTTCACCTAAAACAGCAAGTAAACTAAGTCTGTTTTTACATCCATTGAGAATGACAATAGTTCCTCAAAGTAGCCTATTTGAAAAATATTTTGATAATCACTTGGGGTGAAAGGGGGAAAAAATGTAATGCTCTGATCTGGGGGAAACGTCATAAAATAGGCCTACCTGATTACTTCTTATCCCTTGTGCAAATAGCCTACAGCTGTGTCTGTCTGGAGCTCACTAGAGTGGGAAACTCTGAGGGCCCAGAATATTTGATACAATGTTGTAAATTTGCTAGCAGAGCTTGAGGCCGGACCAATTAATAGTTGATACAATGTTTCAAGTTCGTTGCAGACAGGCCATGTGTAGCCAATGTGATTTATAGGATATTTATTTTATCAGGATATTTTCTACCTGCAGGCTGCAATGTTTTTATTAGTTGGCTTTATGTAGGCTATTTTTATATAGTTGGCAATGACAATAGAAGTTGGCAAAGGCAATAGAACCACATTATAATGATTGAGATACGAATACTATTATAAATTAAATGAAACTGTTACATGAAAATGTGCATATGAAAATCATAACTGGCACTCAGATCGGTAGAAATTGTAAGATAAATTGGCACTTCAAATGGAAAAAGTTGCCGACCCCTGGTGCAGCCCATTACCAGCAACTTCAGGAGCGTAATGGCAGAATCTGCGAAGACCAGCAGCAGATGGAGGACCAGGCTTAAAGCATCAGACAAGCACAGTAGTCTACATACGTCCGGCACCGACAGAGATGGCCGCCTTGCTTCGCGTTCCTAGGAAACTATGCAGTATTTTGTTTTTTTATGTGTTATTTCTTACATTGGTACCCCAGGTAATCTTAGGTTTCATTACATACAGTCGGGAGGAACTACTGAATATAAGAGCAACGTCTACTCACCATCATTACGACCAGGAATATGACTTTCCCGAAGCGGATCCTGTGTTTTGCCTTCCACCCAGAACAATGGATCGGATCCCAGCCGGAGAACCTAAACAACGTCGCCGTAAAAGGGGCAAACGAAGCGGTCAGGCCCAATGATAACCCTGAAGGAGCTACAAAGCTCCACAGCGGCGATTGGAGTATCTATCCATAGGACCACTTTAAGCCGTACACCCCACAGAGCTGAGCTGTATGGAAGAGTGGCCAGAAAAACGGCATTGCTTAAAGAAAAAAATAAGCAAACACGTTTGGTGTTCGCCAAAAGGCATGTGGGAGACTACCCAAACATATGGAAGAAGGTACTCTGGTCAGATGAGACTAAAATTAAGCTTTTTGGCCATCAAGGAAAACACTATGTCTGGCACAAACCCAACACCTCTTATCACCCTGAGAACACCATCCCCACCGTGAAGCATGGCGTGGCAGCATTATGCTGTGGGGATGTTTTTCAGGGACTGGGAAACTGGTCAGAATTGAAGGAATGATGGATGGCACTAAATACAGGGAGATTCTTGACGGAAACCAGTTTCAGTCTTCCAGAGATTTGAGACTGGGACGGAGGTTCACCTTCCAGCAGGACAATGACCCTAAGCATACTGCTAAAGCAACACTTGAGAGGTATAAGGGGAAACATTAACATTTCTTGGAATGGCCTATTCAAAGCCCAGACTCTGTGGTATGACTTAAAGATAGCTGTACACCAGCGGAACCCATCCAACTTGAAGGAGCTGGAGCAGTTTTGCCTTGAAGAATGGTCAAAAATCCCAGTGGCTAGATGTGCCAAACTTATAGAGACATACCCCAAGAGACTTGCAGCTGTAATTGCTGAAAAGGTAGTTATGCACGCTCAAGTTTTCATTTAAAAAAATATCTTATTTCATGTTTGTTTCACAAATATTTTTTTTTGTATCTTTAAAGTGGTAGGCATGTTGTGTAAATCAAATTATACAACCCCCCCCAAAAAATCAATTTTCATTCCAGGTTGTAAGGCAACATAATAGGAAACATGCCAAGGGGGGTGAATACTTCCGCAAGCCACTGTAAAGTCCCTGTTTAGGGGACATGTGTGCTTCTGGTCCAGCGTCCGACACACATTTACTCCTGGTTCCCTTGGACACAGAGTATGGTTCCCTTGGACACAGAGTATGGTTCCCTTGGACACAGAGTATGGTTCCCTTGGACACAGAGTATGGTTCCCTTGGACACAGAGTATATTTTCTGAGCCCGTGTGACATAGATGTGAAATCTGAAACCACTTAAAGCTGGGATGTCCCTCCCACCATTTCATTCACTCTTCTGACTGTCCATCAACTCCTGGCTGAAAGCCACTGACAAAGAACATGGCTGCAATCGTTTCATCGTAGCGCAGCAGGAGAGTGGTTTCATCACGGTACATTCAGCACATTCAGAGATCGATTTATCTAAAATAATTCATCGATTTTAAACAAACACTTTCTGTTTGTCATAGACAGACAAGATGAATATGAGATGAAAGGCGAGTTCCTAACAAGTTCAGGAAGCCATGCTCTCTGAGATGTTCACAGGGATGGAGGAAGATGTTTTGATCAAGAAAGACCTTTAGAAAATATGCAAATTTTCTCTAACACTAAACATACAAATATATATTTTACAGTTATAAGGAAGGTGAAATCTTATAGTTAGTCGTTTTATAATGTGATTATACTATATTTAGAAATAATATAAGTAAATTAAACCCTTACTCATTCAGTTTTGTTGAATAGGAAATACATCATTAAATATTTCATTTTTTTCATATTTGTACTGTGTACTTGAGCTTGTGTCCTCAAAAATGATTACACCTCAGCAATTTATAACTATTCTTACAAGAAAGGTGAGATTTTAAACTTTTTTGAGTATGCAGCCTTACTAATTATTGTTTATGGCCCTCGTGATAAATAATAACTTTTGGCGATTACGTAGACTACATTTTCAATTACATTTAACTGGATGAAAACCAATATTAACACATTTTTAGATACGGCACATCTCAAACTACTCCAGACTGACGGAACATAAAAAGGAGATTATCATAGAACATAGAAAGTCAGAACTCTTTGGTGGTTGAATGACGTCACTCACACCTCTGACCATCATTCTTTATGAGGCATAACCTTTATGACAAAGACATTACATTACCCCAGTAAGAGAACAGCTATCTCACTGCATAACCACCAAGTTTAAAGTCAAGGTCAAATTTCCAATGGATGGCATGGTGTTACATTAACAGTGCTGTGTGTTCTGGAGACCAGCCAAAGACCCCAACATATTCTAAGAGCAAATGTGGAATCACAGCTGAAAGCATTTATCAGTGTCAGACAAATACTGCCTCTTTATGGCTAGATCATCATTGTGCTGTATCAATATGAATCTGCTAGTCCAGCAAAATGAAAGTCGCTAAAGGGCACACAGTGGTATCAGTTGAGCCATCAATCAGAATAAATGTGCTTATACAGAGAGCTGCTTGACATGCTCCAGCACCGACTGCGGTCTGCTACTACAGACTGACATGGAGCATTATCGTAGTATGACCCTCACTCTACTTAACATTCCTAGTCAATCACTGATACCCAACCAGGTCAATCTCATCATGGCAGCCAGTTGTCCGCTAAGAGTGAGACTTGAATATGAAGTCAAACAAATAAAGAGAAATGGCCCCCGTCTAGCGCCCCGCCCCGTACGTCGAGAGGCAGCCTACCCTACATGTCAGCACTACAACATGGGGTAGGGTGACCCAGGAGAGGGGTCTGGCTTCAGGGGTGGAGGGGGAGATGAGAGATGAGATGCAGTGGTCAATCTATAGAAGTTGAAATGCAACATGGTGGAATAAAGTGTAAAGAGAATGTGTAAGAATAAAGCAGGGAGAAAGAAAGGGCAGGATGGTGGGTTAAGGAGGGATAGAAGGATGCAGTTAGAGGAAGGAACGAGGGGATGTGATTATGGATGGCTGCTACAGGTTTACGATGGCTAACTGTGAGCAGACTCTCATATTAATCATATAATGATGGTGTTTTCATCAGCCTGATCATTGCGAAACTAAAGAACAAGGTGAAATAAGTGTGTCCCTGAACAGTGAAAGACAATTTGAATGGTCATGCCTTAGAATTGCACTCCCCCTAGTGGCAGCTAGCTAGCTGTAGTCTTCTGTCAAATGCGTACGGCAGTACACAACATTTCCTCCCCAATTTTATTCAATTCAGAAATCACATAATCACACACAACATATACTAGAAAACAATATTTATTCATATCTCATTTCAATACAAGGATGCCCTGCAATTGAACCTTGACCTATGAGGGTGAAAACGATTCTCTCTGATGTATATACAGCATTGCTGAATTCATAAAGCTGTTTCTTCTGGAACACTTGAAGGTAATTCTTTATGATAATCCCAAGCCGTTTGCAAATATGAGCCACTGATGCATCAGAAAAGGCAATCATGTACTCAGTTGTATTTCTAAATCAGAAGAAATAGATGTTGTGTATGCAAGACCCCAATAGGGAAAGGGAAATCTAGTATAGAGGATTGTCTTAAATGTATTTTAGCTACATTACAGTATAGAAGGTGAGCACAGTAAAAGAGCAGTGAGGAGATCCATATAGATTCTTCAAAACAAACAAAAAAACATTTGAAGTGATAAGTAGGCATTGATCTGAAGCCGAAAAAAAGGAAATTCCCATGAGCATCACAATGCATACTTCACCCATGCTCTACCAAGGTATTCCAGCACACAGCTTTGACCTACTACAGTATCTATGTTGGTCTATTGTACTTCCAACAATGTGTAGGCAGGTTGCTTAGGATTCAAACCTTCTCAAACAGCCTAATGCATATTCTTAGAGGTGCTCCCACAATAATGGGATTTGTACTGCATACAAGGTAACGTATTGTGTTCTTCCCACCCCACACGAAGACATTACCCCATTTCATGACCTTTTCAAGCTTTTTTTATTATCTGAAAGCAACCTTTGCTTTTATACTGACAACACCATCAGGCTTAATTGAGTGAGGTCCTCTACTCAGACAATTAATCCACACGTAAAACGGTCAACCGAATCGTTTCTAGTCATCTCTCCTCATTCCAAGCTTTTTCTTCTTTGGATTTTATATGGTGATTGGCAAATAACTTTCATAATAAGGTGAATTACCACAACAGACCTCATTTCATCTTTCAATCACCCACGTGGGTATAACCAATGAGGAGATGGCATGTGGGTATATACTTCTAAAAGCCTATGAGGAGATGGGAGAGGCAGGACTTG
Organism: Oncorhynchus mykiss; assembly: GCF_057628025.1. Classification (NCBI taxonomy): domain Eukaryota; kingdom Metazoa; phylum Chordata; class Actinopteri; order Salmoniformes; family Salmonidae; genus Oncorhynchus; species Oncorhynchus mykiss. Next base: position 61,278,976 of record NC_143037.1, read on the forward strand.
CGTCGCGTTCTGCATCACAAATAGAAGCAACTTCTATTTTAGCGCCTGGCAATGCAATGATTGAATAACATGTTTGTATACATTTATTTTACAACTCTCGTGCACGGTTTGGGCAGCGTGCTCAAGTAATGATGGACTGTAGTTTCTCTTTGCTTATTTGAGCTGCTCTTGCCATAGTATGGACTTGGTCTTTTACCAAATAGGGCTATCTTCTGTATACCGTCCTACCTTGTAACAACACAACTGATTGTCTCAAAAGCATTGAGAAGGAAAGAAATTCCACAAATGAACTTTTAACAAGGCACACCTGCTAATTGAAATGCATTCCAGGTGACTACAACATGAAACTGGTTGAGAGAATGTCAAGAGTGTGCAAAGCTGTCATCAAGGCTCCCGAGTGGCGCAGTGGTCTAAGGCACTGCATCTCAGTGCAAGAGGCGTCACTATATCCCTGGTCCGAATCCAGGCTGAATCACATCCGGCCGTGATTGGGAGTCCCATGGGTTGGCGCACAATTGGCCCAGCATTGTCCGGGTTTGGCCGGAGTAGGCCGTCATTGTAAAGAATATGTTGAATATGTTCTTAACTGACTTGTCTAGTTAAATACAGGTTAAATTCAAGTAAAAATGTAAAAGGCAAAGGGCTATTTGAAAAATCTCTAATATATTTTGATTTGTTTAAAACTTTTTCGGTTACCACATGATTCCATATATGTTATTTCATAGTTTTGATGTCTTCACTATTATTCTACAATGTAGAAAATAGTCAAAATCAAGAAAATCCCTTGAATGAGTAGGTGTTCTAAAAATTTTGACTGGTAGTGTATGTACTATATCTTTAGATATAGATATATATATTGTAAATGTAATATTGTTGCAAAAATAAATATAAATACACACAAATGTAATGCTTTTCGACCTGTCCCCAAATTAATATAATTGGTTCAGAGTTTGTTTTGATATTTCAACCTGCGTGTCATTGATTGCATTTTGTGTGGGGGGACTAAATAAATTTGCGCACGATGATGATGACGTAGTTTGGGCATGGTGTAAGACATGAAGGTCAGTCAATAAGGAACATTTGAAGAACTTTGAAAGTTTCTTCAAGTGCAGTCGCAAAAACCATCAAGCGCTATGATGAAACTGGCTCTCATGAGGACCACCACAGGAATGGAAGACCCAGAGTTACCTCTGCTGCAGAGGATAAGTTCATTAGAGTTACCAGCCTCAGAAATTGCAGCCCAAATCAATGCTTCAGAGTTCAAGTAACATACACATGTCAACATCAACTGTTCAGAGGAGACTGTGAATCAGGCCTTCATGGTCGAATTGCTGCAAAGAAACCACTACTAAAGGACACCAATAAGAAGAAGAGACTTGGGCCAAGAAACACTAATGGACATTAGAACAGTGGAAATCTGTCCTTAGGTCTGATGAGTCCAAATTGGAGATTTTTGGTTCCGACCGTCTTTGTGAGACGCGGTGTGGGTGAACAGATGATCTCCGCATGTGTGGTTCCTACCGTAAAAGCATGGAGGAAGTGTGATGGTGTGATGGAGCTTTGCTGTTGAAACTGTCTGTGATTAATTTAGAATTCAAGGCACACTTAACCAGCATGGCTGCAACAGCATTCTGCAGCGATATGCCATCCCATCTGGTTTGGGCTTAGTGGGACTATCATTTGTTTTTCAACAGGACAATGACCCAACACACCTCCAGGCTGTGTAACTGACAACATCCAGGCTGACAACATGACCTGGCCTCCACAATCCCCCGACCCCAAACAAATTGAGATGGTTTTGGATGAGTCGGACCGCAGAGCAAAGGAAAAGCAGCCAAGTGCTCAGCATATGTAGGAACTCCTTCAAGACTGATGGAAAATAATTCCAGGTGAAGCTGATTGAGAGAATGCCAAGAGTGTGCAAAGCTGTCATCAAGTCAAAGGGTGGCTATTTAAAGAATCTCAAATATAAAATGTATTTTGATTTGTTTAACACTTTTTTGGTTACTACATGATTCCATGTGTGTTATTTCATAGTTTTGATGTCTTTACTATTATTCTACAATGTTGAAAATAGCAAAAATAAAGAAAAACCCTTGAATGAGTAGGTGTTCTAAAACTTTTGATCAGTAGTGTAAATATATAAATATTATTTGATATATTTATACTACCAATATTAAGTCTGTGAAGTCCATTATCCCTCTGAAGAGTATGAATTAGGCTGTTTGAGGTTTGAATCCTAAGCTACCTGCCTACACATTGTTGGAAGTACAATAGAACAACACAGCTACTGTAGTAGGTCAAATCTGTCTGCTGGAAAACATTGGTGAATTTGCTTCCTTTTTCGGCTTCAGACCAATGACTACTACTCACTTAATAAAGGAAAATTCCACCCAAAACCACTCATTCCTATAATTTACTGTGTTGCATAATACTAATATATGAGAACAATAATTTATTTTGAACAAATGTTTAATTTTGTCGTTATAATAAGATTGGAAGCAACATCTGAAAATCGTTGCTGAAATCTGTTGCTGCTCAAGTCGACTACAAAACCCACAATGCAATGCTTTCTCTATGGGCTGGCTGGCTAGCTAGCTAGCAAACGTAGCTACACACAATAATACCAAAGTCAATATCAGCATGTGAAGTAGCTAGTTAGCTGTAAAATCGCCAAAACAAACTGCATTATAGATTTAGGAGTCTACAATCTCATAATGTTCAACCTGCAGATCGATGTGCCTCAGAGTGCCAGTCTGACATTCACAACCCCACCACCATGCAATGCACCTTGGACTGAAGAGGCAGGAAAATAGGAAAAATGTGTTACACACTCTGTTAAATTAATGAATTGCTGCCTGCTTGAACAGCAATAGCTCAGATACACATGAAAACATGAGATGACCCAGGGAATCGATAGAACATTTCTCAAAGATGCACAAAAACAAGAACCCAAAAATTATATTAATCACCTTCCGGTTCTTACACCGGAAGGTGATTATACAACATTATTATACAACATTATAAAGTGGGTTGCTCGAGCCCTGAATGCTGATTGGCTGACAGCCGTGGTAAATCAGGGGTATGACAAAACGTTTATTTTTACTGCTCTAATTACGTAGGTAACCAGTTTATAATATAAATTAGGCACCTCGGGGGTTTGACAAATGGCAACAGAAACAATGTAGTTATTAGTATTTATTTAATATTAACAGGTGATTTTCCAGATGGAACAAAATCTTGCTTAGGGACCCTAAAAGGCTAGAGCCGGCCCTGAGCATCTTAAGGCCAAGTTAATCGTTAGAACCTCTGTAGTAGCATCATTACATAAACCATAGTTATTAAAGTTGCACTTGAAAACACTTGGAATCAAACAGCTGCTTCAGACCACTAACAGAACAGGTAAGTGCATTGTTAAATGCCCCCCCCCCATGTCACTTTATACAAAGACGATCTCCGATAAATATAGAATCACATGGTTTATCTGTCTCTCTGTGACAGCAATAACTTCAGAACAAAGTTGACTACAAATGCAAAGTTGCTAATATCTTTGCAATTGATACATACAAGTGACGTATAAAAAGTGACGCTTCAAATGAAAACCGAGATGGCTGTATTAAAATATAAACAGTAGGCTATAGGGCCATTTCAATACAGTGACTTCAGAAAGTTTTCATAACACTTGACTTATTTCACATTTTTGTTGTGTTACAGACATAATTCAAAATGTATTACATATATTTCTTCTCAACTATCTACAAACAATACCCCATAATGACAGAGTGAAGACATGTTTAGACATTTCTGCACATTTTTTGAAAATAAAATACAGAAATATCAAATTTACATAAGTATTCACACCCCTCTGTCAATACACGTTACAATCACCTTAAGCAGCGATTCCAGCGGAGTCTTTCTGGGAGAGTCTCTAAGAGCTTAGTACACCTGGATTATTTGCACATTCATCTTTCTAAAATTCTTCAAGCTCTGTCAAATTGGTTGTTGATCATTGCTAGACAGCCATTTTCAAGTCTTGCCATAGATTTTTAAGCCGATTTAAGTCCTAACTGTAACTTGGCTACTCAGGAACATTCAATATCGTCTTGGTAAGCAACTCCAGGGTATATTTGGCCTTGTGTTTTAGGGTATTGTCCTGCTGAAAGGTGAATTTGTCTCCCAGTGTCTGTTGGAAAGTGCACTGAACCAGGTTTTCCTCTAGGATTTTGCCTGTGCTTAGCTTAACAACAACACAACTCCCTAGTCTTTTCCGACGACAAGCATACCCATAACATGATGCAGCTACCACCATGCTAGAAAATATGAAGAGTGGTACTCAGTAATGTGTTGTTTAGGATTTGCCCCAAACATAACGCTTTGTATTCAGGACATGAAGTTCATTTATTTGCCACAGTTTTTACAGTTTTACTTTATTGCCTTATTGAAAAAAGGATGCATTTTTTGGAATGTTTTTATTCTGTACAGGCTTCCTTCTTTTCAAACTGTCATTTAGGTTTATATTGTGGAGTAACTACAACGTTGTTGATCCATCCTCAGTTTTCTCCTACCACAGCCATCTAACTGTTTTAAAGTCACCATTGGCCTCATAGTGAAATTCCTGAGCAGTTTCCTTCCTCTCCGACAACTGAGTTAGGAAGGATGACTGTACCTTTGTAGTGACTGGGTGTATTGATACACCATCCACCATGCTCAAAGGGATATTCCATCTACCAACAGGTGCCCTTCTTTGTGAGGCGTTGGAAAACCTCCCTGGATTTCGTGGTTGAATCTGTGTTTGAAATTCACTACTCCATTGAGGGATCTTACAGATAATTATATGTGTGGGATACAGAGATGAGGTAGTCATTCAAAAATCATGTTAAACACTATTATTGCACACAGAGTGAGTCCATGCAACTTATTATGTGACTTGTTTTGCAAAGTTTACTCCTGAATTGATTTAGGCTTGCCATAACAAAGGGGTTGAATACTTACTGACTCAAGACATTTCAGCTTTTAATTTGTAATTTATTTGTAAAAAAAATCTAAAAACATGATTCCACTTTGACATTATGGGGTACTGTGTGTAGTCCAGTGACACTACATCTCAATTTAATCCATTTAAAATTCAGGCTGTAAGAACAAAATTTGGTAAAAGTCGAGTTCTATTTTGCTATTTGCAGGCTACTTAACATATTTCATGATGTAATGATGTGCCAAATCTGTGATTTTATTGGGTGAACATTAGAATAAGCCACTTCAATATTTTCAGCCGTAAGTGGTAAGATCTTTCTAGGAGCTGATCCGTCGTCCGTATTGTGAAATAATTCTAACGTTAATGAAAGATTTGAATGGAGAAAACTGATCTTCCTTTCTTTCGATACATGCACCAAAAACACACATAGCGACTGTTTTCTCTGTGTGGTGTTGAGGAAAACACATATTACATATTTGGTCGTTGTAGGAAAGATACATTAAAACACAAGTTCATAACATAAGTTCCATCACTAACGGGAAACCGATACCTGGCCTCTCCACTGTTCTCTCTTCCATAGTTGCATCGTGACACTCCCTGTCCCTACACTCAACGAGGACCAACAAACCCAAGGGCTCTTTTAAGAGACACCCAATTCATTAAAATAAGCACACACCGTATGGGTATGTGCGCAAGGGGGTTTGTGTGTCGGAAAAGGGAGGGGGGTGTCAAAAACTACACCCCTTCTGGTGTGTGCATGTATTATACATTAACCGCGTGACAGTTTTCCCAAAGTTACCAACGTTTGGTGCATCTAACTGGCTGTAATAGCAGCCAAGGACGTTCGCTAGCGTATTTATTTGTGCTCTGATTACACGCAAGTGTCCAGGTCAGCAGTTTACACAGATGACTGTCTTTAGCCATATGAAAACCCGTCCATGTCAACATATACCTGGCTAGCTAGCTACCTTCCTTTTGCTGCTCATCCAACTGGTGTTAGCTAGCTAGCTACAGCTGCTAGCTTTCTACTAGCTAGCTGCTACTGAACAGTGAGATTCGGCTTAAATACTACAAAAAGGTAGCACATTGTTGGTTTTTATTAGGCAGAAATGTGCATGTGAGAGAGAAAGATTGTGAATTTAATTTAAAAAATGTTGCACCTACAAACTTGTTCAGTCCAAATGGATAGAAGTCTAATGGTCATTTTATGGACGCTGTTGTTGCGTGCGTACTGAAGGTAAGTGAGGAGTCAAACGCAGGAGAGCAGAAATGTCAGTGTAGCGTGTAACTTTTAATCAGGGCAAGTCCAAAACAAACACAGTCCAGTACAAATGGCCAAAACCCAAAGGGAACAAACAGTTCACCTGTAAGGCGTAGATCACAACGCACCTTACTAAAATCACTACACGCGAAAATACACTGAGGCAAGCCTCAACAAGAACAAATAATCCCGCACAAACCTAAGCGGGGAAACAGGGTAAATATACACACAGAAATCAAAACAAATGAAAATCAGGTGTGACAAAACCAAAGACAAAACAAACGGAAAAGGAAACATGGATCGGTGATGGCTAGTAGGCCGGCGACACCGACCGCCGAGCCCTGCCCGAACAGGGAGAGGAGCCACCTTCGGTGGAAATCGTGACAGCTGTAACCTCATTTTAATCCTATAGTCTAGAACAAATGCTAACAACCCTGGCAAAAATCCGGTATAGTAGTTCTCGGTAACGGCCAGACGGATCATGACGATCATGTGTTGTGTACCTTCAATCAAGTTGATTTGAATCAACATTGATGTCATATTGGCTCAGATATGATGGTAGGGAGATTTGAATTTAACATTGTGTCAAACAATGCATACTATAACATTTAGATTACAGTCAAATCTCTTATCACATAAGTAGATGCTACACTACTGCTGTTTAGCCTCCAGACTTAAAGAACCCATGCAGAAGAGAGGGAGGAGAGAGCGAGAACGAGGGTGAGGACAGAGAATGGACAGAGAAAGAAAGAAAAGGGAGGAGGGGGGAAAAGAGAGGGAGACATAGGGATAGAAAAAGAGAAGGGAAAAAAGAAAGGGGAGGAGAGCAAGAAAGAGAGAGATGGGGAGATAAATAGTTCAGAGGAAGAGAAATATGTGAGAGCAAAATTAAGCAAGAGAGGAGGGGAGAGGGGGGGAGGAAGGAGGGAGAAGGAGCGAGAACAGACTTACATAAAGCTGGAGCCATGTTTAAAAGTAGAGAACAGAATCGAGGGAACAGAAGAAAAAGAGAGATCCAGTGAGGCTGCAGGGTGGAGGTGGAATCCATGTCCTCCCTCTCCTCCATCCCAATATCGTGAAGGCCTTTAATTGGGGCCGGGCAACAAAATTGATGGAGAACATAGTCTTCCCTATCAAAGAGGGCATGCTTATACACAAGAGAGCCGACAGAGCTCACATGTGTAACGCAACATACACATTACAATGAATTATGTCTATTCTGGGTGGGGCGATAAAGCATTTTTTTGTGATTTCGTGAGTGATGTTTTTGTTCATATGGGAATGGTCTGTAAGTAAGACAATACACAGTGATTTGGGTGCATCATGTGAACATTGTTTAAGCATAATGTTATGACAACATTGCATACAACCATGATGCTCTATATTGATGATAGGATTATCTATTGGCGAGTTATCAACAATCCACAGAAATTCAGAGTCATGAAAACCAAACAGGATGATACATTTTACACATGCATGCTTTTAGACCTATAATGGTTAAGGACAACCACATGCAAGATAAAAGGGTTTCAGTCACAATACAGTGAAAATAAATATGGTAATGAAATCAATGTTTCTACAAAATTGTAATTACATAACAGAGTACCATGTAAACATGCGTTCCCATAGAATGTGTATAGTTGTCCGTGGGAACACAATGTTCTGCATGCGCATGCTGCTGTGCCACCCTCCTTCCCACTGCTCTGTATATCAGTGCCTGAAGCTGCTGTTGGGAATGTTAAGGGACTATTATGGGATGGCTCAATCCACAGACGCATAAACACTAGAATATACCCCTGAGAGAACTACAGCTCCCAGAGACATACCCCTGAAAGAACTACAGCTCCCAGAGCTAATCCGTGTCCTGAGCATGTTCCAAACAAGCCCTGTCCAGTCCAGGGCTGGCACTTCAAGTGCAAACCTAATAGCAATCACATTCCGTGACACCAGCCCTCGTGTGGGTGCCAGTGTATTAGAGCAGAGTCCAATTTCAGAGCTGCCTAGTGCTAGCCTGGGCGCCAGTCTGATTCGGCCAATTTCTCATTGTCTTGGCGAGGTAACCCTGTTAGGTTAATGATGGAAACAAGGTTGGAGTCGTTTCTTTTTGATTAAATCAGTCAACTCAAGAGGTGAATTCAAATTGTAAATCAGGAATGGATAATTTCTCATGAAAAATAACAAAAGGTTCCATATTTTAAATTCATACCCAGAATTAACTGAATTGAAATGGAAAAGCTGGAACACACTAGCGCCCAGGCTATTGTAGCATAGCCCCGGCTAGCATTGTTCTTATTGGCCCTGTTCAGTGCTGTTAGTGTCAAGGAGGTCTGAGTGCTTAGCTGTCCATCACCCCAATGGAGAGGAGATTCAGTGCTGTAATGTACTTAAGTAAAAATACTTTAAAGTACTACTTAAGTTGTATCTGTACTTTACTATTTATATTTTTGACAACTTTTACATTGATTTTTATTTAACTGAGAACACATTCTCATTTACAGCAATGACCTGGGGAATAGTTACAGGGGAGAGGAGGTGGAATGAATGAGCCAATTGTAAGCTGGGGATGATTGGGTGACCGTGATAGTATGAGGCTCAGATTGGGAATTTAGCCAGGACACCTGGGTTAACACACCTATTCTTACAATAAGTGCCATGGGATCTTTAGTGACACAGGACAGCCGTTTAACTTCCCATCCGAAAGACGGCACCCTGCACAGGGAAACGTCCCCAATCACTGCCCTGAGGCATTGGGATATTTTTTGAGACCTGAGGAAAGGGTGCTTCCTACTGGCCCTCCAACACCACTTCCAGCAGCATCTGGTCTCCCATCCAGGGACCAACCCTGCTTAGCTTTAGAAGCAAGCCAGCAGTAGGATGCAGGGTGGTATGCTGCTGGCCACTTCCCAGCTAGCACACTTGGTTCCTTGGAAGTTGTGGGAATGTACGTTTTTGGTTTACCATTGGTTCTGGGAACAAAGCCATAAGTTTACTTACTGGTAAAATGGCCTGTTCTGGAATCGTTAAATAATAAAAAAAGCAATTTAATCAATTGTAGAATAAGGCTGTAACATAACAAAATCAGGAAAAAGTCAGTGTGAGGTTCTGGACTAAGGGTTGAAGGGTAGATGTGAGGTGCTGGGCTAAGGGTTGTAGATGTGAGGCGCTGGGATAAGGGTTGTAGATGTGAGGCGCTGGGATAAGGGTTGTAGATGTGAGGCGCTGGGATAAGGGTTGTAGATGTGAGGCGCTGGGATAAGGGTTGTAGATGTGAGGCGCTGGGATAAGGGGTGTAGGTGTGAGATGCTGGGATAAGGGTTGTAGATGTGAGGCGCTGGGATAAGGGTTGTAGATGTGAGGTGCTGGGATAAGGGGTGTAGGTGTGAGATGCTGGGATAAGGGTTGTAGATGTGAGATGCTGGGATAAGGGTTGTAGATGTGAGATGCTGGGATAAGGGTTGTAGATGTGAGGCGCTGGGATAAGGGTTGTAGATGTGAGGCGCTGGGATAAGGGTTGTAGATGTGAGGCGCTGGGATAAGGGGTGTAGGTGTGAGATGCTGGGATAAGGGTTGTAGATGTGAGATGCTGGGATAAGGGTTGTCGATGTGAGATGCTGGGATAAGGGTTGTAGATGTGAGGCGCTGGGATAAGGGTTGTAGATGTGAGATGCTGGGATAAGGGTTGTAGGTGTGAGATGCTGGGATAAGGGTTGTAGATGTGAGGCGCTGGGATAAGGGTTGTAGATGTGAGGCGCTGGGATAAGGGTTGTAGATGTGAGGCGCTGGGATAAGGGGTGTAGGTGTGAGATGCTGGGATAAGGGTTGTAGATGTGAGATGCTGGGATAAGGGTTGTAGATGTGAGATGCTGGGATAAGGGTTGTAGATGTGAGGCGCTGGGATAAGGGTTGTAGATGTGAGGCGCTGGGATAAGGGTTGTAGATGTGAGGCGCTGGGATAAGGGTTGTAGGGTAGATGTGAGGTGCTGGGATAAGGGGTGTAGATGGGAGGTGCTGGGATAAGGGGTGTAGATGTGAGGTACTGGGATAAGGGGTGTAGATGTGAGGTGCTGGGATAAGGGGTGTAGATGTGAGGTGTTGGGATAAGGGGCGTAGATGTGAGGTGCTGGGATAAGGGGTGTAGATGTGAGGTGCTGGGATAAGGGGTGTAGATGTGCACTGCTGGGATAAAGGGTTGTAGATGTGAGGCGCTGGGATAAGGGTTGTAGGGTAGATGTGAGGTGCTGGGATAAGGGTTGTAGGGTAGATGTGAGGTGCTGGGATAAGGGTTGTAGGGTAGATGTGAGGTGCTGGGATAAGGGTTGTAGATGTGAGGCGCTGGGATAAGGGTTGTAGGGTAGATGTGAGGTGCTGGGATAAGGGGTGTAGATGGGAGGTGCTGGGATAAGGGGTGTAGATGTGAGGTACTGGGATAAGGGGTGTAGATGTGAGGTGCTGGGATAAGGGGTGTAGATGTGAGGTGTTGGGATAAGGGGCGTAGATGTGAGGTGCTGGGATAAGGGGCGTAGATGTGAGGTGCTGGGATAAGGGGTGTAGATGTGAGGTGCTGGGATAAGGGGTGTAGATGTGCACTGCTGGGATAAAGGGGTGTAGATGTGAGGTGCTGGGTTAAGGGGTGTAGATGTGAGGTGCTGGGATAAGGGGTGTAGTTGTGAGGTGCTGGGATAAGGGGTGTAGATGTGAGGTACTGGGATAAGGGGTGTAGATGTGAGGTGCTGGGATAAGGGTTGTAGATGTGAGGTGCTGGGATAAGGGGTGTAGTTGTGAGGTGCTGGGATAAGGTGTGTAGATGTGAGGAGCTGGGATAAGGGGTGTAGGAACATTTTAGGCTATGAGCGACCTTATTAACAGCCTCCTGGTGCAGAGAGGTTTACTGATAGGAGTTTGACTACGTGCCCAGGAAGAAATATGTTGAAATACTCCAATCATATATTTCCCAAAATATCTCCATATAAAACAATATTGACTTTTCATGTAAAAAAACAAAAACATAATGGATATACATTCTGGGTTGTAACGGTTCATTTGAATAATGTCAGATTCTCTGGAGGGATGTAGAGTAGCTGTACTGTAGCCTAAAGGCTCAAGCATCGATGCAGGGATGCCCGTACCCAGATATTAGCTGGTAGATGGAATTGTGAAGCCGCTGTCCTGATGACGCCAGCGCTACGCTAGGCAGACAAACAACAGAGTGCGTCACCACCACCGCCAGGCACTGGCAGCACATTTCTCTGCTTTTAGCCTGAGTACATGGCAGCACATTTCTCTGCTTTTAGCCTGAGTACACTTTTAGCCTGAGTACACGGCAGCACATTTCTCTGCTTTTAGCCTGAGTACATGGCAGCACATTTCTCTGCTTTTAGCCTGAGTACACGGCAGCACATTTCTCTGCTTTTAGCCTGAGTACACGGTAGCACATTTCTCTGCTTTTAGCCTGAGTACACGGCAGCACATTTCTCTGCTTTTAGCCTGAGTACACGGCAGCACATTTCTCTGCTTTTAGCCTGAGTACAAGGCAGCACATTTCTCTGCTTTTAGCCTGAGTACACGGCAGCACATTTCTCTGCTTTTAGCCTGAGTACAAAGCAGCATATTTCTCTGCTTTTAGCCTGAGTACACGGTAGCACATTTCTCTGCTTTTAGCCTGAGTACACGGCAGCACATTTCTCTGCTTTTAGCCTGAGTACACGGCAGCACATTTCTCTGCTTTTAGCCTGAGTACACGGCAGCACATTTCTCTGCTTTTAACCTGAGTACACGGCAGCACATTTCTCTGCTTTTAGCCTGAGTACACGGCAGCACATTTCTCTGCTTTTAGCCTGAGTACAAGGCAGCACATTTCTCTGCTTTTAACCTGAGTACACGGCAGCACATTTCTCTGCTTTTAGCCTGAGTACACGGCAGCACATTTCTCTGCTTTTAGCCTGAGTACACGGCAGCACATTTATCTGCCTTTAGCCTGAGTACAAGGCAGCACATTTCTCTGTTTTTAGCCTGTGTACAAGGCAGCACATTTCTCTGCTTTTAGCCTGAGTACACGGCAGCACATTTCTCTGTTTTTAGCCTGAGTACAAGGTAGCACATTTCTCTGCTTTTAGCCTGAGTACACGGCAGCACATTTCTCTGTCTTTAGCCTGAGTACACGGCAGCACACAGCTCAGCGCTGGAACTGCAGAGTCAGGCAGCAGGACACAAGGAAGCATGACAGGCTGTTACCTACCGGCCTGCATAGCCACAGTCTGCATAACACATGCTGCCACGGCCAACGATTGGCTCAGATCAAATTCCATCCATCATTTCAGATTATAATATTAATAGAAATTCTATTTCCATTTCAAGAAAGTATTTCCAATGAATAGGCCGATCATTCAATTCTAAAAAAGTTATGCACTTAATTGACTGAATTGAAATGGAATTTAACCACAGAGATACAAAGAAAAAATTAAATGGATTTGACCCCTATGTTCATGCTGGCCATTATGTAAGACTGTGACTATGTAAATAATCCTGCTGTCACTGCTTGGCCAGGCAATACAGAGAGCATGCTGTCACATCTGATCTAGTCAGCACATGGGGCAGTAAGCAACAGCCCTGCAAGTCACTCACCACACACACACACACACGCATGGTAATGCGCAGATACATTCTGCATGGATGTACGAGACTGTCTTCACAATAACACTGTCCCATCCTTCCCTGAGCCACTGTCCCCTGGGCCATCAGAGAGAAGGGTAGTAGTAGAAATGGGCATAATGACAGAGTATATCACCCAATACTGTACAAATTCAGTTTTTCCCAGCTCTTGTGCCAAGTTGATTGTATGTAAACACTCTCTTGTCATCATACTGTATGTCATCAGTAGGGACCAGTCTCTGACGATCATACTATAATTAGATCACATCTCTGTACTGCCAGTCAGGTTCATATCTCTGTACTGCCACAGTCAGGTTCATATCTCTGTACTGCCAGAGTGAGGTTCATATCTCTGTACTGCCACAGTCAGGTTCATATCTCTGTACTGCCACAGTCAGGTTCATATCTCTGTATTGACGCAGTCAGGTTCATATCTCTGTACTGCCACAGTCAGGTTCATTGGGAAGTGATGACTATAGGTCTCCTTCATTCTGTATAGTTGGATCATAGTTGGATGGTGATTATCAGTATTTTCTCTGTAAAAGTAAAGATACCTTAATAGAAAAACAATCACCCAGTAAGTCACCCAGTAAAATACTACTTGAGTAAAAGTCTAAAAGCATCTGGTTTTAAATCTACTTAAAAGGAAATGTTCACCCATTTTGAATGTTACAGTGCCTTCGGAAAGTATTCAGACCCCTTGACTTTTTCATATTTCCTTAGGTTACAGCCTTACTCTAAAATGTATATATATTTTTCCCCCCATCAATCTACACACAATACCCTGTACTAACAAAGCTATTTTAATTTTTTTTTTTTAATGTTTGCTAATGTATTAAAAATAAAAAACAAAAATATAACATTTACATAAGTATTCATACCTTTTACTCAGTACTTTGTTGAAGCACCTTTGACAGCAATTACAGCCTGGAGTCTTCTTGGGTATGACGGTACAAGCTTGGCACACCTGCATTTGGGGAGTTTCTCCCATTTTTTTCTGCAGATCCTCTCAAGCTTCCAGAGAAGCTTGAGAGGATTGATCGGGTTCAAGTCCGGGCTCTGGCTGGGCCACTCAAGGACATTCAGAGACTTGATCCGAAGCCACTCCTGCATTGCCTTGGCTGTGTGCCCCTTCCAACAGGTTGTTGTCCTGTTGGAAGGTGAACCTTTAAACCAGTCTGAGGTCCTGAGTGCTCTGGAGCAGGTTTTCATCAAGGATCTCTCTGTACTTTGCTCTGTTCATCTTTCCCTAGATCCTGACTAGTCTCCCAGTCCCTGCTGCTGAAAAACATCCACACCATGATGCTGCCACCACCGTAGGGATGGTGCCAGGTTTCCTCCAGACGCTTGGCATTCAAGCCAAGGAATTCAACCTCGGTTTCAACAGACCAGAGAATCTTGTCCTTTAAGTGCCTGTTGGCAAACTCCAAGCGGGCTGTCATGTGCCTTTTACTGAAGAGTGACTTCCGTCTGGCCACTCTACCATAAAGGCCTGATTGGTGGAGTGCTGCAAAGCTGGTTGTCCTTCTGGAATGTTCTCCCATCTCCACAGAGGAACACTGGAGCTCTGTCAGAGTGACCATCTGATTCTTGGTCACCTCCCTGACTAAGGCCCTTCTCTCCTGATTGCTCAGTTTGGCCGGGCGGACAGCTCTAGGAAGAGTCTTGGTGGATTCAAACGTCTTCCATTTAATAATGATGGAGGCCACTGTGTTCAATGCCGCAGAACGTTTTTGGTACCCTTCACCAGATCTGTGCTTCGACACAATCCTGTCTCGGAGCTATACGGACAATTCCTTCGACCTCATGGCTTGGTTTTTGCTCTGACATGCACTGTCAACTGTGGGATCTTATATAGACAGGTGTGTGACTTTCCAAATCATGTCCAATCAATTGAATTTACCACAGGTGGACTCTAATCAAGTTGTAGAAACATCTCAAATACGATCAATGGAAACAAGATGCACCTGAGCTCAATTTCGAGTCTCATAGCAAATGGTCTGAATACTTATGTAAATAAGGTGTGTTTTTTTATTTTTTCATATACATTTCCAAACATTTCTTAAAACCTGTTTTCACTTTGTCCGTATGGGGTATTGTGTGTAGATTGATGAGCACATTTATTTTTAAACGTAGCTGTAACGTAACAAAATGTGAAAAAAATACTTTCTGAATGCACTGTAAGCTTGTTTTACTCCTACGTTTCTTAACAAAGTCAATGTAAACAAACACAATTTCAAAACATGGTTAAAAGGATCATTTTGATCTCATGGTCAGTTCCTGCATCCATTGGTCTGTCTATGAATTTGAGAGGGGTTATTTTTCTGAAGCCCCATCTCTCAGCTGTTTACCAAAACAAGTGGCGGGGTATCCACGTTGTTATTGTTTGAATTTAGGATTAGCCCTTTAACCCTGACCCCCGTGTCACCTTTACTTCCTGACCTGCATGAATCTGGTCTAATTTAAAGCCGTCAGTCAGTCCATCAGTCTGTGTCCAGTGAAGTGGACTGCTACAGGAAGACAGACGAAAGGACAGACAAGGAATCAGAGACAGATGGTGCTGCTGATTATGCAATGCTTATAACCATCCCAGTCAAGCAGAAGAAAAACACACAGGTATGGACTGTAGCAGTGGTGGCCTGCCTGGGGCTTATGACGTATTACTTTAATACTGAAAAATACCACACAAAATGAAAGCATCACTGTGAATAATCATGTGTTATAATATTGTAGGTACTGCAAAACGACTCTAGCTTTTGGGATTGTGAGTAACAAGACCAGATTGCCTGTGAAGGACTTGGCAGAGGCTATTGCATATTTATTAAGTGGACTGATCCCTATTTTCTGCACAAAATGATCACCCAGTGACGGGCCAATTCATATAACACATAATGATACCTGAGCAATACGCATCCCCACACATGAAGATCTATCTGATAATCATTATATTATAAGTGCACACTAACCAATGCATCTTGGTTAGGTTGCATACCATCACAAAATGCAAATCAGGATAAACTGACAAAAATAGATTTTTACGTGATATCTCTTTTTTTCAGTCATATGAGCTCTGTGTGGAATCATGTTGGAACAAACCGATTTTGGCGCAGGCACCTGCACCGAAACAACAATAGAAATTCAACCCCCCCACCCCTCCGGAAGAGAGAGGTTGGAGGTTCACTGTGTGATACAGGAATACAATATGATTCCTGTATCCTTTCACAAACAAAGACCTAATCAGAGATGACACAAGGATTTATTCAGCTGAGGTAGCAACAATGCTAAACTGGAGAGACAAGCATGGAACATCCAAAACAGTGTTGAAGCGAACAACGACATCCCAAAAATAACATCCACTACACTACCAGCCGTATCCATAACGCACGCGCGAGCGCACGCGCACACACACACCAGAGCTGGGATGAAATCACGCACTACATAAAAGTCGTCATAGCATCAGCCAAAAATGAGTCATATTCTCCTTGTCAGTCATCAGCCACTCAAAACAAAGCAACTCCCATGACAGGGTGATTTCAATCACAATGGAAACAATCTGACAGTATGACATCACAACAGTCCCTTCATCCTCCCTCATCACATCATACAGTGTCCATTTCAACAAAAATTATTTTAAAAAGTAATTGATCATATAAATATTAACGGCCATGTTTACCACCAACACACATGTCTACCACACACACACACACAGACATCCCCTCACATGACCACCATTCCCCTTAGGGCTAGGGTTGTTAACTGAGGGAGAGAGCTCTGTCGGCAGAGCCACAAACTCATCCCATCTCTATTCTCCAGACATGACAGGATGAGAGGAGAGGACAGAGCAAGGTCTGCAAGCGCCCGCTAGGTGACTCAGCACATGCACTGGAGACACTGCAATAACAAAGTGCCACACTGCATCCTTGTCAATGAAGAATGGAAGGACCAGTGCCTGCCTGGTTGCATCAGCCCAGCCACAGCCACACCTCCATACAGCCCCATTCATACAGCATTAGGTTCACAGGGACTGCTACTACTCACATGTCATATAGCCGGTAGGACATGGCAGAGCTGGGTCTGTCCGGGTGAGCCCCGCCGCCGGGTGGTGTGCTGGACTCGCTGCGGGGACGCCTGGGGTCAGTGCTGCTCACCACGGCACGCCACACACTCGGCTTGTCCATCCTCCTGGCTCGTCAATGGGACTTGACTCAACGGAGCAGAAGCGTGCGCACAGACTCATACACTCTCTCACATACACTCTCACTCTCAGTCACAAACAGCCAGCCAGAAAGAACTCTGTGATGTAACGAGGCAGGTCCAAAAGGCAGGCAGGGGGTGTGTAGTGGTAGAGCAGGGCACCGTGAGGCTGGGAGGCTGCCTGTTTAACACTGATAAACAGCCTCCCTTTAAACCCATGCTGGGTGATGATGGCTGAACACATGCCAAGGCAGAAGAGACAGGGCTAGCCATCAAAAGCATGGGGATAACCTGCAGGAGCGAGAATTATATATTTATTGTCTCTAATACACACAGGATCTCATCCACATCCTCCCTACACCACCTCTCCCCTGCTCACGGTAGTACAGCCCGCAGCCGGGCCACCCGATTGGCTCCCTGGTCTCCATGGAAACAGGAGAATGTGTTGGAGGTAGGGCTCATAGTCTCTCTCTCTCTCCTCTCTCTCTCCCTTTTCGTGGAATCAATGAGTTTCTTTCCGCTGCATCCCAAACTGATGAGGCTTTTAAGACTAATGAGGGATTGTGCAATTAGTTTGTCAGGTAAAGCCTGTTAATTAGACTCTATAGGAAGACAGGGTATCTGCTTCGTGGCTCTGGAGAGTGACGGCTGGGAAAAACACCTCATATGAGAGACAGAGAGAGAGAGAAGCCCTTTGAATTGACTTGAGAGAGAGGCAAATGATTTCAAAGGGCAGCCAGTGAGCACAGCCTAGCCATAACAAAGGGCAGCCAGTGGGCACAGCCTAGCCATAACAAAGGGCAGACAGTGGGCACAGCCTAGCCATAACAAAGGGCAGCCAGTGAGCACAGCCTAGCCATAACAAAGGGCAGCCAGTGAGCACCGCCTAGCCATAACAAAGGGCAGCCAGTGGGCACAGCCTAGCCATAACAAAGGGCAGCCAGTGAGCACAGCCTAGCCATAACAAAGGGCAGACAGTGGGCACAGCCTAGCCATAACAAAGGGCAGACAGTGGGCACAGCCTAGCCATAACAAAGGGCAGACAGTGGGCACAGCCTAGCCATAACAAAGGGCAGACAGTGGGCACAGCCTAGCCATAACAAAGGGCAGACAGTGAGCACAGCCTAGCCATAACAAAGGGCAGCCAGTGAGCACAGCCTAGCCATAACAAAGGGCAGACAGTGGGCACAGCCTAGCCATAACAAAGGGCAGCCAGTGAGCACCGCCTAGCCATAACAAAGGGCAGCCAGTGAGCACAGCCTAGCCATAACAAAGGGCAGCCAGTGAGCACAGCCTAGCGATAACAAAGGGCAGCCAGTGAGCACAGCCTAGCCATAACAAAGGGCAGCCAGTGAGCACAGCCTAGCCATAACAAAGGGCAGACAGTGGGCACAGCCTAGCCATAACAAAGGGCAGCCAGTGAGCACAGCCTAGCGATAACAAAGGGCAGCCAGTGAGCACAGCCTAGCCATAACAAAGGGCAGCCAGTGAGCACAGCCTAGCCATAACAAAGGGCAGACAGTGGGCACAGCCTAGCCATAACAAAGGGCAGCCAGTGAGCACAGCCTAGCCATAACAAAGGGCAGCCAGTGAGCACCGCCTAGCCATAACAAAGGGCAGCCAGTGGGCACAGCCTAGCCATAACAAAGGGCAGCCAGTGAGCACAGCCTAGCCATAACAAAGGGCAGCCAGTGGGCACAGCCTAGCCATAACAAAGGGCAGCCAGTGAGCACAGCCTAGCCATAACAAAGGGCAGCCAGTGAGCACAGCCTAGCCATAACAAAGGGCAGCCAGTGAGCACAGCCTAGCCATAACAAAGGGCAGACAGTGAGCACAGCCTAGCCATAACAAAGGGCAGCCAGTGAGCACCGCCTAGCCATAACAAAGGGCAGACAGTGAGCACAGCCTAGCCATAACAAAGGGCAGCCAGTGAGCACAGCCTAGCCATAACAAAGGGCAGCCAGTGAGCACAGCCTAGCCATAACAAAGGGCAGCCAGTGGGCACAGCCTAGCCATAACAAAGGGCAGCCAGTGAGCACAGCCTAGCCATAACAAAGGGCAGCCAGTGAGCACAGCCTAGCCATAACAAAGGGCAGCCAGTGAGCACAGCCTAGCCATAACAAAGGGCAGACAGTGGGCACAGCCTAGCCATAACAAAGGGCAGCCAGTGAGCACAGCCTAGCCATAACAAAGGGCAGACAGTGGGCACAGCCTAGCCATAACAAAGGGCAGACAGTGAGCACAGCCTAGCCATAACAAAGGGCAGCCAGTGAGCACAGCCTAGCCATAACAAAGGGCAGCCAGTGAGCACAGCCTAGCCATAACAAAGGGCAGACAGTGAGCACAGCCTAGCCATAACAAAGGGCAGCCAGTGAGCACAGCCTAGCCATAACAAAGGGCAGCCAGTGAGCACAGCCTAGCCATAACAAAGGGCAGCCAGTGAGCACAGCCTAGCCATAACAAAGGGCAGACATAAAAAGCTGGCTGCCAAAAGAAGGCAGGCAGAGTGACCACTGCATTATGAAAGAAGCAGCGACAGAGCTGTACTTCCTAACTAAATGCACAAAATAGACAACCATTAGAGAACATAACTTCCCCACATTTTAATTTAAAATTCTAAGTTTCAAAAAATGCTCTGATGAAGAAAAGCTACCAATCCTACTAGGAGAGGACATAGAAAGCTGTAGGTTGGCAGCACACTACATAACAGCCTGTCACAAGATGACAGTTAGTGACAATTGCAATAGGATGAGGAAGAATGTGTATTATTTTATTGAGTCCATTATTTAATTTCACCCCCATATTAACATCGTTATTGGATCATTCTGTTGATTTCCAGAACATGGTCATTTTCTATTGTTAATACTTGTTAATGACTCTTTTTATAATGTAACATTGTGCTTTGGCACGATGTATCAATACTGTATGTCATGCCAATAAAGTACATTGAAATGTAATTGAGAGAGAGTGGAAGATTATAAAACATCTACGAGTGAAGAATGAGTGTATGTGCAATTCTTTGTTCAACACAGGAAACAATTATCCATCAAATATTGAGGTTACACAGCCGTTGCATCATAGGGGAGGGTGGTAGAGCACATTCAAAAAGAGTCTTAGATCTATAGGAACATCTGCAATATATATTCAATACTCATTCAAGTAATGATGGAACTCTTATGCACAGCACATCCATTTCACAAATAAGCCACCTCAATAATGCAAGCGACACACACATCAAAGTGTTGTCTATTAAATCTGCTCTTGGGGAAAAAGGGGTCTATACTTACCAAACCACAGCAGGCTGGGGACTAGGGAGGGCTGGGAACTAGGGAGGGCTGGGGAGCCTCGACAGGGGTATTATTGTTGACCTCCCTATAACTCCTCTACTCCCCCCTATAAATTCTCTACTCCCCCCCTATAACTCCTCTACTCCCCCCCTATAACTCCTCTACTCCCTCCTATAACTCCTCTACTCCCCCCTATAACTCCCCTACCCTCGCTATATCTCCTCTACTCCCCCTATATCTCCTCTACTCCCCCTTATAACTCCTCTACTCCCCCCTATAACTCCTCCACTCCCCCCATAACTCCCCGCATAACCCCCCTATAACTCCTCTACTCCATTCTATAACTCCTCTACTCCATTCTATAACTCCTCTACTCCCCCCTATAACTCCTCTACTCCCCCTATAACTCCTCTACTCCCCCCTATAACTCCTCTACTCCCCCCTATAACTCCTCTACTCCCCCCTATAACTCCTCTACTCCCTTCTATAACTCCTCTACTCCCCCCCATAACTCCTCTACTCCCCCCCATAACTGCTCTACTCCCCCCCATAACTGCTCTACTCCCCCCTATAACTCCTCTACTCCCCCCTATAACTCCTCTACTCCCCCCTATAACTCCTCTACTCCCCCCATAACTCCTCTACTACCCCCCCATAACTCCTCTACTCCCCCTATAACTCCTCTACTCCATTCTATAACTCCTCTACTCCCCCCAATAACTCCTCTACTCCCCCAATAACTCCTCTACTCCCCCCAATAACTCCTCTACTCCCCCCTATAAGTCCTCTACTCCCTTCTATAACTCCTCTACTCCCCCCCATAACTCCTCTACTCCCCCCCATAACTGCTCTACTCCCCCCTATAACTCCTCTACTCCCCCCTATAACTCCTCTACTCCCCCCATAACTCCTCTACTCCCCCTATAACTCCTCTACTCCCCCTATAACCCCTCTACTCCCCCCTATAACTCCTCTACTCCCTTCTATAACTCCTCTACTCCCCCTATAACTCCTCTACTCCCCCCTATAACTCCTCTACTCCCCCCTATAACTCCTCTACTCCCCCTTATAACTCCTCTACTCCCCCCTATAACTCCTCTACTCCCCCCTATAACTCCTCTACTCCCCCCCATAACTCCTCTACTCCCCCCCATAACTGCTCTACTCCCCCCTATAACTCCTCTACTCCCCCCTATAACTCCTCTACTCCCCCCATAACTCCTCTACTCCCCCCCATAACTGCTCTACTCCCCCCTATAACTCCTCTACTCCCCCCTATAACTCCTCTACTCCCCCCCATAACTGCTCTACTCCCCCTATAACTCCTCTACTCCCCCTATAACTCCTCTACTCCCTTCTATAACTCCTCTACTCCCCCCCATAACTGCTCTACTCCCCCTGTAACTCCTCTACTCCCCCCTATAACTCCTCTACTCCCCCCATAACTCCTCTACTCCCTCCTATAACTCCTCTACTCCCCCCTATAACTCCTCTACTCCCCCCTATAACTCATCTACTCCCCCCTATAACTCCTCTACTCCCCACATAACCCCCCTATAACTCCTCTACTCCCCCCTATAACTCCTCTACTCCATTCTATAACTCCTCTACTCCCCCCCATAACTCCTCTACTCCCCCCCATAACTGCTCTACTCCCCCCTATAACTCCTCTACTCCCCCCTATAACTCCTCTACTCCCCCCTATAACTCCTCTACTCCCCCCATAACTCCTCTACTACCCCCCCATAACTCCTCTACTCCCCCTATAACTCCTCTACTCCCCCCTATAACTCCTCTACTCCATTCTATAACTCCTCTACTCCCCCCAATAACTCCTCTACTCCCCCAATAACTCCTCTACTCCCCCCAATAACTCCTCTACTCCCCCCTATAAGTCCTCTACTCCCTTCTATAACTCCTCTACTCCCCCCCATAACTCCTCTACTCCCCCCCATAACTCCTCTACTCCCCCCTATAACTCCTCTACTCCCCCCTATAACTTCTCTACTCCCCCCATAACTCCTCTACTCCCCCTATAACTCCTCTACTCCCCCTATAACTCCTCTACTCCCCCCTATAACTCCTCTACTCCCTTCTATAACTCCTCTACTCCCCCTATAACTCCTCTACTCCCCCCTATAACTCCTCTACTCCCCCCTATAACTCCTCTACTCCCCCTTATAACTCCTCTACTCCCCCCTATAACTCCTCTACTCCCCCCTATAACTCCTCTACTCCCCCCCATAACTCCTCTACTCCCCCCCATAACTGCTCTACTCCCCCCTATAACTCCTCTACTCCCCCCTATAACTCCTCTACTACCCCCCCATAACTGCTCTACTCCCCCTATAACTCCTCTTCTCCCCCTATAACTCCTCTACTCCCCCCATAACTCCTCTACTACCCCCCCATAACTGCTCTACTCCCCCTATAACTCCTCTACTCCCCCTATAACTCCTCTACTCCCTTCTATAACTCCTCTACTCCCCCCCATAACTCCTCTACTACCCCCCCATAACTCCTCTACTCTCCCCTATAACTCCTCTACTCCCCCCTGTAACTCCTCTACTCCCCCCTATAACTCCTCTACTCCCCCCTATAACTCCTCTACTCCCCCCTATAACTCCTCTACTCCCCCCTATAACTCCTCTACTCCCCCCTATAACTCCTCTACTCCCCCATATAACTCCTCTACTCCCCCCTATAACTCCTCTACTCCCCGCATAACCCCCCTATAACTCCTCTACTCCATTCTATAACTACTCTACTCCATTCTATAACTCCTCTACTCCATTCTATAACTCCTCTACTCCCCCCTATAACTCCTCTACTCCCCCCTATAAATTCTCTACTCCATCCAGTAACTCCTCTACTCACCCCTATAACTCCTCTACTCCCCCCCATAACTCCTCTACTCCCTCCTATAACTCCTCTACTCCCCCCTATAACTCCTCTACTCCCCCCCATAACTCCTCTACTCCCCTCCTATAACTCCTCTACTCTCCCCCATAACTCCTCTATTCCCCTCCATAACTCCTCTACTCCCCCCATAACGCCTCTACTCCTCCTATAACTCCTCTACTCCCCCCCCATAACTCCTCTACGCCCCCCTATAACAACTCTATTCCCCCCTATAACTCCTCTACTCCCCCCTATAACGCATCTACTCCCCCTATAACTCCTCTACTCCCCCCTATAACTCCTCTACTCCCTCCTATAACTCCTCTACTCCCCCCATAACTCCTCTACTCCCCGCATAACCCCCCTATATCTCCTCTACTCTCCCCCTATAACTCCTATACTCCCCCTATAACTCCTCTACTCCCCCCTATAACTCCTCTACTCCCTCCTATAACTCCTCTACTCCCCCCATAACTCCTCTACTCCCCGCATAACCCCCCTATATCTCCTCTACTCTCCCCCTATAACTCCTATACTCCCCCTATAACTCCTCTACTCCCCCCTATAACTCCTCTACTCCCCCCTATAACTCCTCTACTCCCCCCCTATAACTCCTCTACTTCCCCCCTATAACTCCTCTACTCCCCCCCTATATCTCTTCTACTCTCCCCCTATAACTCCTCTACTCCCCTCCTATAACTCCTATACTCCCCCTATAACTGCTCTACTCCCCCCTATAACTCCTCTACTCCCCCCTATAACTCCTATACTTCCCCCCTATAACTCCTCTACTTCCCCCCTATAACTCCTCTACTCCCCCCTATAACTCCTCTACTCCCCCATATAACTCCTCTACTCCCCCCATAACTCCTCTACTCCCCCCCTATAACTCCTCTACTCCCCCCCTATATCTCCTCTACTCTCCCCCTATAACTCCTATACTCCCCCTATAACTCCTCTACTCCCCCCTATAACTCCTCTACTCCCCCCTATAACTCCTCTACTCCCCCCCTATAACTCCTCTACTTCCCCCCTATAACTCCTGTACTCCCCCCCTATATCTCTTCTACTCTCCCCCTATAACTCCTCTACTCCCCTCCTATAACTCCTATACTCCCCCTATAACTGCTCTACTCCCCCCTATAACTCCTCTACTCCCCCCTATAACTCCTATACTTCCCCCCTATAACTCCTCTACTTCCCCCCTATAACTCCTCTACTCCCCCCTATAACTCCTCTACTCCCCCATATAACTCCTCTACTCCCCCCATAACTCCTCTACTCCCCCCCTATAACTCCTCTACTCCCCCCCTATAACTCCTCTACTCCCCCCTATAACTCCTCTACTCCCCCCATAACTCCTCTACTCCCCCCTAACTCCTCTACCCCCTCTAACCCCCCCTCACTCCTCTACTCCCCCCTAACTCCTCTACCCCCTCTAACCCCCCCTCACTCCTCTACCCCCTTTCTAACTCCTCTACTCCCCCCTCTAACCTCCCCTACCCCCCTCTAACTCCTCTACTCCCCCTATAATCCCTCTACTCCCCCCCTCTACCCCCTAACTCCTCTACCCCCTCCTAACTCCTCTACTCCCCCCTATAACTCATCTACTCCCCCTAACCCCTCTAACCACTCTACTTGCCCCTCTAACCCCCCTCTAGCTCCTCCAAACCCCTCCTCCCCCTCTAACCCCTCATTAGAGGGTGTCTGTCTAGCTGTTCTTGTCAAAGCAGAGCTTGCTCCGCTCTCTAACTAACACCATTTTCTATGGGTGGGGTAGTGAGATCCATTTTATTTCCCACTGAGAGCAGAGCTGCAAGCCCAAGACAGGATGTTGGTAGACAGTGCACAGGCAACGAGAGGAGATGTGCGCTAAGCACATCACACTCCTCACGACGCGGACAACATTCTCTATACATGTAAACATTCATGTACACACACACAAACTAAGCACCATCAATCACACAGCACGTTTATCCACTTTACTCTATTTTCACACCGTCTCATGGCTCTCAACCATTGGCCTATTCTTCTTTAATGAAGTGGTCCATTTTGATATAACGGTGTGTCAGTGTGTGTTGTATCAGTCCTCTCCGGCCAACCTCTGCACCCCCATCCCTGTTGCCATACAGTACAGCCTCTCTGTGCCCAGCTGGCCTGGTGGATGAGACTGGGCACTGACTCTGGCAGGGGTATGGTGCACTGAGAGCCTGCCAACGCACGCACGCACGCACACACACCTACAGTAGCCGCAGCAGTGAAGGCTTTAACCATCACAGGAAGTGCATACTGATGAGTCCCAGCCTAATTGCCTCATCCCTGTTCTCTGTGAGAGAAGCAGCGAACTGCAGAGCCTTCTTAGTCAACGAGATCCAAAAGTGTCAGGAAATGGCTCAGATGGTGGATAGATATGGTGCAGAATGCTAATAGGCTGGCCCCTGGGCAGATATCTTCATCTGGGTTTTCCTTTCCACTGCTGAGAACAGACATTAACAGAGAACAACGAGAGGATTTAATAGAGAGATACAGAGAGAACAGACATTAACAGAGAACAACGAGAGGATTTAATAGAGATACAGAGAGAACAGACATTAACAGAGAACAATGATAAGATTTAATAGAGATACAGAGAGAACAGACATTAACAGAGAACAACGAGGATTTAAAAGAGATAGAGAGACCTAAACTCATCCTAGTCTAAATGTCAGAGCTTCTATCTTATTCAGCTATACCAGAAGAAACTAAACACACAAAAATCAATGACAAACTGATAATGCCTAAACAATGTCTTGGACTAAAAGACAGGGAGTCTATGCTTCTGAACAGGTCCAAACCAAAGTGATAATCATACCTTAATAAAGCGAGAATAGCCTGAGTACTGGATTAACAGCAAACAAAGCAGAGCTCTAATCAAACCCATGCTTTACATGGAGCATAACTCTAGCCATACATAGTTTACGGTTATATTACTACCTCCTTAAAGCCTTGATTCTGACTGGCTGATGGGCGTTCTATAGCTGTACATTACTCACACAGCTGAACAGTTATAGGGCCTAGTGTCTGAAATGGTGGCCTTGAGTGAGCTTCAGTCCAATTATAGAGAAGACAGCACTGCACCCCACCTTACTGCAGTACACAGCAGCCTATGTGAACATTGGCACATGTTGTTCATTAAGGGTTTATAAAACATTAATGGGGCTTCACAGCAAAGACACCTTCACTTTCAATTGGGACACACAGCATCTGGATGTGGTGGACTGGGAGGTACTGCTTACCAACATTATACAGTATGTGATGCTAAACATAAGCTTTATTTCTTTCAATGCGCCATCAGTATAGTGTTGAGCTAACACAGCAGATGCCTTCTGTGGAGTTCTGGTCTAGCACTGGAAGATTAGTAGTGTTATTGTGTTGTGGTGTAGTGCAGTGGACTGAGCTTTATTGTCCCATACATGGTGCCTTGCTGATTGTGTTATGTTGTTGTTGTGTGTTGACAGCTGCTGTGTGTGTAGACAGCTGAATGCTGATGTGTGTGTCTGTCTGCCAGTGGGAAACTGCCTCATTTAGATCCCCAGTTTACTGAGCTGCACCTCAGGGGGCCCGAGTCTGGCTGGGATGTCTCGCCCAACACAGGGAGAGGCACAGAGAGGACCTGGGAGAGAGTCACATCACACCTCGCTCTCAGTGTTCCGAAGGGCACTGAAGGATGAGCTGAGAGATAACAGCTGTTTGAGAAGGAATCTACAAAAAATGTCCTAACACAATGAGATGAGAAAATGATATGGATTCTAAATTCAGCCATCATTATCCATACTAAACACCCAACCCAGTTCTCTTGGAATGGAAATGAAAAGCCTTTATTTGAATCGTCTCACCACTGACCCATTGCAGCCGATACAATACAGTATATTGTGTTGAAATAAGTCATGAGATGAGATGCCATGTGCACAAAGGATTTCATCCCTCAGTTCCAAACCAGTCGCTCTTTAGGACACACAGGAGACTGAGCAGAGGACCGACGTGAACCAAGGGAACACAAGAAAACAATTATCGGGAGAGAGAACGGTTTTGTAATGTTACGTGTAATGCTCCTCTAACGCTTACGCGTCCAGTTTCCCGTTAGATAGGGGAACGTTCCATGTATCTG
This sequence comes from Oncorhynchus mykiss, assembly GCF_057628025.1. NCBI lineage: Eukaryota > Metazoa > Chordata > Actinopteri > Salmoniformes > Salmonidae > Oncorhynchus > Oncorhynchus mykiss. Next base: position 61,306,386 of record NC_143037.1, read on the forward strand.
TGTCGGACATGAGTCGGTAATGGTCATGTGATGAGGTAGCCCCGCCTGCGAACTTCAAAAGCAGTGTCTGCCCTCAGCCCAAGAGGGAATTTTGTCTTGGTCTAAGATGTTGAGACCCGGGTTCATTTCCACGTGTTACATAGGCTGGTAGCAAAAACCACCGGAGAACCTATTTAGCATGTTTTGGCATTAGAGGAGAATATTCCCTTATTGTCAAACAGAACTTATCCAGAATGTTCTAGAAACGTTTCATTGGAAAGTTTCAAGAACCTTCCTTAGTCCAGTGGAACTTTGATTCCTTGCACACTCAAATGAAACATGCTCATATCACCACATGATGGCAGTACTTTAACGTTGTTGGATCGTTCTGGGTCCAAATCTGCTCAGCCAGATATTACTTACAGACGGCATGGTGGAATGATCAATACCAATCCCGAGGGTGTGAAAATAACTTTCTCCCAGCGGAAATTACACTGGTACCCACGAGAAAAGAGAAATGCACACTGTACATAGCCATATGACATTTGAAATGTCTCTATTCCTTTGAAAAGTTTGTGAGTGTAATGTTTACTGTTCATTTTTAATTGTTTATTTCATTTTTTATTATCAATTTCACTTGCTTTGGCAATGGAAACTCATGTTTCCCAAGCCAATAAAGCCCTTTGAATTGAGAGCGAGAGACCTGGGTCTGAGCAAAACGCGTGAGACGGCGAACCCAGATCGTGGAGACGATAACAAACATTTTTACCTCCCAACACATTAGAATGTTGTAGTCCATTGATAAGAGAAGATGAAGTTTCAAGGCGATGTCCACTAAGCATAGACCTGTTTTATAACAGTCAGCGATTTCAGTAGAACCTCATTGAGATGGCGTACAGCAGGGATGGGCATCTGGAGGCCCTTAACCCACCCTGCAAAAACAAACGTTTTAGTAACTCAGTTGGGTCTCAAATTACTGTTGAGATTTAGAATAGAACACACAAGGTACAATTTCAAAATGTGGTTATGCATCAGCAGTTTCTCTTATGTTATTCACCGACAGTCCCTCAATTAACCCATGTCAGGTAACATTTTTAGATTGGTAAATGAGTCTAGTCAGCTATCTAAACCTGTGGTAATAATGTTGGAATTACAGACCAGGGGCCGTCAATGATTTTGTAAGTCACACTCACTCTCACATTAACATGGCATAAGACCAGGCAAAATGTTAGAATTGCAGGAAATTAGCTGTAAAATAAATGTTTTTCTATCCGCCTCATGACAAAATGTGTAGAAATGCATCAAACTTGCTTTAAAACTGAAACATTTTCTCTACACACGATGGCAAAATGGCCACTGCAGCCCCCCATTAGGAGTTCAGATTTTTTGTGGCCCCTACCGCCATCAAAGTTGCCCATCCCTCCAAAATAAAAAAATATAAGAACCACCATATTGTTCCACAACAGCAGCATATTTTTCTGACCTCGCCAATTAACATCAGCAACTGGAAAAATGGAACTCTGTGACTGCAACCTTTCACATCTACTCAGGAAGTGAGAAGGTGCAGCATTTATTTTTATGCTGTTTTTGATCATAACACCCCTTCTCTCTGTAACACAGGGCAGGGTGTGGTGTGTCAAAGCTCTCTCTGTCAGCAGATAGGCTCTCTGTCTAGAGCATCTGTCATCCAGAAACCAGCTGTTCACTTTGTAAGCCAAATGAAGCACCGTTTCCACTGTGACTGAAGTACAGTCAAATTCCCTGCCTTCTCCACCGGTCTTGTCTTGGAGTCCCTACGGAATAAGATGTGATGCTAGGGATGAAGTGGAAAATGATGAGTCTAGCATTGATATAGTATGCAGGGCTGAAGGCTCAGGCATGGTCATAACAGTATGCAAAGTGTATCAGTTGAAGTGTGGATATACAGAGGGTTATAACATATTTACACATGTATAAATATGCACACACACACACATACACACACACACACACACACACACACACACACACGTCACATAAGTTGTGATATCATAAACCTGTGTTTTATATTCAGTAGGAACTACTGCATTCCTCTGTCGTGTCACACTGCTTACTGCTTATATACAGTAGTGGAGTTGACTTTCCATGCATAGAGAGAGCCTAATCCCACTGTGATAAGCTGCACTCAACTCATACTCTGACGCATTCATCCTACACATTCAAATCAACAGTAGCTTAGAACCCACCAAGCATCAATCTAACAGCTCTCCCCAAATCAAAATCACACCCATATCATATCCCCCTCCTTTCTTAATAAAGCCTAAAAGGCTGTTTAGAAGAACAAGCTGTTTCTCATATTTACAGTTGAATAATGTGCAGACACCCTCCGATCTAATTCCCCTAGGGTGGGGAAAGCGTTTAATACCTTCAAGAGCATCTGTCTTGTCCCCTCCCGCCCTAGCCCCAGAGCTCAGGCTGTATCGGAGCGGTGATACTGAGCTATCAGGCAGGAAGATCAGAGGCATCATGAGACCCTTTTGCCAGATAATGCAGAGGCATGAAAATGATGACGTGATAAGCTTCGCCTGAGATTAAAATCTCCCACTATATCAACATACACTACATGACCAAAAGTGTGTGTACACCTGCTCGTCGAACATCTCATTCCAAAATCATGAGCTTTAATATGGAGTTGTTCCCCCCTTTGCTGCTATACCAGCCTCCACTCTTCCTGGAAGGCTTTCCACTATATGTTTGAACATTGCTACGGGGACTTGCTTCCATTCAGCCACAAGAGAATTAGTGAGGTTGGGCGATTAGGCCTGGCTTGCAGTTGATGTTCCAATTCACCTCAAAAGTGTTCAATAGTGTTGAGGTCAGGGCTTTGTGCAGGCCAGTCAAGTTCTTCCACACCGATCTCGATAAACCATTTCTGTATGGACCTCGCGTTGTGCACGGGGGCATTGTAATGCTGAAACAGGAAAGAGCTTCCACAAACTGTTGCCTCAAAGTTGGAAGCACAGAATCGTCTAGAATGTCATTTTAGCGTTAAGATTTCACTTAACTGGAACTAAGGGGCCTAGCAGGAACCAAGAAAAACAGCCCCAGACCATTATTTCTCCTTCACCAAACTTTACAGTTGGCACCATGCATTCGGGCAGGTAGCGTTCTCCTGGTATCCGCCAAACCCAGATTTGTCCATCGGACAGCCAGATGGTGAAGTGTGATTCATCACTCCAGAGTCAAATGGCGGCAAGCTTTACACCACTCCAGCCAATGCTTGGCATTGTGTGCGGTGATCTTAGGCTTGTGTGCGGCTGCTCGGCCATGGAAACCCATTTCATGAAGCTCCCGACGAACAGTTATTGAGCTGATGTTGCTTCCAGAGGCAGTTTGGAACTCGCTAGTAAGTGTTGCAACTGACGACAGACAATTTTTACGCACTACACGCTTCAGCACTCGGTGGTCCAGTTCTGTGAGCTTGTGTGGCCAACCACTTCACGGCGGAGCCGTTTTTTTGCTCCTAAACATTTCCACTTCACAATAACAGAACTTACAGTTGACCGGGGCTGCTCTAGCAGGGCAGACATTTGGCAAAATGATTTGTTGGAAAGGTGGCATCCTATGACGGTGCCATGTTGAAAGTCCCTTAGCTCTTCAGTAAGAACATTCTACTGCCAATATTTGTCTATGGAGAATGCATGGCTGTGTCCTCAATTTTATACACCTGTCAGCAACGGGTTTGGCTGAAATAGCCGAATCCACTAATTTGAGCACACATACCTTGTACATATAGTGTATCTACCACTATGTTGTTAATTAATACTGTGAAAGGAAAGCCTCAGTTAAGAGAGAGGTGTGTGTGTGTGTACAGTATGTATGTATGTGTGTATGTATGTATGTATGTACAGTGCCTTGCGAAAGTATTCGGCCCCCTTGAACTTTGCGACCTTTTGCCACATTTCAGGCTTCAAACATAAAGATATAAAACTGTATTTTTTTGTGAAGAATCAACAACAAGTGGGACACAATCATGAAGTGGAACGACATTTATTGGATATTTCAAACTTTTTTAACAAATCAAAAACTGAAAAATTGGGCATGCAAAATTATTCAGCCCCCTTAAGTTAATACTTTGTAGCGCCACCTTTGGCTGCGATTACAGCTGTAAGTCGCTTGGGGTATGTCTCTATCAGTTTTGCACATCGAGAGACTGACATTTTTTCCCATTCCTCCTTGCAAAACAGCTCGAGCTCAGTGAGGTTGGATGGAGAGCATTTGTGAACAGCAGTTTTCAGTTCTTTCCACAGATTCTCGATTGGATTCAGGTCTGGACTTTGACTTGGCCATTCTAACACCTGGATATGTTTATTTTTGTTTGGTGTTTGGTGGTTCCAAACATCTTCCATTCAAGAATGATGGAGGCCACAGTGTTCTTGGGGACTTTCAATGCTGCAGACATTTTTTTTTGTACCTTTCTCCAGATCTGTGCCTCGACACAATCCTGTCTCGGAGCTCTACGGACAATTCCTTCGGCATCATGGCTTGGTTTTTGCTCTAACATGCACGGTCAACTGTGGGACCTTATATAGACAGGTGTGTGCCATTCCAAATCATGTCCAATCAATAGAATTTACCACAGTTGGACTCCAATCAAGTTGAAGAAACATCTGAAGGATGATAAATGGAAACAGGATGTATCTGAACTCAATTTCACATCTCATAGCAAAGGATCTGAATACTTCTGGAAACAAGGTATTTCTGTTTTTATTTGTAATACATTTGCAAAAATGTCTAAACCTGTTTTCGGTTGATCATTATGTGTAGATTGATGAGGAACATTTTAATTGTATTCATTTTAGAATAAGGCTGTAATGTAACAAAATGTGGAAGGGTCTGAATACTTACCCAATGCACTGTATGAGTGTGTGTGTGTGCGCGCATGTGTGTGAGTGTGTGTGCGCATGTGTGTGAGTGTGTGTGCGCATGTGTGTGAGTGTGTGTGCGCATGAGCGTGTGTATGTGTGTGCATGAGCGTGTGTGTGTGTGTGTTTCATCCTGGGCCTTTTGGGAAAACAAGATTGATGTCACACCTGATCACATCTCAGGATGTTACAACTGTGACATGTCAATTGGCATCTGCGCTTCTTTTCATCACCACGAAAAGGACACATTTACAGCTATCACACCCTTCAACCCTCCCTTTGCCTCAAGTTAATACCCCATCTTCACCGTACCATTTAGAACACATTTCAAAACACTTAAAATATACTGCTTAGCATGTCTGTATCCAGGTTCCATTATGTACCCTCTATTACATTATCCTTAGAGGCTGTAGACCTGGGGTGGGCAAACTTTTCGGCTCGAGGACCACATCGGGATTTCTAAATTCAACAGAGGGCAGCACGTCATTGTTTGGGACCGATTTGTTCGTCAAAATCGATTTGCGAGCTGGGAAAAGGGCAGTTCTAGGGGTCCATTATAATGTCTACATACTTTCGATCTGGTTTTAGACATTCAAGAGAGGCCTGGAGTTTTTTTTTAAACACAATCCCCGCCTCCAAAAAATGTAAATGATATACACTGAGTATACCAAACATTAGGAACTCCTTCCTAATATTGAGTTGCACCCCCCTGCTGTAGACGCATTTAGACATATGACAACATTCACTCTTCCCTGGGTGGGAATATAAACGCCACCAGCCATGACTAGACGGAGTTCCTAATGCTGATAAGTGATCAGGCTTGATAGTCGACTCTCGTTATTGTGAGTACAACCCTGCTCACGGTGCTGTGGTTCACTGAGCCCTCCTTCCAGCTGCTAGTCCTTAAGGGCAGCAGTGTGTAGTGCTGCATAGTGCTGTGGGCTCAATACAACGCTAATAGACTGTCACAGGACGTCACAGTTAGTACGACAAATTCCCACCATTGAGCTAGACGCACATTACAAAACACTCCAGTTCTCCTCAGAGTGACACGGTGAATATGTGGTCAGGGATCAGTCAGGAATACAAAATATAACTTTTAATGGAGACTTAATAGATATCTTTTTTTTTTTTTTTATATCCATGAAACTCTTCCACCGCATCAAAAGACAAAAACATTCAATTTAATTCCTTCAGTACATGAACAACCATAGTTCTTTCTATGCCACATAATTCAAACTCAACTACTTAGTTGTGTCTACCTCTCAACGACCAGTTGGTAGGTTCATCATTATAGCAGCAACCCTGTAGATTCCAGCCAGACAGAGAGTGACTGAAGGCCATAGCAGCACTCCAGGACCTATACTACTTATATAAACGTGTTAATGTGTGTAACCTTGTATTATTATCAAGGTGCTCTGAGAAGCCATTGGCATGGTCCTCACTGATTTAGATCAAACGCTAAGAAAAAACAAGTTGAAAATACCACTTGAACAGCTGTCAGAACATCTGCATGTTTAAAGATGTTCAGTAAGGTGAGCTATAATAGCTTCTCTAAGCACAGTGTAGGTGTCCTTTATACAATATTAGGAAACATTTTGTAGCCGGTAAAGCAGGTTGTATTTGAACATTGGTCATCCAGGAACATGCTATTTGTGGCGATGCAGCTGTTGGAGTGGCTCTCACATGATGGACACCTGCTAGGGAACTACGAGAGCAGCCAGACAGATGCATGCAAATGCACACACACGCACAAAAGTAAACACGCAAACACACACACTCTATTCCGGTGGCCATGAAAGGGGACCTGATTAACCCCAATAAGGGGACATCATTCAGAGCACAACCTGTCCTCACATGTCAGTTTCCTATCCACAAGCCCAATTTATCTGTCCTAAGCCTTGTAGTCCCATTCATCAGAGATCCATACTTTTAGTTCCAGTGATCCAGCTTTCAGCACAGCGTAGAGGCTATAAATAACTTCTACAGAACGTGATGACGAAACAGAAGCCCCAAACATTAAAGGACATCCAGAGCTTTCCCATGAGCTCCCACACACAAAAAATATATGTTGATTCAATGTACAATTGTAAGGCAACCCAGCTGCAACAGGATTGCTCAACAAAATTGTCACACAAACCTTTTGTTGTGAGTTTGCTCAACAACATTTTCATTGATGGCTCTCAACCTTTGCCTCTCCCGAGTCCGTACGGGAGTTGTAGAGATTGGACAGCATGAAATTGGGGAGAAACAGGGTATATAAACTCAGCAAAAAAAGAAACGTCCCTTTTCAGGTCCCGGTCTTTCAAAGATCATTCGTAAAAATCCAAATAACTTCACAGATCTTCATTGTAAAGCGTTTAAACACTGTGTCCCATGCTTGTTCAATGAACCATAAACAATTAATGAACATGCATCTGTGGAACGGTCGTTAAGACACTAACAGCTTACAGAAGGTAGGCAATTAAGGTCACAGTTATGAAAACATAGGACACTAAAGAGGCCTTTCTACTGACTGAAAAACACCAAAAGAAAGATGCCCAGGGTCCCAGCTCATCTGCGTGAACTCGCTTTAGGCATGCTGCAAGGAGGCATGAGGACTGCAGATGTGGCCAGGGCAATAAATTGCAATGTCCGTACTGTGAGACGCCTAAGACAGCGCTACAGGGAGACAGGGCGGACAGCTGATCGTCCTCGCAGTGGCAGACCACGTGTAACAACACCTTCACAGGATCGGTACATCCGAACATTACACCTGCGGGACAGGTCCAGGATGGCAACAACAACTGCCCGAGTTACACCAGGAAGGCACAATCCCTCCATTAGTGCTCAGACTGTCAGCAATAGGCTGAGAGAGGCTGGAATGAGGGCTTGTAGGCCTGTTGTAAGGCAGGTCCTCACCAGACATCACCGGCAACAACGTCGCCTATGGGCGCAAACCCACCGTCGCTGGACCAGACAGGACTGGCAAAAAGTGCTCTTCACTGACGAGTCGCGGTTTTGTCTCACCAGGAGTGATGGTCGGATTCGCATTTATTGTCGAAGGAATGAGCGTTACACCGAGGCCTGTACTCTGGAGCGGGATCGATTTGGAGGTGGAGGGTCCGTCATGGTCTGGGTCGGTGTGGCACAGCATCATCGGTCTGAGCTTGTTGTCATTGCAGGCAATCTCAATGCTGTGCGTTACAGGGAAGACATCCTCCTCCCTCATGTGGTACCCTTCCTGCAGGCTCATCCTGACATGCCCCTCCAGGATGACAATGCCACCAGCCATACTGCAAGTGTTGTGCGTGATTTCCTGCATGACAGGAATGTCAGTGTCCTGCCATGGCCAGCGAAGAACCCAGATCTCAATCCCATTGAGCACATCTGGGACCTGTTGGATCGGTGCGTGAGGGATAGGGCCATTCCCACCAGAAATGTCAGGGAACGTGCAGGTGACTTGGTGGAAGAGTGGGGTAACATCTCAGAGCATGAACTGGCAAATCTGGTGCAGTCCATGAGGAGGAGATGCACTGCAGTACTTAATACAGCTGGTGGCCACACCAGATACTGACTGTTACTTTTTGAGCCCCCTTATGTTCAGGGACACATTGTTCAATTTCTGTTAGTCACATGTCTGTGGAACTTGTCAGTTTATGTCTCAGTTGTTGAATCTTGCTATGTTCATACAAATATTTACACATGTTTTGTTTGCTGAAAATATATGCATATGAGAGGACGTCAAAAGTTTTGACATTGAAGGGTTTTTCTTTTGACTATTTTCTACGTTGTCGAAAAATAGTGAAGACATCAAAACTATGAAATAACACATATGGAATCATGTAGTAACCAAAAAAGTTTTAAATATTTGAGATTTGAGATTCTTCAAATAGCCCTTTGCCTTTAATTGTTTTTGAATTTTTATTAAAATGTAACTTTTATTCAACTAGGTAAGTCATTTAAAAACAAATTCTTATTTACAATGATGTTAAACAAATCAATTAATATTTTATATTTAAGATTCTTCAAAGTAGCCACCCTTTGCCTTTGACAGTTTTGCACATTCTTGGCATTCTCTCAACCAACTTCATGAGGAATGCTTTTCCAACAGTCTTGAAGTTCCCAGATACGCTGAGCACTTGTTGGTTGCTTTTCCTTCACTCTGCGATCCAACTCATCCCAAACCATCTCAATTGGGCAGAGGTCGGGTGATTGTGGAGGCCAGATCATCTGATGCAGCACTCAATCTCCCTCCTTGGTCAAATAGCCCTTACACAGCCTGGAGGTGTGTTTTGGATCATTGTCCTGTTGAAAAACAAATGATAGTCCCTCAAACCAGATGGGATGGCGTATCGCTGCAGAATGCTGTGGTAGCCATGTTGGTTAAGTGTGCCTTGAATTCTAAATAAATAACAGACAGTGTCACCAGCAAAGCACCCTCACACCTCTTCCTCCATGCTTCACGGTGGGAACCACACATGCGGAGATCATCCTTTCACCTACTCTGCGTCTCACAAAGACACAGCGGTGTTAACCAAAAATCTCAAATTTGGACTCATTAGACCAAAGGACAGATTTCCACCGGTCTAATATCCATTGCTCGTGTTTCTTGACCCAAGCAAGTCTCTTCTTCTTATTGGTGTCCTTTAGTAGTGGTTTCGACCATGAAGGCCTGATTCACACGTCTCCTCTGAAAGGTTGATGTTGAGATGGATAGATGGATAGATAAACTACATTCAACACTGGTCAGATCCTTATTCTCACTCTGAATATAAGTTATTGGTACCATCAGGACTGACATGTACAGTATGTCATCTCTCATGAACACCTGCTATCAAGTTTCTCTTAACCTCTTGGGCAGTTGAAACCGCTCATTAACTGAACTGAAATGCTGTAATTGTTGGTCTTCTGTTTACCTACGGAAAGCCCCAGAAAACATATACGGGACCATAGTTAAAAAATAATTTCTTCAAGTGGCTATGGAGGTGTCCTATATTGTTTTCCCTTCAACCTTGCAAAACTCTCACAGAACTCTTGCAAGTGGCGATGAGCCTCTCAAACTCACTCCACTGTGATATATATTGTACATAAGATGGTACAGGCTTTGACAAAATGGGTCCAGCAATCATAATGGGCATCCTCCACAAGTCCCTTAAGAGCGGATAAGGAGTAAACGCATGGCCAATTTTTCCATTCTTGTCATTTGAAATGAGAAGACCGTGATAAGATTCGCCAAGCAAGACGGAATGAGGTATCCATAAGTTCAATGTTTCCTTTTACATCCTGCACATTGGTGGTAGTGAAGGTTGAATATTTGAATCCTGTTAATTTGCTAATGATGGTATTGTCTGTTTTAATAGCGTGCAGTAAGGGATCTACACATTAATGCTGGCAAGAAGGACAAATATAAGCCGCAAGAAAAGTGAGGACAAATTTGTATTTGTTTACGACTGAATTTGACCAACCAATCAGGGTGTTGTATGATGGTTAAATATGTTACATGAAATAGCTGTGCGAATATCATGCATAAACTTAATTTCATGTTTTTTCTTTGTCATGTCTCAGGAAGAACAGACCACACAACACCCGCGTACTGTCTGCTGGTCAGTCAGCTGAATTAAGGTAGACAGATGGAGAGTGGAGCATGGCAGAGTTTGAAGGTGAGCCATCCCAGAAAGACATGGACTGACTAACATAGTTCTACATCTTACAATGTTCTCGAGGATTTTGATGCATATAACCATTGCTAATACACCACACTGACTCCTCAGATGCAGCTGCACGGTATTGGACCGAAAGACAGGCAAAAGACTTGACACTCCAGACATAGCAAAGGAACAGGACATAAACAAGTGAAGGCGGAGACAGGTTTGTTTATAAATGTAAACAAATCCATACATATTTTAGTGGGAGCGTTTTTAGCTTTGAGATTCCAGTGTTCAAGACCATTTGTTTACTGGGCAGAATGACTTATTGTCTCCTGTAATTTCACAGGCTCTGTCTGATCGGTCAAAATAACTCTTTGCTGAAGAGAAGTAGCGATTGGCGGAGGGAACTGAACACATGAGGTCTGATGTGTAGACAGACTCAGAAGACCAGGATTAATTTTTAATAACCTCCACACCCTGGCGCTGCCCTGAGTTTGAGGACCGGATTGTGTCAGCAAACCGGAAATGAAGGGCCAAGCTCGCTTAATTGGGAATAAAAGCGCTGTCAGAATGAAAACCGTAGCAACCATCCATGTCCACGGCAGCCCTACCATAACGTCTGATGCAATAGACCACACACAATCACCTGAGTTCGGAGTTAAATTAGACATTCACCCATGTTTCCCAAACGTAAAATGTCAAACTGTTTAAGGTTAAGTTTAGGCATTAATTCAGAATTTGTAAGGTAAGGCTCAAGGTTTGGAATAGGCTTAAAACAAAAATTCAAAAACTCTTTATCGCTAGATTCAAACATGCAACCTTTGGTACCAGGAGGCAGATGCTTATGCCCATTTCCCATCCCGGTCCACAACACCCTCGCAAAACCGAAACCTACTTGAAGGTAGTAGTGCTCATAGTTGCCCCTTGTGGCCAGTTTCCACGTCATCTCCTGACGTCTGACATGGTCCTCAGACATGTCAAATACTGACTTCTATCACCAGTTGACTTGGCTGTGAGAAGAGCTTGGAAGTTTTAGTTTTGTTATTTCCTTACTGTTTTTTGGAAGGGTGTCAGGGAATATATTTTCTATTTATGTCGTACACGTCTTTTTACAAACGTTTTTATAACAGAGGCTGTGACAATGGTGAGGTGTGCATGTCAGGATAAATGAATGCCATGTCTCAGACTGGACACATTGCCATCTCTAGTCTCCACCGAGCGTTGTTAACACCCTATGGATCCCCTTATCCAACAGTCGGTGGAGAAACCAGCTTTGGAGTATTCAGAGATAAATCACCTAAGTTCTTCCGACTGGCATGGAAGTGGCTAGTCTTCAGGGGCCGGTTGCACCAGTTGGTTGTAAGTGGGTCATAGATCAACGTCCGGCGTGAAATATGCTCTATGCTGGACCTAAAAATGATACCTGTTGCATCACCTGGGTGTAAGCCCTTCTATGAGCTACTCCTGAGTGGATATTTTATGCCTAGTAGGGAGCTGACGTAAGGTGTTACATTGGGATAACCATTATGATATACACAGAAAATAGCAATAATAGCTAACAAAATGGCTATATGGACTATCTGAGTTGATCTTTGTATTTCTGCACTGTCTCTATGCACACTCACAAGGCCCTACATACTACGCACACTGATAATCCAACACATATATACTGAACAAAAACATAAAAGCAACAAACAATTTCAAAGATTTTACAAAGTTACAGTTCATAGAAGGAAATCAGTCAATTGAAATACACTTATTAGATCCTAATCTATGGATTTCGCATGAGTGTGTAGGGGCGCAGCCATGGGTGGGCCTGGGAGAGCACTGGAGAGCCGGGTATAGGCCCACCCACTGGGGAGCCATGCCCAGCCAATCAGAATTACAGAATTACTTTTCCCCACCAAAGGGCTTTATTACAGACTTAAATAGTCTCTTCCTTCAGTACCTAAAATGTATTAAATAAAACATTTTCCTAAGCAATCTACACAATATCCCATAATGACAAAGCGAAAACAGGTTTAGACATTTTTGCTAATTTATTTTTAAAAACAGAAATAACTTATTTACATAAGTATTCAGACGCTTTGCTATGAGACTTGAAATTGAGCTCAGGTGCATCATGTTTCCATTGATCATCCTTGAGCTGTTTCTACAACTTGATTGGAGTCAGCCTGTGGTAAATTCAATTGATTGGATATGATTTGGAAAGGCATACACCTGTCTATATAAGATCCCACAGTTGACAGTGCATGTCAGAGCAAAAACCAAGCCGTGAAGTCGAAGGAATTGGCTGTAGAGCTCCGAGACAGGATTCTGTCGAGGCACAGATCTGGACAAGGGTACAAAAATGTCTGCAACATTGAAGGACCACAAGAACACAGTGGCCTAGAAGTTTGGAACCACCAAGACTCTTCCTAGAGCTGGCCGCCCAGCCAAACCCGATGGTCACTCTGACCGAGCTCCAGAGTTCCTCTGTGGAGATGGGAGAACCTTCCAGAAGGACAACCATCTCTGCAGCATTCCACCAATCAGGCCTTTATGGTAAAGTGGCCAGGCAGAAGTCACTCCTCAGTAAAAGGCATATGACAACCCACTTGGAGTTTGCCAAAAGGCACCTAAAGACTCTCAGAGCATTAGAAACAAGATTCTCTGGTCTGATGAAACCAAGATTTAACTATTTTGCATGAATACCAAGCATCATGTCCAGAGGAAACCTGGTATCATCCCTACAATGAAGCATGATGGTGGCAGCATCATGGTGTGGGTATGTTTTTCAGCAGCAGAGACTGGGAGACTAGTCAGGAACGAGGCAAAGATGAACGGAGCAAAGTACAGAGAGATCATTGATGAAAACCTGCTCCAGAGAACTCAGGACCTCAGACTGGGTTCACTTTCCAACAGCACACAGCCAAGACAACGCAGGAGTGGCTTCGGGACAAGTCTGCTTTGTCATTATGGGGTATTGTGTGTAGATTGACATGGGAAAAAAACAATTTAATAATTTTAGAACACGGCTGTAACGTAACAAAATGTGGAAAAAAGTCAACTGGTCTGAATATTTTCCGAAGGCAATATACATTTATACTGACTCTACACACACCCACTCACATACAATCATGATATATGCTGCTGCTACTCTGTTTATCAAATATCCTGATGCCTAGTCACCTTACCCTTACAGTATACATATCTACCTCTATCAAGCAAGTGTCCCTGCACATGGTAACTATGGTACTGGAACTGACCCTGTAAATAGTTTGCTTCCTTAATAGTGTTCTTTTTATTTCTTATTGTTTTTTTGTTCTACCGTGTTATTTTTAGTATTACATTGTTATTGATTAAGCCATTGTTGGGGTTAGAGCTTGCAAGAAAGGCTTTACACTGTACTTGTGCATGTGACATTAAAACTAGTATTTTTTTAAAGAATGAGTCTCGAGTTGCCTATATGACTGAGTCAATAGCAAAATACACTTAATTTAAGCTACATTATAACATACTTTATGTGTCTGATCAGTGATGGATCAGCAAACAAATAGATGAGCTCCTACCTTCCCTTGTTAGCCCAGCCAGAGATCAAACAACCAAATATATCTTACAAATTCACATTGATTATGAGACAAGTCGAGGGCTTTTGGTCTGGATATAGGCTATATGCCAGTGAATTGCAAACGAATCCCCATTTTTATACTAGGCTAGATAGTCTGACATGCAAGAAAGATGTTCTTATTAGTGCTAATGAGTAAACTAGAGTAAAGATTATCATCATGAGCACTCACCTCAACATAGCTAAGATTTTTCTAGCCTAACTGTAACAATCCAAACGAAGATTCAGTGAATACAAATATCTGCCATTGATTCATGTATTAATAGGAGTCCACATGCTTGTCTTAAAAGGGCATTTCCCCAATCAAAACGGTGCTGAAATTATGGTTGCCTACACTCGGCTACTGCGTTAAATTATTTCAAATGGTTGGATGACTGAGTTTCAGTAAGTACATTTTTTCATACATGCCTTCAATGGCATTAGCCTACTTGTTCCAATAATTGTTGTCATTCAGTGATATTCATTCCCACGGTAATAATTCATTGATCCATCCAGTTTTGGTTAAGAAAATATGAATGCATAGTGGTGGGCTTTGTGAAGTGATGGGCGAAGTGATGGGCAACGTGACATGCCTCTCAAACTTTAGAATTTCCCCGAAGATGTTAACAGCCTAGTAACGGGCACTGCCTAGCAACTATCATTACGAAGCATCAAATCTCATGAATACGCATTGCTTACAACTAATCTTATTTTTGGTTGGTGCAACAGGTGTAAATTCTGATCACAAATTTGGACGTAGCTACGCCTGACCTAGCATTTAAGATCATCTTTCTTTACGTGCAACTGGTGCAACCGGTCCCAGAGGTGTAAGGATAATTGGGGGTTTGAAACTAGGGTATTTGGTGCAGTGTATTGAACTGTCAAGTGGAGTTAAGCGAGGTTGTCCACTGTCCCCGTATCTATTTATTATGGCCATTGAAATGTTAGCTATTAAAGTCAGATCTAACAATAATATCAAGCGGTTAAAAATACAGGGCTTAAAACCTACTGTCAACATATGCTGAGGACTCTAGTTTTCTTACCTCTGCAATCTGGATCCCCAAAATCTTATTTATGATCTAAATCATGTCTCTTACCTCTCAGAACACAAGCCTAATTATGTATATTACGTATTGGATCGTTAAAATATACAACTTTTACATTACCCTGTAGTTTACCATTGAAATGGTCTGATGGTTAAGTAGACATAATTGGTATTCATATCCCTAAATAAATATACTCACTACAAAAACTTTCAATAGATATTTGACAAAAATAGACAAGATCTTGCAACTATGGTGAGATAAATACCTGTCTATTTACGGTAAAATGACACTGATTAACTCTTTATTCATATCACAGTTTACTTATATTGCTGCCTACTCCAGACGACTCGTTTTTCTAATTATATGAGAAGGAAAAAAAATAATTTTATTTGGAATGGCAAGCCAGGCAAAATAAGACATGATTATTTATAAAAATGAACATGAGTTTGGGTGGCAAACATTATTAAAATCTCTCACTGAAAGCTTCAGTCATACAAAAGTTATACTTAAACCCAAACTGGTTCTCCAGCAGATTAGTAAGAATGACTCACCCGCTGTTCATAAATTGTCTTTATCCAGATTACAACATAAAATGTTCAGTTAATTTAAAATGAAAACTCATTCAAAAAGTATTTCATTTTCTAAAACAATCACTACAAAGCTGGTTAGAATTTAAATGTCATCCTCCTGTAAAGCCAGGCAAAATATTACAACAAATATTATGATTAAACTGAGTGAAATAGAGAAAGAGCATAATGAGGGAGGGAGAGAGAGCAAGAGGGAGACATTTTTACATTTTAGTTATTTAGCAAATGCTCTGATACAGAGTGACTTACAGTTAGTGTATTCATCTTATTAAGATAGCTAGGTGGGACAACCACATATCCCAGTCATCATAAGAACATGTTTCACAAAAAAGCAGCTATCAGCAAAGTCAGAGCTCGAAAGGGGGATGTTTACTTTTTAGTTTAATTGTTGTTTTTTGGGGGTGGGGAGGGGGTGCTGATAGTGTTTAGTTAGTGCTTAAAGAGGTAGATGTTTTCGGAAGATGGGCAGGGACTCTGCTGTCCTAGCTTCAGGGGTAAGTAGGTTCAACCATTGGGGTGCCAGGACAGAGAAGAGCTTGGACTGGGCTGAGCAGGAGCTGTCCTCCCCTGGGTAGGGCCAAGAGACCAGATGTGGCAGAACGGGATAGAGAGATGCATAGAATTACAGAGAGAGATAGTGAGGGAGGGAGACAGAGGGAGATTGAGCCTACAGTATATCCTGAGCCAGACCAGGCAGCCCTGAGCTCTGCAGGCTGAGGGAGAGAGAAGCTAAATCCTGGGGTGGTGCTGGAAATTATGAACATGAAGTTGACATTTTTTTTTAAATGTCGTTTTAAAGCATGCTCTCTGTCCACATGTTTATAGGATAGAAAGCATGAGTTTTTCCTCACCAATGTAACAACACAATGTGGTGAAAGACTTAGTAACTTAGTTGTAGTCACAATCTGGTTACCTACAAGTACAAACATCTTTATGTTTTGGGGTTATTACGTTTTTATTAATTTATTTCTGGAAATCTTCTAAACTACCCACAATGCACTATTTCTCAACATCCTATGGAGAATCTACTCTGCGCTACCGAGTTCGTATGCTAGCTCAGGAGCTAGCCCAATCTAGCTAATGTTAGCTAGCATGTAATTACTTTTCAGACCAAGTGTTGGCGGTGGCGAACTACAATCCACCAATCATGAGGCAGTGTGATGTAAACAATGAATAGATGGGGCACGTCCATGCTGCATTCTCATCCATATATTTATATGTACATATCCTTATTCATCCCTTTACATTTGTGTGTATAAGGTAGTTGTGAATTTGTTAGATTACTTGTTAGATACTGATACTGCACTGTCAGAACTAGAAGCACAAGCATTTCGCTACACTTGCATTAACATCTGCTAACCATGTGCATGTGACCAACAAAATCTGATTTTATTCATGCTCTTCAGACTTTGTGGCTGTGTTATGTAGTGGGAACCCATTAGCATGGCAGGCTGGTGCCTTCTTGCCGTGGGTAAAAAAATGAACTAGAAAATCATACCTGCTTGCTCTAATTGTGTAGTACCCAGTCTATTTTCGGTATGTTCTCTGTGAAGTAGGCTATGAGAGTTTTGTAACTTTTCCACCTTGGCTTAGTGCTAGCGGCTAGCTGACTGATATCTGTAATCTATCTATCTATTTTTTACATAATTTTTTGCTTATTTGGCTATTGGATTTCCCTCACTCTCCCTCACCGGTGTTGTGCTAGTTATGTTTGTGGTGGTTGGCTAGGCTAATAGCTTGTTGGCTAAATAACTAACGTTAGCTGGCTGGCTAGCTTGCTGGCTAAGATAAAGAATGTTTGTTATATGCAGTTAACTGGTTAGATAGCGTTATGTATTTCTAGTGAGGTGTAACTTTGCATTGGGACTTTTGATGCAAATAATAATGCAAATCCATATGTTACATGTGGTTACATTTATGCTACCTACCCTTTAACGGCTTAGTGATAAATGATAGTGTTGCATGGTATACTGAAACTTCTGTTCTTTTCCGATGCAAGAACATTTAAAAAATGGTTCAGTGCTAGATTTCTATCAGATGTGTCTCATGGATCAAGCCTGTCTATCAGCACAGCCAATCACTTGTTATAACGCGCACTGTGGCTGCTCCACTTACTCACTGCTAGCCTGCACTGGGAGTCTGGGCTGCATCATGTTAGCTCCCCACTCATGCTGAAGTTGCACAGAGTTAACACACCTGAATAATGCCACACAGCATGTAGAAATTTGGAAACTGTTAATTACTGTTTGCAAAAACAATGTCCTTACAGGCTAGAACACTTTACAATTGAAGATGATACCGGTAGCTTCCAGTTTTGTAGGCTAACTTTCCCTGTTAGCTGACAGCTAAAGCTAACATCAATTCACTACCCTAGTATATAGTTTGTGATAATATGCAAACCATAACTCTAAATATGCTGATTTCAAAGCTGACTGCCACCAAAAACTTGATTAATTCACTTATTCGGTCTCACATCTCTCTCAAAGATTATCTATTGCCCCAGCGAACAGTTTGACTGTGTTCTGATGGGCCACGCCGCTCTTGCCTTGTGAATGACATCATTACTGGTTAAAGGTTGTTTAGTCCCAAATGGATGGGAAACAGATTGTTTGTCATCAGTAGGCCCATGAAATCAGCCAAAACAAGCTCAATAACTCACTGCATGCACACACTCATATTGAATATGCCTTCACCTATATTGTGGATAGGCCAAGCTACATCTTGATTCACCCTGTTAATCAATAGAGATTGCCCATTCTAATTACCATTACGTTATGTAGTTTGAATGGTAAAAACAAAGACAAAGGGATTGTATGCTTGTATAATTGATTCGTTAATGCATACAGCGTCTTCAGTGCCCTCTTGACTTATTCCACATTTTCTTGTGTTACAGCCTGAACTCAAAATGTATTAAATACTTTTTTTTCTCGCCAATCTACACACAATACTAGACAGCCATTTTCATGCCTTGCCATAGATTTTCAAGTCCATTTAAGTCAAAACTGTAACTAGGCCACTCAGGAACATTCAATGTTGTCTTGGTAAGCAATCCAGTATATATTTGGCTTTGTGTTTTAGGTTATTGTCCTGCTGAAAGGTGAATTTGAGTCCCAGTGTCTGTTGCAAAGCAGACAGCCATATTTTCCTCTAGGATTTTGCCTGTGCTTAGTTCTATTCCGCTTCTTTTTATATAAAAAAAAACTCCCTAGTCCTTGACGATGACAAGAATACCCATAACATGATGCAGCCCCTACCATGCTTGAAAATATGAAGAGTGGTACTCAGTGATGTGTTGTGTTTGCCCCAAACATAACACTTTGTATTCAGGACATAAAGTTAATTTATTTGCCACATTTTTTGCTGTTTTACTTTAGTACCTTGTTGCAAACAGTATCCATGTTTTGGAATGTTTTTATTCTGTACAGGATTCCTCCTTTTCTCACTGTCATTTAGGTTAGTATTTTTGGAGCAACTACAATGTTGTTGATCCATCCTCATTTTTCTCCTACCACAGCCATTTAAACTCTGTAACTGTTTTAAAGTCACCATTGACCTCAGTGAAATTCCTGAGCAGTTTCCTTCTTCTTCAGCAACTGAGTTAGGAAGGACGCCTGTATCTTTGTAGTGACTGGGTGTATTGAAACACCATCCAAAGTGTAATAATAACTTCCCCAAATTCAAAGGGATATTCAGTGTCTGCTTTTTAGGTGCCCTTCTTTGTAAGGCGTTGGAAAACCTCCCTGGTCATTGTGGTTGAATCTGTGTTTGAAATTCACTGCTCGATTGAGGGACCTTACAGATAATTGTATGTGTGGGGTACAGAGATAATGTAGTCATTAAAAAAACATGTTAAACACAATTATTGCACAAGGAGTGAGTCCATGCAAACTTTTGTGACTTGTTTTTTATGTGACTTGTCTAAAAACATCATTTCACTTTGACATTATGGGGTACTGTGTGTAGACCAGTGACACAAAATGTAATTGTAATCCATTTTTAATTCAGGCTGTAACAAAGCAAAATGTGTGAATACGGTGTGAATACTTTCTGAAGGCAAAAATATATAATGTAATGGTATTGAACTCAAAAGATGCCCAACGATTGAACAGAGCATTCGCTGAGTTGATCTATCTGGATCAAGTGCCATTCTGTGACTTTGGCTAATATGCCTTCTTTTCTTGCTGAGGTATCATTTGGGTATCGTTTTGGTATTGAGTATCCTGATGGTATCGAGTATTGTGATACTAAACCTGATATCAGTATCGTGACAACACTATAAATTAAGTTAGGTTATTTTCCTATTGATGAGACTAACTACAATCGTTCACAACACATACACAGTAGTGTGCTTTTCCCTTTCAAGTTTCTCTGCAGCGAGATGCCTTTAAATATTTCATCCCCTTGGCTGATAAATCGTATAGAGCAATTACTCTGTCACAGAATAAGCTGCAATCCACTGTCCCCGTTGGGCTGGCTCCCTGCTCCACTTTCTCTCTAAGTCTCAACAAGCAGGCAGTAAAAACACTGCTCTTATTGCACACTTCAACAGACTTGAACAGACTTTACCAATTTGTATTTTGGGGGGACAAACCTCTGACAAAAAACAAAGAAAGAGCTTTAATGTAACACAGATCATAATAGAGGATGAGTCACTGTTGTCCTAGCGACACGTGTAATAACACAGTCAGGATTGGAAGTGTTAGTCATGGGATGGAGATTTTCTCCCCTGGAGTATTCCAGCGTGGTCAGGAAGGATCAGTACAGCGGAGAGGGCAGAGAAGTGAGACAGAGGAAGAGGAGAAAAAATGGAGAGGAGAGGGATAAAGAAAATGGAGAGAGGGGGGAATAAAGGAGAGAATAGAGTTGAAGTTAAGGAGAGAGCGAAATTAGAGGGACTGTTGAAATCAGCTGGGTAGTCAGCCCATTTATCAGACATGAAGACTTTTCCTGTCTACAGATTCCATGAGTCAAGACTTTATTTTAATTTGAGGACCAAAGAGTGCAATGGAACTCTTTTAATGGGGCTCAGTACAGGTACTAATTCAGATGCACAAGCAGTCACTGACAGAATCATTGATTTAAGGGTCTTTGATCATTATAACTACTAGAACAAGACAGGGCTGTCTTTACTTTCAGAGAATTTTAAGACAAAGTTGACTATTTTTACCATCAGATAATGAGGTGCAGTAATCAAAGAAAATATTTTGGTTGGTACAAATAGTTGGACAGTGATAAAAAAGGCTGACTGTATATCCAAGTGTAGTACCTCACATGTTGTATCGGTGAATAAAACATTTATGCCCCCCAAAAATTGCCTCGTGAGCACAATTAACATTGGGAAGGTTCATGACCAGGCAGTTCCTTCTCCAAGGTTAATCGGCATGCCTTGTTGGTCCCACCACATTAAACATCAACAGTAGCAGCAGATTCAACAAACCAAGCAAAGCCATTGGTCCTACAGACCTCCCCATGAAATAGACCTACTACCCAGATACAGGCAGATATAGGACCCATACAGGGCCCTGAAACATAGCCTTAACATACAGTATCTTGGCTACTGCTTAGAAATCACAAAAGGAAGAGAGGGTCATGCCTCAATTCTAACAGAAATAGAGGATTTGTTTTGTATATGAGAGGGAAAGAAAGAGGCAGAGAAACAGAGAGAAAATAGTTCTTCCCTGGGGGTATGTTTGTGTTATTAGAGTTTCTTATATTAACGGTGTTGTTCACCTGGAATGTGACGGCTACTCTTCAGAGATTGTCTCCCTCGTGGTGCTTGTAAAGCAAAATGGAGCAATCTTTGTCTATAATGCTGCCTCGGTATTGACTGCTTTATCTAACATCGTCGCTTAAGGCCAAAGTTGCACCGTCAACAATTCCGAACATCCCATGTACTTAACAGTTTAAACTGCACAAAACAATTTAAACTTAAGCAGTTTCTACGACATGTTCTGTATGTGTGTGAAAAATACAACAACATCAAAACCAGTTTAAAACAGCATCACAACCTGTGTGTGATACTGAAAGTACTCACAGAAAAACATCCAGTACTGCTTTTCAGCTGAACATTAGCATACAGGCAAATATCAATAAATGAAAAAATGATTCAGCATGCTAAAAGCGATGAAACAGCAGCTCATATATGAAATCCCACACTAATAATATTTCATCTCTTCTTCTCCAATACTGAACGTGCACACACACAGAAATACTGCCAGTACACACACACACAAACACGCACAGGCATGAAGATAATTCACTCTTTGTAATATGGGCCTCCTACAGGCCTAACGTGTCACCGACGAGAATCATTATAAAATAAATAGAAATTGTTTGACATCCCTTCGCCTTAGCTTCTGGAGTAAATGGCAGTTTTTCATTTTACCCGTAAACTAATCTGTTACATTAACCTTGAGTGTGACTAACTGTGCCTTTGTGTTGTGGTAGAATGATTTTTAAAATACTTTTTTCAGGCATGGAGGACAAAGGCAACCTCACAAAACATAAAGAAGAGCCAAAACAAAAGTGATATGTCCAAGCACCAGAAAACATTGTTAACACAGAAGACAAAGAACTAAAACAGACATGAGGAAAGACAGTTTTTGCTCGATGAAAACACTTGTGTGACTCACTCCTTCATTAAAGCATGTATTATTAAGGCCTACAATATATATATATATATATATATATATATATATATATATATACATACATACATACATATATATATATATATATACATACATACATACAGTTGAAATCAGAAGTTTACATACACTTAATTTGGAGTCATTAAAAATCGTTTTTCAACCATTCCACAAATTTCTTGTTAAACTATAGTTTTGGCAATTGGGTTAGGACTACTACTTTGTGCATGACATAAGTAATTTTTCCAACAATTGTTTGCAGACAGATTATTTCACTTATAATTCACTGTATCACAATTCCAATGGATTAGAAGTTTACATACACTAAGTTGACTGTGCCTTTAAACAGCTTGGACAATTCCAGAAAATGATGTCATGGCTTTAGAAGCTACTGATAGGCTAATTTACATAATTTGAGTCAATTGGAGGTGTACCTGTAGATGTATTTCAAGGCCTACCTTCAAACTCAGTGCCTCTTCACTTGACATCATGGGAAAATCAAAAGAAATCAGCAAAGACAACAGTTAAAAAATGGTAGCCCTCCACAAGTCTGGTTCATCCTTGGGAGAAATTTCTAAACGCCTGAAGGTACCACGTTCATCTGTACAAACAATAGTTCGCAAGTATAAACACCATGGACCCACGCAGCCATCATACCGCTCAGGAAGGAGACGCGTTCTGTCTCCTAGAGATGAACGTACTTTGGTGAGAAAAGTGCAAATCAATCTCAGGACAACAGAAAAGGACCTTGTGAAGATGCTGGCGGATACAGGTACAAAAGTATCTATATCCACAGTAAAACAAGTCCTATGTCGACATAACCTGAAAGGCCACTCAGCAAGGAAGAAACCACGGCCCCAAAACCGCCATAAAAAAGAAAGATCATACTTTAATCCTCGTAAAAAGTCCCTGTCTTAGGTCAGTTAGGATCACCACTTTATTTTAAGAATGTGAAATGTCAGAATGATAGTAGAGAGAATGATTTATCTCAGCTTTTATTTCGTTCATCACATTCCCAGTGGGTCAGAAGTTCCAATACACTCAATTATTATTTGGAAGCAATGCCTTGAAATTGTTTAACTTGGGTCAAACGTTTCGGGTAGCCTTCCACAAGCTTCCCACAATAAGTTGGGTGAATTTTGTCCCATTCTGCCTGACAGAGCTGGTGTAACTGAGTCAGGTTTGTTGGCCTCCTAGCTCGCACATGCTTTTTCAGTTCTGCCCACAAATTTTCTATAGGACAACTTAGTGTTCTGACCCACTGGAATTGTGATACAGTGAATAATAAATGGAATAATCTGTCTGTAAACAATTGTTGGAAAAATTACTTGTGTCATGAACACAGTAGATGTCCTAACCGACTTCCCAAAACTATAGTTTGTTAACACGAAATTTGTGGAGTGGTTGAAAAACAAGTTTTAATGACTCCAACCTAAGTGCCTGTAAACTTCCGACTTCAACTGTGTGTGTGTGTGTGTATATATATATATATATATACATACAGTGCCTTGCGAAAGTATTCGGCCCCCTTGAACTTTGCGACCTTTTGCCACATTTCAGGCTTCAAACATAAAGATATAAAACTGTATTTTTTTGTGAAGAATCAACAACAAGTGGGACACAATCATGAAGTGGAACGACATTTATTGGATATTTCTAACTTTTTAACAAATCAAAAACTGAAAAATTGGGCGTGCAAAATTATTCAGCCCCTTTACTTTCAGTGCAGCAAACTCTCTCCAGAAGTTCAGTGAGGATCTCTGAATGATCCAATGTTGACCTAAATGACTAATGATGATAAATACAATCCACCTGTGTGTAATCAAGTCTCCGTATAAATGCACCTGCACTGTGATAGTCTCAGAGGTCCGTTAAAAGCGCAGAGAGCATCATGAAGAACAAGGAACACACCAGGCAGGTCCGAGATACTGTTGTGAAGAAGTTTAAAGCCGGATTTGGATACAAAAAGATTTCCCAAGCTTTAAACATCCCAAGGAGCACTGTGCAAGCGATAATATTGAAATGGAAGGAGTATCATACCACTGCAAATCTACCAAGACCTGGCCGTCCCTCTACACTTTCAGCTCATACAAGGAGAAGACTGATCAGAAATGCAGCCAAGAGGCCCATGATCACTCTGGATGAACTGCAGAGATCTACAGCTGAGGTGGGAGACTCTGTCCATAGGACAACAATCAGTCATATATTGCACAAATCTGGCCATTATGGAAGAGTGGCAAGAAGAAAGCCATTTCTTAAAAATATCCATAAAAAGTGTCGTTTAAAGTTTGCCACAAGCCAACTGGGCGACACACCAAACATGTGGAAGAAGGTCCTCTGGTCAGATGAAACCAAAATTGAACTTTTTGGCAACAATGCAAAACGTTATGTTTGGCGTAAAAGCAACACAGCTGAACACACCATCCCCACTGTCAAACATGGTGGTGGCTGCATCATGGTTTGGGCCTGCTTTTCTTCAGCAGGGACAGGGAAGATGGTTCAAATTGATGGGAAGATGGATGGAGCCAAATACAGGACCATTCTGGAAGAAAACCTGATGGAGTCTGCAAAAGACCTGAGACTGGGACGGAGATTTGTCTTCCAACAAGACAATGATCCAAAACATAAAGCGAAATCTACAATGGAATGGTTCAAAAATAAACATATCCAGGTGTTAGAATGGCCAAGTCAAAGTCCAGACCTGAATCCAATCGAGAATCTGTGGAAAGAACTGAAAACCTGCTGTTCACAAATGCTCTCCATCCAACCTCACTGAGCTCGAGCTGTTTTGCAAGGAGGAATGGGAAAAAATGTCAGTCTCTCGATGTGCAAAACTGATAGAGACATACCCCAAGCGACTTACAGCTGTAATCGCAGCAAAAGGTGGCGCTACAAAGTATTAACTTAAGGGGGCTGAATAATTTTGCACGCCCAATTTTTCAGTTTTTGATTTGTTAAAAAAGTTTGAAATATCCAATAAATGTCGTTCCACTTCATGATTGTGTCCCACTTGTTGTTGATTCTTCACAAAAAAATACAGTTTTATATCTTTATGTTTGAAGCCTGAAATGTGGCAAAAGGTCGCAAAGTTCAAGGGGGCCGAATACTTTTGCAAGGCACTGTATATACACACACACACACATATATACACACACATATATATACACACACACACACACACACACACACTAGAGGTCGAACAATTATGATTTTTCAACGCCGATACTGATTATTGGAGGACCCAAAAAAAGCAGATACCGATTAATTGGCCGATTTATTTTATTTGTAATAATAACAATTACAACAATACTGAATGATCACTTATTTTAACTTAATATAATAAACCAA
Organism: Oncorhynchus mykiss; assembly: GCF_057628025.1. NCBI lineage: Eukaryota > Metazoa > Chordata > Actinopteri > Salmoniformes > Salmonidae > Oncorhynchus > Oncorhynchus mykiss. The sequence continues at coordinate 61,332,113 of NC_143037.1, forward strand.
TAAAATCTATTTAGCCTCAAATAAATAATGAAACATGTTCAATTTGGTTTAAATAATGCAAAAACAAAAAATAAAGTGTTGGAGAAGAAAGTAAAAGTGCTATATGTACAATGTAAGAAAGCTAATGTTTAAGTTCCTTGCTCAGAACATGAGAACATATGAAAGTTGGTGGTTCCTTTAAACATGAGTCTTCAATATTACCAGGTAAGACATTTTAGGTTGTAGTTATTATAGGAATCATAGGACTATTTATCTATCTACCATTTGTATTTCCTATACCTTTGACTATTGGATGTTCTTATAGGCACTTTAGTATTGCCAGTGTAACAGTATAGCTTCCGTCCCTCTCCTCACCGCTACCTGGGCTCGAACCAGGAACACATCGACAACAGCCACCCTTGAAGCAGCGTTACCCATGCAGAGCAAGGGGAACAACTACTCCAAGTCTCAGAGCGAGTGATGTATGAAACGCTATTAGCGCACCCCGCTAACTAGCTTGCCATTTCACATTGGTTACACCAAACTAATCTCGGGAGTTGATGGGCTTGAAGTCATAAACAGCACAATGCTTGAAGCACAGCAAAGAGCTGCTGGCAAAACACACGAAAGTGCTGTTTGAATGAATGCTTACAAGCCTGCTGGTGCCTACCATCGCTCAGACAGACTGCTCTATCAAATCATAGACTTAATTATAACATAATAACACAAAGAAATACGAGCCGGAAACTATCATCTCGAAAACAAGACGTTGATTCTTTCAGTGAAATTCGGGTGGCATCCATAAGTCTAAATATTCCTGTTACATTGCACAACCTTCAATGTTATGTCATAAATACGTAAAATTCTGTCAAATTAGGCGGCCCAAACCCAGGTGCCATTAATACAGGTAACGAGTGGAGGACAGAGGAGCCTCTTAAAGAAGAAGTTACAGGTCTGTGAGAGCCAAAAATCTTGCTTGTTTGTGGGTGACCAAATACTTATTTTCCACCATAATTTGCAAATTAATTCATTAAAAATTCTACAATGTGATTTTCTGGATTTTTTTTCCTAATTTTGTCTGTCATAGTTGAAGTGTACCTATGATGAAAATTACAGGCGTCTCTCATCTTTTTAAGTGGGAGAACTTGCACAATTGGTGGCTGAATAAATACTTTTTTGCCCCACTGTACACATACACATACCTATATAGATACATACTTTTTTAAAGAATAGACCTTTATTATTATTCCCCGCAAACCCTACCACCGATCCCCCAATTGGAGTAAACTAATAAACACTTTTACCTTCAATTTATACATCTTATACACATTTTACAGACACAGTCTATTTTACAACAGTTATTTTTTGTTTGTTTTTAGTCCTTCCTCTATTTCTGATGTCCATCCAGTTTGATTTCTATTTGTAACTGTGCTATTTGACAAAAGTTCTGAACCTATATACATTTTATAGACCCCGTATGTTTTACATGGTTTATCTTGTTATTAGTCCCACCCTTCAGCTCCATTCAACCTCTCACATCTATCTCTCAACATCATCCATTTTGGATTTCTATTTGCCATATATTTTTCAACTGTGCTGTGATCCTTCAGAAACGAATTGAACATTTCTATTCTCATACCTTCTATGGATTGTAAATTAAAAATAAAAGTTTATGCTAAAAAAAATATATTATTGATTAATTGACTATGAGTTTTCAAATCACCCAGTATTGCAGCGTTAGTTCTAGGCAAATGCTGCAATTCTTCAGCCATTCCTGGACCTGTGACCAAAAACGAGCTACATATGGAAAATACCAAAATAAATGATCCAATGACTCTGCCTCCTCACAGCAGAATCTGCAGAGCTGGGAAGATTGTATTCCCCATATATATAACATTCTATTGTTTGCAAGAATTTTGTATAGTAATTTAAATTGAAAAATTTGAAGTTTTGCATCCGGCGTTATTTTGCGAATCAATTCATAAACCATGTGCCATGGAATCGGTACATAGAAAATCTCTTCCCAACTATTTTGCAAATTATATGGCACAGCTGTCAGTTTTTTGGTCCTTAAATGAAATTGGTATATGTTTTTATTCATCACACTTTTCTTTAACCATTTATGTTCTTTAATACAGGGCCGACATACAAGTTCCTTACTTTTTCCCCCTTCTACTCCCCCTCTTCCATTTTTGTGGTAATGCTGCAATTAATTGGTTGTGATTTTGGGTAGGGCAGACATTTCCATATGTCTGTGTTAGCTGCATGTGTGACATAACTCCACCAGTCCTATTTCTGATATCATTCACAAAAATTATACCTTTTTTAAACATTTCTTCGAAAAATAGTTTTTTTAATCAATTAGTATATTTGAATTGAACCACAATATTTGTTGTAATATTTGTTCTGTCTTTTCTGGTGGATTAAACTGAAATTGCAACTAAGGCTTGTTTAAGAAATAAAGATATTTTGGAGATTATTTCCTTTTAAAACAATCGAAAGTAGGCCGGTGTAATCTGAATAAAGGGAAAAAGGTCCTTCCTGAACATAGGATGAGACATTCTTACCAATTTACTAGAGAACCAGTTTGGATTTAAGTATAACTTTTGTATGACTGATGCCTTTAGTGAGAGGTCTAATGCTTTAATATTGAATCATTTCTGCCCTCCAAATTCATATTAGTTATATAAATAGGCCCTTTTAATTTTATCTGGCTTGCCGTTCCAAATAAAATGTAATATTTTATGTTCACATAATTTAAAAAGCATGTCACTAGGTGTAGGCAAAACCATAAGCAAATAGGTAAACTGTGATATGACTAAAGAGTTAATCAGGGTGATTTTTCCACGGTAGCAAGATTTGATCTATTTTTACTAACTTTCTAGAAAAATGTATTGGAGTGAGATCATTTCTTTCTTTTGGGATTTGTATACCGAGTATGTCCATATCTCTGTCAGACCATTTTATTGGTAAACTACATGGCTAAGTAAAATTTGCATTTTGTAGTGATCCAATATGTAATATTATCATAATTTGGTATTAATCCAGAGAGAATAGCAAAAGTATCTAGATCCTCTGAGGCCATGGAGAGACTCTAATTGTGGTTTTAAAAGAAAACATGAATCATCAGCGTACACCTTAGTTTTTTAGCCACGGATTTCTAATCCCTTAATATTATTATTTGATCTAATCTTAACAGCTAACATTTCGATGGCAATAATAAATAGATATGCCGATAGTGGACAACCTTGTTTTACTCCTCTAGAGAGTTTAACATTTGCTGAGATGTAGCCATTATTTACTATTTTACACTATTACTATACATAACTTTAACCCATTTTATAATAGATTTCCCAAAATTGAAATATTCTAGGCATTTATATATAAACTCCAGTCGTACTTTATCAAAAGCCTTTTCAAATCAGCTATGAAAACCAGGCCTGGTGTCCCCGATATTTCATAGTATTCTATTGTTTCCAGTACTTCTCTTATATTATCTCCAATGTATCGTCCATGTAAAAAACCTGTCTGATTAGGTTGAATAATATCGGTCAATACTTTTTTAATTCTATGCGCCAAGCATTTTGCATCACAACACTGAAGTGTAAGAGGTTTCCACATTTTTAATTGGACTGGGTCTTTATATATACCTCTTGGGTTCTGTTTCAGTAATAATGATATCAGACCTTCTTGTTGCGTGTCTGATAATCTACCATTTATATACAGTGGGGAGAACAAGTATTTGATACACTGCTGATTTTGCAGGTTTTCCTACATACAAAGCATGTAGAGGTCTGTAATGTTTACCACAGGTACACTTCAACTGTGAGAGACGGAATCTAAAACAAAAATCCAGAAAATCACATTGTATGATTTTTAAGTAATTAATTTGCATTTTATTGCATGACATAATATTTGGTACAGATACCTTTGTTTGCAATTACAGAGATCATACGTTTCCTGTAGTTCTTGACCAGGTTTGCACACACTGCAGCAGGGATTTTGGCACACTCCTCCATACAGACCTTCTCCAGATCCTTCAGGTTTCGGGGCTGTCGCTGGGCAATACGGACTTTCAGCTCCCTCCAAAAATGTTCTATTGGGTTCAGGTCTGGAGACTGGCTAGGCCACTCCAGGACCTTGAGATGCTTCTTACGGAGCCACTCCTTAGTTGCCCTGGCTGTGTGTTTCGGGTCGTTGTCATGCTGGAATACACAGCCATGACCAATCTTCAATGCTCTTACTGAGGGAAGGAGGTTGTTGGCCAAGATCTCGCGATACATGGCCCCATCCATCCTCCCCTCAATACGGTGCAGTCGTCCTGTCCCCTTTGCAGAAAAGCATCCCAAAGAATGATGTTTCCACCTCCATGCTTCACGGTTGGGATGGTGTTCTTGTGGTTGTACTCATCCTTCTTCCTCCAAACACGGCGAGTGGAGTTTAGACCAAAAAGCTCTATTTTTGTCTCATCAGACCACATGACCTTCTCCCATTCCTCCTCTGGATCATCCAAATGGTCATTGGCAAACTTCAGACGGGCCTGGACATGCGCTGGCTTGAGCAGGGGGACCTTGCGTGCGCTGCAGGATTTTAATCCATGACGGCGTAGTGTGTTACTAATGGTTTTCTTTGAGACTGTGGTCCCAGCTCTCTTCAGATCATTGACCAGGTCCTAGTTGTAGTTCTGGGCTGATCCTTCACCATCCTCATGATCATTGATGCCCCACGAGGTGAGATCTTGCATGGAGCCCCAGACCGAGGGTGATTGACCGTCATCTTGAACTTCTTCCATTTTCTAATAATTGCGCCAACAGTTGTTGCCTTCTCACCAAGCTGCTTGCCTATTGTCCTGTAGCCCATCCCAGCCTTGTGCAGGTCTACAATTTATCCCTGATGTCCTTACACAGCTCTCTGGTCTTGGCCATTGTGGAGAGGTTGGAGTCTGCTTGATTGAGTGTGTGGACAGGTGTCTTTTATATAGGTAACGAGTTCAAACAGGTGCAGTTAATTCAGGTAATGAGTGGAGAACAGGAGGGCTTCTTAAAGAAAAACTAACAGGTCTGTGAGAGCCGGAATTCTTACTGGTTGGTAGGTGATCAAATACTTACGTCATGCAATAAAATGCAAATTAATTACTTAAAAATCATACAATATGATTTTCTGGATTTTTGTTTTAGATTCTGTCTCTCACAGTTGAAGTGTACCTATGATAAAAAATTACAGACCTCTACATGCTTTGTAAGTAGGAAAACCTGCAAAATCGGAAGTGTATCAAATACTTGTTCTCCCCACTGTACGAGTGGTTAAAACATGCTAATAATGGTCCTTTGAGTATATCAAAAAAAGTTTTGTATTCTTCCACTGGTATGCCATCCAGCCCTGGAGTTTTGCCATCCTTAAAAGGCCCCAATTGCATCAAGCAGCTGTAATTTGGCCTTCACATGAGTCTTTCTGTACAGATGTTAATTTTACAATATTATTAGGAAAAAAATCCATACAATTAGTTTCAGTTAGTGGAGATGGAGGAGCCTGAAATGAAAACATATTCTACAAGTACTTTACTTCCTCTTTCAAAATATATTTTGGTGAATCATGCGTGACTCCATCATTTGTAACAAGTTTTAATACATTTTTTGGGGAAGCATTTCTATGTTGAAGATTGAAAAAGAATTTGGTGCATTTTTCCCCATATTCCATCCAGTTAGCTTTATTTTTATAATATATTACACTGGATCTTTCTTGAATAAGTTCCTCCATTTCTTTTTTTCCCCCTCTAACTTATTCTGTGCCTCTATGGTACCGTTTTTATTGCTATCTAACTGCACTGTTAGTTCTTCAATTTCCTTTGTTAATATGGACTCTTTTGATCTAAATTGCTTTTGTTTTATAGATGAGAACTGAATTGCATGGCCTCTAAAGGCACATTTAAAAGTGTCCCATACAATAAGGGGATCTGCTGTACCAATGTTATATAGGAAAAAGTCAGTTATAAATTCTTCTGCCCTAGATCTAAACAATTTATCATCTAGTAGGCTTTGATTAAATTTCCAATATCCTCGCCCACGTGGAAATTCTATAAGAGTAATATATATGCCAATTATGTGATGATCCGACCGCATTCTGTCCCCTATCAACACTTTTTAAACTTTTGGTGTCAGAGAGAATGGCATAAGAAAGTAGTCAAGACGACTAGCTTGATTAAGCCTCCGCCATGTATATCTCACTAGGTCAGGGTATTTAAGTCTCCATATATCCACTAATTCCAATATATCCATGACATTCATGATTTCCTTAAGTGCCTGGGGGTGATAGTTTGTAGTGTGATTTCCTTTCCGGTCCATAGAAGTATTTAAGACCGTATTAAAATATCCCACCACAATAATAGAGTCTAGTGTTGCTTGTAGAGTTGATACATTCTTTAAAGATTTTCAAAGAAGCTTGTATCATCATTATTCGGATCGTATAAGTTAATAAGCCATATCTGTTTATTGTCCAATAACATATTTAAAATCCATCTACCTTGATAATCTGTTTGGACAATTTGCACATTTGGATCAAAATTACTGTTAATTAAAACCATCCCCCCTTTTGAATTTATTTGCCCATTGGAGAAATATATTTCGCCCCCCCAGTTCTTTTTCCACAAAACTTAATCTAAAATTGTTGAATGGGTTTCTTGTAAACAATAGATATTATATTCCTTCTCTTTTAGCCAGGTAAATACTGATCGTCTTTTCTTATTATCTGCTAGGCCATTACAATTGTAACTGGCTATACTTATTTCACCACTTACCATAATGAGACACAATTTTCAATTCTATTTATCAAAATATATGTTTGTAAACATACCATTAAAAAGTAACATGATGATTGAGTGTCTATATAAAGTGGGGCAAAAAAGTATTTAGTTAGCCACCAATTGTGCAAGTTCTCCCACTTAAAAAGATGAGAGGCCTGTAATTTTCATCATAGGTACACTTCAACTATGACATACAAAATGAGAAGAAAAATCCAGAAAATCACATTGTATGATTTTTTATGAATTTATTTGCAAATTATGGTGGAAAATAAGTATTTGGTTACCTACAAACAAGCAAGATTTCTGGCTCTCACAGACCTTATCAGTATAAAAGACACCCGTCCACAATCTCAAACAGTCACACTCCAAACTCCACTATGGCCAAGACCAAAGAGCTGTCAAAGGACACCAGAAACAAAATGCTAGACCTGCACCAGGCTGGGAAGACTAAATCTGCAATAGGTAAGCAGCTTGGTTTGAAGAAATCAACTGTGGGAGCAATTATTAGGAAATGGAAGACATACAAGACCACTGATAATCTCCCTCGATCTGGGGCTCCACGCAAGATCTCGCCCCGTGGGGTCAAAATGATCACAAGAACGGAGAGCAAAAATCCCAGAACCACACGGGGGGACCTAGTGAATGACCTGCAGCGAGCTGGGACCAAAGTAACAAAGCCTACCATCAGTAACACACTACGCCGCCAGGGACTCAAATCCTGCAGTGCCAGACGTGTCCGCCTGCTTAAGCCAGTACATGTCCAGGCTCGTCTGAAGTTTGCTAGAGAGCATTTGGATGATCCAGAAGAAGATTGGGAGAATGTCATATGGTCAGATGAAACCAAAATATAACTTTTTTGGTAAAAACTCAACTCGTCGTGTTTGGAGGACAAAGAATGCTGAGTTCCATCCAAAGAACACCATACCTACTGTGAAGCATGGGGGTGGAAACATCATGCTTTGGGGATGTTTTTCTGCAAAGGGACCAGGACGACTGATCCGTGTAAAGGAAAGAATGAATGTGGCCATGTATCGTGAGATTTTGAGTGAAAACCTCCTTCCATCAGCAAGGGCATTGAAGATGAAACATGGCTGGGTCTTTCAGCATGACAATGATCACAAACACACCGCCCGGGCAATGAAGGAGTGGCTTCGTAAGAAGCATTTCACAAGGTCCTGGAGTGGCCTAGCCAGTCTCCAGATCTCAACCCCATAGAAAATCTTTGGAGGGAGTTGAAAGTCCATGTTGCCCAGCAACAGCCCCAAAACATCACTGCTCTAGAGGAGATCTGCATGGAGGAATGGGCCAAAATACCAGCAACAGTGTGTGAAAACCTTGTGAAAACTTACAGAAAACGTTTGACTGTCATTGCCATCAAAGGGTATATAACAAAGTATGGAGATAAACTTTTGTTATTGACCAAATACTTATTTTCCACCATAATTTGCAAATAAATTCATTAAAAATCCTACAATGTGATTTTCTGGATATTTTTTCTAATTTTGTCTGTCATAGTTGAAGTGTACCTATGATGAAAATTACAGGCTCTCATCTTTTTAAGTGAGAGAACCTGCACAATTGGTGGCTGACGAAAATACTTTTTTTGCCCCACTGTACATGTGAAGATATATACAAAAGCTTATTTTTTAAAATGTTATTGTTACAATCCATAACCGGGCTAGAATTTGTTTCATTATTTTCCTTGTCTATAAGAACTTTGTCATTTTTAAAATAGCCATGGAGTAGTCTTTGTGTCTCTGAACAACTGGTTATCAATAAATAGTTTATCAACGACGAGAGCTACTCGTTTCCCTTTTCATCTATTTTCTTTGAAAATTGGATACAGAACTTTACGCCGTTCTGCAATTTCCTTTGGAAACTGATCATTCATGCCAATTTTGGTCCCAGCAAATCTTTTACCCAGGCTTTTAACCATTACTTTATCTTTAAATGAAGCAAATTTGGCAACGATTGGGCGTTCATACCTCTGCCCTCTCTGTCCGAAGCGGTGTACACGTTCAAGTTGGATTTTGTCGATAGCTTCGCGTGGGATCTGAAGCGCTGTAAGGAGGAACTCTCTAACTACAGATTCAGGAACTTCTCCTTCTTTCTCCTGGATTCCTGTAAGTACCAGATTCTCTCTCATGGATCTAGTTTGTATGTCCAGTAAGGCTTCTCTCAGAACGGTGTTCTCCTTTTTATTTTCATTCACTTCGGTTTCAATCTTATTGACTGTCCCTTTTAACTCGTTTGTTTCCTTCTCCAATGTCGCAGCTTTTTCATCACTCATCTCGAGGCTTGCCTTCAACTCTTTTATATCCTTACTAACTAATTCAAGTATACCCAGTTTGTCATTTATTGATTTTAACAGATCGGTTTCGACCTTTACCATTCCTGGTGGTGAAAATATTAAATTGTCTGAGTCTGTAGAAGAGTCACGTTTTCGTTTTGGAATCGGTTCCCCTGTCTTACTCTCCGTCATGTTTGGGTGTTGCTTGTTTTTGTAATATTTGTCGATAAATGTCTCTAGTCTTAAGATTTGTTTTGTGTTATTATCCAGATTGAAGGTTATCATCCACCAGATTATGTAGTGCTAATATTTAGTCTAACTTGCCGATATTGAATATTACGTTTTATCTTGAGGTGCTCTACATAACTTCCTTCAGTCCACCATTACCTGATTTCTGCCGTATCTCTCTGTCGGCCCAAACTGTTGCATATACCCTGACTCTGCGTGCAATGAATGCAAGAGAAGTGACACAATTTCCCCTGGTTAATATTGCCTGCTAACCTGGATTTCTTTTAGCTAAATATGCAGGTTTAAAAATATATACTTCTGTGTATTGAATTTAAGAAAGGCATTGATGTTTATGGTTAGGTACACGTTGGAGCAACGACAGTCCTTTTTTGCGAATACGCACCGCATCGATTATATGCAACGCAGGACACGCTAGATAAACTAGTAATATCATCAACCATGTGTAGTTAACTAGTGATTATGATTGATTCATTTATTGTTTTTTTATAAGATAAGTTTAATGCTAGCTAGCAACTTACCTTGGCTTCTTACTGCATTCGCGTAACAGGCAGTTTCCTTGTGGAGTGCAACGAGAGGCAGGTGGTTATAGCATTGGACTAGTTAACTGTAAGGTTGCAAGATTGAATTCCCGAGCTGACAAGGTAAAAATAGGTCGTTCTGCCCCTGAACAAGGCAGTTAACCCACCGTTCCTAGGCCGTCATTGAAAATAAGAATGTGTTCTTAACTGACTTGCCTAGTTAAATAAAGATTAAATAAAGGTGTAAAAAACATGTATAAATATTTTTTTAAATCGGCCAAATCGGTGTCCACAAATACTGATTTCCGATTGTTATGAAAACTTGAAATCGGCCCTAATTATTTGGCCATTCCGATTAATCGGTCGACCTCTAACACACACACACACACACACACACACACACACACACACACACACACACACACACACACACACATATATATATAAAATACTGAGCTGTAGTAATTAACACTTGGTAATAATGTTAATACATTTAATGTAATAACCACCTGGGGGCTAAATTAACATAGCAGCCAACTATAACAAATCAGTAAATTGTCCAAATAAATAACCAATGTGTTGGGGGCATATTGGAGCACTGTGCTGTCTCGTCAGTCAAATGATTGGTAACTAGGGGATAATTATGCTAATGAGTCTGGGAGATGATGAAGCACAAACGATAACAGAGCTGCCAATCCAGCCTTTCACACTTCAATCACATGGCTGTCATAACCCACTTCACCTATTAGCTCCTAAATGTGTTCCTGAAACAAACATGGGGTAAAGACCACAGTTGTCACAGGTGATCTGACATACTAATTTACCCAGTACGTTCACCATCATCTCTTCTGTACGACTTCATAGAACCCTGTGGCATTTAAATAAATGACACACTTCATGACATCTTCACAATTTATTCCCATCTAAAATATCAGATACTCATATCCCAGGTCTCTCGCTCCCTCATTTCCATATACCACAGCTGTTACATATTTTGGAAATAAGCCTGGTATGAGTTTGGGGGATATTTCTGGCCTGTAATGAGGAGGGTAGGCTATGGGGTGGGAGCTCATTGCTATTTGATGATGAAGCACAGCGCAATGAAGAGGCGTTGAAACCCCCATCAACCTTTTGAAGCTGTGTGTGTGTGTGTGTGTTATTTGTGCCCTAATCTCTCCCATCTCGTTTGTTGAGAAGCTCTCAGGCTCCAGACCATTCTTGGCTAATGCATAAGAGATAGAGGCAGGTATTATACAGCAACATGATATCTCATTAGCAGGATGCCCGTTATGAATGTCAACATTCGAATGAGTATAGAGAAAAAACAGACATGTCCCCAGATAGATGCTGTGTCACAACCAGCTCACTAGAATATGCCTGTAAAGATTCAAACATGGTGCAACATATCTACCAGAAAGCCAATGTATTGGGAACTGTGCTCACATCAGCAACATAATCACATCAAACACTAAGCCATCTTGAGCTTGAAGTGTCCTGTTGTGATTAAAGACAAACAAAATATTTCAGTGCTATCATGCTTTAGGGCTCCATATAGCTACACTGAAAACACTTGACACATACACACCCGGACAACAATAACATGTTACTGTACCCAAAAGAGGCGGACTTCCACTTGCGGCAGGGGAAACTTCTCCTGCAGCCGGCCGACATCAGACTGGAAGGGCTCTCTGTGACGTCGGTGGGCAGAGAGGCATGTCTCCTACAGAGAAACAGAACACAGTCATCACCTGACTGGATATACTGGAGTCACAGAGAGCCTTGACACTGAACTGGTTAATGTTAGTGTGAGTGTTGAGTGCCTTAGGATTGTTCCCCAGGAGACAAGAAGACCTTTTAGAGATGGAAAAATGGCACCAGTCTAGCCAGGGCCACCTTTCCACTTTCATGCACAACCTGATGGCACATTCTATCCATACATACGGTTGAAGTCAGAAGTTTACATACACTTAGGTTGGAGTCATTAAGACTTGTTTTTCAACCACTACACAAGTTCCAGTGGGTCAGAAGTTTACATACTGTGTTGACTGTGCCTTTAAACAGCTTGGAAAATTCCAGAAAAGGATGTCATGGCTTTAGAAGCTACTGATAGGCTAATTGACATAATTTGAGTCAATTGGAGGCCTACCTTCAAAATCAGTGCCTCTTTGCTTGACATCATGGGAAAATCAAAAGAAATCAGCCAAGACCTCAGAATCTTTTTTGTAGATCTCCACAAGTCTGGTTCATCCTTGGGAGCCTGAAGGTACCACATTCATCTGTACAAACAATAGTACGCAAGTATAAACACCATGGGACCGTGCAGCCGTCATGCCGCTCAAGAAGGAGACGAGTTCTGTCTCCTAGAGATGAACATACTTTGGTGTGACAAGTGCAAATCAATCCCAGAACAACAGCAAAGGACCTTGTGAAGATGCTGGAGGAAACAGTTACAAAAATATCTATGTCCACAGTAAAACAAGTCCTATGTCGACATAACCTGAAAGGCCGCTCAGCAAGGAAGAAGCCACTGCTCCAAAACCGCCATAAAAAAAGCCATACTACGGTTTGCAACTGCACATGGGGACAAAGATTGTACTTTTTGGACAAATGTCCACTGGTCTGATGAAACAAAAATAGAACTGTTTGGCCATAATGACCATCGTTATGTTTGGAGGAAAAAGGGGGAGGCTTGCAAGCCGAAGAACATCATCCCAACAGTGAAGCATGGGGGTGGCAGCATCATGTTGTGGGGGTGCTTTGCTACAGGAGGGACTGGTGCACTTCACAAAATAGATGGCATCATGAGGCGGAAAATTATGTGGATATATTGAAGCAACATCTCAAGACATCAGTCAGGAAGGTAAAGCTTGGTCGCAAATGGGTCTTCCAAATGGACAATGACCCCAAGCATACTTCCAAAGTTGTGTCAAAATTAAAGACAACAAAGTCAAGGTATTGGAGTGGCCATCACAAAGCCCTGACCTCAATCCCATAGAACATTTGTGGGCAGAACTGAAAAATTGTGTGTGATCAAGGAGGCCAACAAACTTGACTCATTTACACCAGCTCTGTCAGGAGGAATGGGCCAAAGTTCAACCAACATATTGTGGGAAGCTTGTGGAAGGCTACCTGAAACATTTGACCCAAGTTAAACAATTTCAAGGCAATGCTACCAAATACTAATGGAGTGTATGTAAACTTCTGACCCACTGGGAATGTGATGAAAGAAATACAAGCTTAAATAAATCATTATCTCTACTATTATTCTTACATTTCACATTCTTAAAATAAAGTGGTGATCCTAACTGACCTGACCTTTTACTAGGATTAAATGTCAGAATTTGTGAAGAACTGGTGTACGTAAACTTCAGACTTCAACTGTATATGTTTAACATGTTACTCTACTATAGCTCTGTGATACAGTATAGTTATAGCCTTATTTGGAGTTCCAAAATTAGAAATGAAAAGTAAACATTTTTATTTTGTTGTTTAGGATATTAAATATCATACTCAGCACATTTCCTTAGCACACATTTTGAATGTTAGATTTCAATGTGTTACACAGAAAAGCATTAATCAAACTCAATAGAATTTAGTTTGATTTATTTTTGTAAGATTAGCCAAAATTAAAATCTATCTTTTGTCCGGGAAAATCTACAGTTTGATCTGGCGTCTAAGATATCATACATAACATATACTGTGGGAGTTAAAAAAGACACTTAGTTTTCTCCCACGTTTGTCTTCTTCCCACATCCTAAAAAGAGTATTGAGCATCAGCATTATGGTTTTCATTATTCAGATGGTTTCCTGAGCATTATGATCTATCAACAGCTACACCATGGAATCACAATAACTCAAAATGAATAATTGAGTAGAACAACAATATTTAGCGTAGCACACACATGATATTATTAATTCCGTAGGAGGATATTGTCAAATGAGTGAATTAATCATTGATATGACATTGGTGAGATCTTGCATGTTTAGATCATATGCAGTAGAGTGGAGCCATATGAACAAAATGTTCAGCAGGTATCTGGATACATTCATCATTCAGCACTACGAATGAAATACAACGCTGGAGTTCAGAGGTCACCTCCCAGAATCCACCTGAACCTGTCTTACAAAAGCACAACAGCTTATTGAAGGTTCTGTCTATGGCTCCGGCTACCACATAAATAACCGGTGTGGCATGATGTAAAAAAAATGATTCAGTCCTACTCTACACTGAAGAAGAAGGAGAGACTAGACATGAAGCAATTCAAATTATTCCAAAGAATGAAAGAACACAAAATAAATGTGCATGTAGACAGAAGGCCAGGTTCTTTGTGGTGTTTCTACACAGTATCAGACAGTCTTTGTATGTTTGTTTTCTGCGCTGAAATCCATTTAGTCAACGACTCCTCCTCCTAATCTCATCATGGCAATTTCTATCTTTCTTTAAAAAATAAACCTGATGTAGTTTTGCCCAGCAGCACTTCTCACTCATCTATAGAAGAGATTCCATGATCCCTGTGGCACTTCTGGCCCGCTGACCCTGGAGTCGAGACCATCCCCTCTTCAGTTCACCCCAGTCTGCCATCAGTCTCTCAGAGGTCATGACCTTCATTAAGCACGGATCCATTTACATGTGACTGAACATCTGGCCTGAATGGTGAATGGCGGCCATCCACCGTCACAGAGCTCTGATCCCATCTCTGTCAGACACACAGAGCAGCAGGACATGCCATCTGACATCTCTGTCAGACACACAGAGCAGCAGGACATGCCATCTGACATCTCTGTCAGACACACAGAGCAGCAGGACATGCCATCTGACATCTCTGTCAGACACACAGAGCAGCAGGACATGCCATCTGACATCTATACTGAAAGCAATTTGATCAATCATTTGGCCTCGGTGTCTTTGCTAAGCTTCCATGGAGAATAGCCAGACTGGCAGGTAGGACGTGTGAAGTTATATTCAGTATAATCTCTTTTCAAATTCACAGCTTTGTGAGAAAAGTAATTACAGTATGAATATAGGTGAGGAATTACAGTCACATCGTATTCTGGCACTATCACAGAGTATAATCAGTTCATGTCTTGCTTAAAAACACCTTCACAGAAAAGCCCAGAACGCACAAAATGTCTCATTCCTGCACATAAGCCATGACTAATATCAGTTGCTTATTGAATCAACGGCTAATGCTATTTACAACTTTTTGTTGGCTAAATTAATGATTCATTTGATCTCTCTCGCTGTCTGGCTCTCATATACATCATTTACATTTTTTTATTTTAAAATCAGCAATGGGTGTTACAAAAGTCCACTGTTAAATTGTAGGAGAGCTTTTCTACAAGCCAGCACCGCAGGCTGAGGCAACTTAATGGCGAATCATCATAAATAACTTCTGCGTTCTGCTTGACCACCATGTCTGAACTCACAAGGAGCATAACTATTCATCTGTCTCAAAGACAAACCTCTTCCTCCGTGAGCTGTTATCAAAGTTCACCATCATGCTCCACGGCAACGACCTCTACACTCATGAGTAGTAAGAGGTCAACCTTGTTTGATCCCAGAGGAGTGATACCGGCAAAACATTTCAAACGTTTCCCTGGATAATGCCTCGCTTCTAATGAATCCAGAGGTGAGGTACAGTGATAGCAGTGGACAACTCTCCTCACCAGGGACCATAGTGAGTCTGTAAGCAGTGACAGCTCCTGACGTTGTACTGTGACTGAGCAAGGGGAAAGCTTGAAGGTTAAACTGTTCTGTCTCACTGTGGTCAACTTGTCACAGACATTTCCTGCCCCCCCAGTTGATATAGAGCTTCAATTTGCAATATTATCCCAGTATTGTCTAATAGCTACCCACATAATAATGTATAAATAATTGACTTCTACATGGCCTAACAGAAGTCTATTCAGGTGTGAAGTATTTAACAATAATCTGAAAATTCACTCCATTACCATCATCACATCATAATGCTACACAATGTAGATGCTACAATGCTTTAGCTACAGGTAGGCTACACTACCTTGACACAACAATGCTTTCCTGTTCTCCTGTATGACTGGCAGTGGTTTATTCAGCAACTACTGGTGTTTTAACACACAATGTGAAGGCTTTGACCTGAACATGAGGGATCAGAGCAGTGCTTTGTTCTCTCTCTGTCTTCTTCACTGTAATAACAGGGAGGTTTTTATAATGCCTCTCTTTCTGTCTCAATACCTCCCTGCTGAGAATAACAGGGGAATGAAAAGCCACTGATCCTGCAAGGCCTGTTGTTGCAAAATGCCTCCGTTGAGCCGCTACAGGCAGGCAAACAGGCAGGCAGGTATCACCACACTGTCACTCCACTTTGGTCCCACAATATTCCTCTCAACGTCATTGGATGAACCTTGTTCAGGAACACACACAGAACGACAATTATGGCTTCTCAGACTGGAAACTATATGGCTGCTGTATGATCAAATGGTTTCATATAACAACGACAATTGGATTGAATCTAGAGATGGTTCAGAGTTAATCATTACTATACATTTATCTGTAGTTCCTAGGTTATTCTCATTTTGTGAAACATACTCAAAAATACTTCCTAGACTGTTTATACTGTATACCGGGGTATTTTGAAATACTGACAGTATGATTTTCAATACAGCGGGGGGTTGCGTGCTACACCACTGCTTACAACTAACTAGAAGTTAAATATAACTAGAAGAAATCTAAGATGTGTCAAATAAATGATATCAAAGCTCAGGGCTCCAGCTATGCATTTGGTTGGCTAACTTGCTAGCTAAGTGACTAGATGTCAAGATCAAGCTTCTTGGTTACAGCAGAGACATTCAATCCCTCCTGGATCAAGATCCCTGGGGCCTCATTTATAACCATTGTAAATTTAACACCAAATACAAAAACTATTGAGATTTATAAACTTGGCACAAGCCAAAATATACACATATTACCTATAAGTCAGACCTGTCGTAAAAAAAAAAAGGAGCATAATAACTTGAAATACACCCCTAATTCACCTTTAAAGGTAAATGTAACTCCTCTATTTGCTGTATACTGTGGAAGTATTGGAATTAAGCCAAGACAGTATCTAAAGGAAATAGCAGTGGCGAACTTGATCAAATGTCTTGAAGGTGTTGGAATTAAGCCAAGACAGTATCTAAAGGAAATAGCAGTGGCAAACTTGATCAAATGTCTTGAAGGTGTTGGAATTAAGCCAAGACAGTATCTAAAGGAAATAGCAGTGGCAAACTTGATCAAATGTCTTGAAGGTGTTGTCAGAATGTTTTCTTTTGCAGTGACATTTACAGCTTCTGACCGTTTCTGAAAGAATAAACTATTGCAAATTGTTGTGGACCTGTCAACAGATCTTTGAATGCAATAATGTTTCTCGAACCTAAATATGCTGCACTGCTCGCGAATTCTGAAACATTGTCTACACAAAAATATGAAAGAAAACTACAGTAGGCCTACTTACAGTGGTAGCATACACACTTCAATGCCACATTTCAACCTGTTAAGATCTGTGTTATAAACCGCGCTCCCTGTCGGATGCATAGGATATTATCATTTCAATGTTTTGCCCTATCTAACAGGCCCAATTAAATGAGAGATGTACATGGTCATTTGTTGTATAGCTACTTCGGGAATATTAACTCATCATGGCCAGAAAAGGTGAGAAATGTATTCTGCAACAGTTATGATATACAGTATGTATTAGGTTTATAAATTAAATATTGTCTACTTGAGAAATTTGACATTACAGTATTCAGACGTGGCCTACAAACGTCAATGTAATAGGTGAACCGTATGTTCTAAAACTGATCTTCAGATTAGATGGCATAGAGCAAAATACTTGAAATAGCTTATCTTTATTTACTACTGTGATGTGGATCCAATGAAATGAGAGATAGGACTGAGCCTCCCAAGTGGTGCAGTGGTCTAAGGCACTGCATCGCAGTGCTAGAGGCGTCACTACAGACCCGAGTTTGACCCATGAGGCAGAGCACAATTGGTCCAGCGTCATCCGGGTTAGGGGAGGGTTTGGCCTGCAAGGTTGTCCTTGTCCCATTGTTCTCTAGTGACTCCTTGTGGCTGGCATACACACTGACTTTGGTCGCCAGTAGAACAGTGTTTCCTCCGACACATTGGTGCAGCAGGCTTCCGGGCTAAGCAAGCAGTGTGTCAAGAAGCAGTGCGGCTTGGCGGGGTCTTGTTTCGGAGGACGCACGGCTCTCCATCTCGCCTCTCCCGAGTCCGTACGGGAGTTGTAGCAACGGGACAAGACTATTCACCAATTGGATATCAAGGGGTGAAAAGTACGACAAGGAAAGGTGGGTATTTTATTCTGCAATAATCATGGAAATGAAATAAATAGTAATAAGAAATATATGCCTATTTCAAATTATTTTTTATGCATAATCATGGAAATGAAATAAGAAAAACAATTTTTAAAGGCAAATGTTTGTATATTGTGACAAGATTTAGCTACCTATTTTTTTGTTATGAATAAGAGTGTCATATATTCACCGTTTGCACAAGGCTACTACTATTGCCTTCTTGCAATGCAATACTTCAACCACTAGAACCTGTGCGTACTCATGGTTTAAAGTAAGCCATCTCACGTCAAGTTCAGTTTTTATAAATGACAACTTTTGAGTGAAATCTGGCGCACGCATGTTCTGGGGCATATTTTGTGTGTACGCAACAAATCTGTTGCCTAAGTAGTTTTGTACCCCCTGTGTACACATTCTGTGATACCTTATACCCCGGTATATTACAGAAACGGTATGAAAATCTGGATAACGCCTAACACTAATACTTGCATACTTGCTGTGAAAAATTAGGAACTGTTATTAAATAATTTTTCATACTTGGATGAATATTACTTTCATCCATTCCCAGCCCTCGTACTGTATTGAGTGTCTGTCTGACTGGGACTACTGGTGAGCTCTCTAGCTACGTCCAGCCTATTGTTCCCGGCTAGTCAGGGCTTATTAATGAGTGCTGCTCTACACAGCATCAGAGAATAGGACAGCAGCATCGTATCATCATCACCCATTCAGTGGAGAACAATCCCAGCAAAACCAGGTCATTGAGGCTGTTCTGAGGCTGTTCACACCAGTAATCAGTCAGTCAGTCAGTCAGTCAGTCAGTCTCTCACTCTGCTGGCTCCTAATCACATTTGAATGAAGACATCCATTCTGATTACAGTGGAGCAGGCCAATTAACCACAGCCATGTTGTTATTCCTCTCTCATTAGCCATCGAGTGTGTATGAGTGTGAGTGTGTTTGTGTGTGCGACTGTGTGTGTACACTCCCCCGGCGCTGACAGGCCGGTCCCTCTACTCGTTCGCTCACTGTCGGCTACAGTTCCTCACCACAGCAAAGCAAAGCCAAATGCTCAGGAAGCACAGCTTATTTATAGCATCCTGTTCTAAATTCAATGGATTTTCCATTATTAATAATAATGAGCTAGCTAACTACATATGGAACACAGTAAATGTTAGACAGCCAGGCTCAGTTGAGGTCATGTTGGAGCTGCGCGTTAACATGGGAGAGACATGTAAGCAATATGACTATGAGCCTAGTGAGTGTCTCAGGAGAGTGATACATCAGTGGCTGTGTTGTGGTTTTGAATTTGTACCACCAGGCTAATTTTGAGCTTTAGTATTGCATATGAAAAGGGAAAGACTGGAGACTGTAGGCTTGTGGCTGGTAGACTGGGGACAGTGAGGCGGTAATCCTGTGGCTGGTAGACTGGGGACAGTGAGGCGGTAGTCCTGTGGCTGGTAGACTGGGGACAGTGAGGCGGTAGGCTTGTGGCTGGTAGACTGGGGACAGTGAGGCGGTAGGCTTGTGGCTGGTAGACTGGGGACAGTGAGGCGGTAGTCCTGTGGCTGGTAGACTAGGGACAGTGAGGCGGTAGGCTTGTGGCTGGTACTCTGGGGACTGTAGGCCTGTGGCTGGTAGTCTGGGGACTGAAGGCCTGTGGATGGTAGTCTGGGGACTGTAGGCCTGTGGATGGTAGTCTGGGGACTGTAGGCCTGTGGCTGGTAGTCTGGGGACTGTAGGCCTGTGGCTGGTAGTCTGGGGACTGTAGGCCTGTGGCTGGTAGTCTGGGGACTGTAGGCCTGTGGCTGGTAGTCTGGGGACTTTAGGCCTGTGGCTTGTAGTCTGGGGACTGAAGGCCTGTGGCTGGTAGTCTGGGGACTGTAGGCCTGTGGCTGGTAGTCTGGGAACTGTATTAGTGCTGAATGCAGTGGTGCTTGTTGAAGCAATTTTACACAGCCAGACCCTGGTATTATATTACTGATATAAAGACTAGAGACATAACGTCAGGTCCATTGTTATTGGCTCCCTTGATAAAGATGGGCAAAAAATACATATAATTGTATGCTCCCCAAAAAATGAGAAATTATATTATACTGATACAACTGCTCAGAGAAAGATATTTTGTTTAGATTGTATCAAATGAAAGCGAAGTGTCTGTATTTTTTAAACAATTAAAGCATGAATACATTTTTCTACCATTTTCCATAGGAATTATGCAAAGGCTTTGATTTCTGGTCAAACAGATGGAAAAGGGGTCTTAGACAACAACTACCAGAAAGTCTTAAAAAGGGTGAACACAAATACATCAAAACACAACAATGCTGAGGTAAAGGCCCATGACAACAAATATCAACACATATGTAGTTTTGGAAAAATTATTTGCCTTCTGTAAGTTCAACCTCAGGAGGCTGAAGAAATTTGGCTTGTCACCAAAAACACTCACAAACTTTTACAGATGCACAATTGAGAGCATCCTGTCGGGCTGTATCACCGCCTGGTACGGCAACTGCTCCGCCCACAACCGTAAGGCTCTCCAGAAGGTAGTGAGGTCTGCACAACGCATCACCAGGGGCAAACTACCTGCCCTCCAGGACACCTACACCACCTTATGTCACAGAAAGGCCAAAACAACGTCAAGGACAACAACCACCCGAGCCACTGCCTGTTCACCCCGCTATCATCCAGAAGGCGAGGTCAGTACAGGTGCATCAAAGCGGGGACCGAGAGACTGAAAAACAGCTTCTATCTCAAGGCCATCTGACTGTTACACAGCCATCACTAACATTGAGTGGCTGCTGCACTGCTACACTTGCATTAACATCTGCTAACCATGTGTATGTGACAAAAACAATTTGATTTGATTTGAGTCACTTTTCAAAAGTTGCTCAAATTTGTTGCTACGTGCTGTTTGAAAAAAACGTTGCCAGGGTAGTCTGAGAAGTTGCTAAATCTAGCAACAAAATTGCCAAGTTGGCATCACTGGCTCAGTGGGTGAGGACGCTGTAACAGTAAATAGAAAGAGGGTAGGTGGTAGGTTTCAGTAAGAGCCGGGAGAGGTGACATTAACTGGAGAGAGAGAAAAGAGAGCGTGAGAGGGAGGGGTTGTCCAGACTGTTTTCACAGGTGCTGCTGCGCTTTCTTCAAGACGTTGTCTGTGTGGGTGGACCATTTCAGTTTGTCCGTGATATGTATGCCGATGTGGATAGGGGGCTTCTCCCTCTGCTGCTGTTTTGTTGACATTGAGTGTGAGGTTATTTTCCTGACACCACACTCTAAGGGCCCTCACCTCCTCCCTGTAGGCCGTCTCATCGTTGTTGACAATCAAGCCTACCACTGTAATGTCGTCTGCAAACTTGATTGAGTTGGAGGCGTGCATGGCCACGCAGTCATGGGTGAACAGGGAGTACAGGAGAGGGCTGAGAACGCAACCTTGTGGGGCCACAGTGTTAATGATCAGCGGGGTGGAGATGTTGTTTCCTACCCTCACCGCCTGGGGGCGGCTCGTCAGGAAGTCCAGGACCCAGATGCACAGGGCGGGGTTGAGACCCAGGGTCTCGAGCTTAATGACGAGTTTGGAGGGTACTATGGTGTTAAATGCTGAGCTGTAGTCGATGAACAGTATTCTTACATAGGTATTCCTCTTGTCCAGGTGGGTTAGGGCAGTGTGCAGTGTGATTGCGTCGTCTGTGGACCAATAGGGGCGGTAAGCAAATTGGAGTGGGTCTAGGGTGTCAGGTAGGGTGGAGGTGATAAGGTCCTTGACTAGTCTCTCAAAGCACTTCATGATGACGGAAGTGAGTGCTACGGGGCGATAGTCATTTAGCTCAGTTACCTTAGCTTTCCTGGGAACAGGAACAATGGTGGCCCTCTTGAAGCATGTGGGAACAGCAGACTGGGATAAGGATTAATTGAATATGTCCGTAAACACACCAGCCAGCTGGTCTGCGCATGCTCTGAGGATGTGGCTAGGGATGCCGTCTGGGCCGACAGCCTTGCGAGGGTTAACACGTTTAAATGTTTTACTCACGTTGGCTGCAGTGAAGGAGAGCCAGCAGGTTTGGTAGTGGATTGTTTTGAGCACTGTATTGTCCTCAAAGCGAGCAAAGAAGTTGTTTAGTTTGTCTGGGAGCGAGACATCGTGGTCCTTGACGGGGCTGGTTTTCTTTTTGTAGTCCGTGATTGACCCTGCCACATACCTCTCGTGTCTGTGCCATTGAATTGCAACTCTACTTTGTTTCTATAATGACGCTTAGGTTGTTTGATTGTCTTGTGGAGGGAATAGCTACACTGTCTTTATTCGGTCATGTTTCCGGTCGGATTTCCCTGATGCTGCCATCAATCCACGGTTTCTGGTTGGGGAAGGTTTGAATAGTCACTGTGGGTGCAACATCACCGATGCACTTGCTAATAAACTCGCTCACCGAATCAGCGTATTCATCAATGTTATTGTCCGACGCTATGCAGAACATATCCCAGTCCACGTGATCAAAGCAATCTTGAAGAGTGGAACCCGATTGGTCGGACCAGGGTTGAACAGGCCTGAGCACGGGCGTTTCCTGTTTTAGTTTCGGTCTATAGGCTGGGAGCAACAAAATGGAGTCGTGGTCAGATTTGCTGAAAGGAGGGCAGGGGAGGGCTTTGTATGCCTCGCGGAAGTTAGAATAACAATGATCCAGGGTTTTGCCAGCCCGGGTCGCGCATTCGTTATGCTGATAAAATTTAGGGAGCCTTGTTTTCAGATTAGCCTTGTTAAAATCCCCAGCTACAATAAATGCACCCTCAGGATATGTGGTTTCCAGTTTACATTGTCCAATGAAGTTCTTTCAGGGCTGTTGATGTGTCTGCTTGGGGGGGAGGGATATACACAAATGTGATTATAATCAAAGAGAATTCTCTTGGTAGATAATGCGGTCGGCATTTGATTGTAAGGAATTCTAGGGCAGGTGAACAAAAGGACTCGAGTTCCTGTATGTTGTTATGATCACACCACGTCTCGTTAATCATAAGGCATACTACACCCTCGCCCTTCTTCTTACCAGAGAGATGTTTGTTTGTCGGCGCGATGCGTGAAGAAACCATGTGGCTGTACCGACTCTGATAACGTATCCTGAGTGAGCCATGTTTCCGTGAAACAAAGAATGTTACAATCTCTGATGTCTCTCTGAAAGGCAACCCTTGCTTGGATTTTGTCTACCTTGTTGTCAAGAGACTGGACATTGGCGAGTATTATGCTCGGGAGCGGTGCGTGATGTTCCCGTCTCCGGAGCCTGACCAGAAGACCGCATCCGTTTGCCCCTTCTGCAGCGCCATTGTTTTGTGTCGCCGGCTGGGATACGATCCATTGTCCTGGGTGGTGGCCCAAACAGAGGATCTGATCCATTGTCCTGGGTGGTGGACCAAACAGAGGATCTGATCCATTGTCCTGGGTGGTGGACCAAACAGAGGATCTGATCCATTGTCCTGAGTGGTGGACCAAACAGAGGATCCGCTTTGGGAAAGTCATATTCCTGGTCATAATAGTTCCTCCCGGCTGTATGTAATAAAACGTACGATTTCCTGGGATAACAATGTAAGAAATAATACATAAAAACAAAATACTTAATAGTTTCCTAGGAACGCGAAGCGAGGAGGCTAAAATGTACGCATTTTCCCTCTAAATTACTCAAAAACGATTTTCTCTTTCACACACTCAGTCACAACACACTGCAAAAGTGCATTGTGAGTGGAGTCAGCAGCAGGCGCTCAGCTCGTGCACAGGCAGCAGCAGGCCAGCAGCAATTTCAGAAAATTGCAAATCATTGTTGGCTGTCTGTAGCAGCAGTAGCACGGGTTTGACGAGCCAAACCCAATGAATATAGTTGGTCACGAATGTTTGATCTTGAACAGAACTTACAACATCAATCAACATGTCTCAATCCAAATTGTACAGCCAGAAGTACAGAAAAGAGTGGGAGTCTGTACCTGAACAAATGTCAATTCATATTTTTTCCCGAGATGGCCAGTCACTTTGAGTAACGTTATTGTGTATTCTACGTAAGTTATCACGCAATGACATCACAACATTATTTAAAGTTTAACATTGATGGTGTTATGACAAAAAATTAATCGCTAAATACTGTAGCAATTTTTACAGAAAATTGTATAGCTCTACGTACTGTCAGGAATCCACAGATATGTTTTTTAACTCACTGAATAATGTTCACTCTATCAGTGAAAGAATCTAACAGTGTGATGAACCCATCAAAGTTGAAGAGATTAGAGTCTAACAAACATCTAAAGAACAATAAATCACCAGGTGTTGATGGAATTACATCAGAATTGTACTAATTATTTTCTGAACAAGTAGCTCCCTTCCTATTTGAAGTCTTTTTAGAGAGTATTAAAAACAATGTTTTCCCTCCTACAATGAGTCAGGGGTTAATAACACAGATATCTAAGCCTAAAAAATAAGTGCTGCTCATCGATAACTGGCGTCCAATTTGTCTTCTACATAATGACTATAAGATATTAGCCTTACTACTTGCAAAATTAATTAAAGAAGTCCTGGATGCAATCATTGATGAAACAGTCTGGCTTCATGAGGAACAGACATATTTCTAACAATGTCAGACTAGTATTAGACATACTTGACTACTCAGACCTAATAACTGAGGATAGCTTCATATTATTTTTAGATTTTTATAAAGCATTTGACACAGTAGAGCATCAGTTTCTCTTCTACTCCCTTGAGAGACTTGGCTTTGGGGATTTTTTCTGTAAGGCTATTAAGAATCTATGCAAATGGTAACAGCTCTATCAAATTGAAATATGGCACCTCACTTAGATTTGAGTTAAAGAGAGGAATTAGGCAAGGTTGTCCTATCTCTCCGTACCTGTTTTTATCAATCACCCAACTTCTTGCAAATTCTTTAAATAATAGTCCTGTACAAGGTATTTCCATAGCTGGTAAAGAAATTATTATAAGCCAGCTGGCTGACGATACTACACTTTTTATAAAAGACGCTAATCAAATTCCCATATCGATCAATGTGATACAATCCTTTTCCAAAGTGTCTGGTCTATATCTTAACATTAATAAATGTGAACTCATAGCTGTCAAAGATTGTGTGACACCTTCATATTATGGTATTCCAGTAAAAGAAGAAATTACATATTTAGGCATAACCATTACAAAGGATCAGAAGTCTAGAGGCTTACTAAATTTTAACCCTCTTATTAAAAAAAAACAGAAGAAACTAAATCAATGGCTACAGTGGGACTTATCTTTAAAAGGTAGTCCTAATAACCAAGGCTGAAGGTATCTCTAGATTAACATATGGTGCTCTATCTTTATATCTTGACAGTAAAATAAGCAAGGAGATAAACCAGATGCTTTTCAACTTTTTATGGAGAAACCGTACCCATTACGTTAGGAAAACTGTTGTAATGAACACTTATGAGAATGGTGGACTGAATTTTCTGGACTTTACTACTTTAAATAATACTTTTAAGATCAATTGGATAAAACAATTCCTAAGACGACCCACTTCTATTTGGAATTTTATTCCTCATCATGTCTTCTCTACTTTTGGTGGCCTTAACTTGTTTTGCAATATTGACAAAGTTCCAGTGAAACTTTCTGCTTTTCATCGGCAGGTTCTCTTGTCATGGTCCTTAATTTATAAACACAATTTTTCTCCACACAGATATTATATATGGAATAATAGGGATAAATTGTATAAAAATACCTCTTTGTTTTTAGAATATTGGTTCCGAAATAATATCCTATTGGTGAGCCAACTGGTAAATGCAGAGGGTCTTTTACTCAGTTATAAAGAATTCTTATCACTTTACAAGGTCCCTGTAACCCCTAAAGATTTTGCAATTGTTTTAGATGCCATTCCCTCAGGTGTTGCTCTGTTATTCAGGAACGTGTCAAGACCTGACCCTCAGAGCCTACCTTCTGTTGACCCTGTTGACTCATCAGTAGGAAAGATTTGTTTCTCTTTTGGTCCATTCAACAACAGAGCGATACGATCCTTGTTTCAGCAGGATGGTGTATATGTCATGTCACTTTATGTCATGCCTTATTGGAATGGATTTCATAAATATTCATAAATATTATCCTGCTAACCACTATATGAAGAAGTTTAAGGAAAACATCAACTCGAATTGCACCTTCTGTAATGACCACCCAGAAACAGTGTTGCATCTTTTTTGGCATTGTATGCATGTAAGAAAACTGTGGCAAGACATCAGTAGGTTTATAATTGAACACATTTATGAAGATTTTACACTATTGTGGAGAGATGTACTGTTTGGATTCTTTACATACAATACAAATAAGCTGAAACATTTTTAAGTAATTAATTACATTATTCTTTTGGCTAAATTTCATATACACAAATGTAAATTTACAAACAGAAAACCACATTTTCGTACCCTACAAAAATAAATTGAACTGTATTAAGACAGTTAAATGCTCTACTAACAAAAAAATATGTTAGAATTGTAAGTATATGCATGTCCCTTAAGGTCTTTGTGTAATTGTAATGTGATATTGTGCCCCCTAGCTCGATTGTCCATTGTTTGTAATCTATGTATGCTTGTGTTCCCTCATGTGCTTTATGTATTGAATTGTTGTTAATAAAATTTAAAATTTATTTAGCAACAAATCAACCTGCCTCTAGCAACTTACCCTGAAAATGAGTTGGCAACACTGCACTGAGCACCGACCCACACCGGATGTCCATGGACGTTGAAAAGTAGTTGAAATTTGGTCAGTCCACCCTGGCCGGGCCAAATCTTAACCAATCATAGACACGTTTGGGACAGTACAGTACAGTAGGGATGTGCATGGTTATTTGTATATTCAAAAATCTGAACAAAGGTTCGTATTCCAATACTTGTGGGTGTTCATTAAAAAAATAATCAGTTATTTTTTAACAATGAAAAGGCTTTGTCTAAATTTGATTTATTAAATTATGTGACAATGCTACATATACCATGACATGTAAAATCATTAATTCAATTAAACAAAAATCTTTAGAATGTAGTGTTTATGACGTGCGCCCCATTAAAAGATATACCATAGTAGCCTACACGGGTTTCACACGTTTGTTGTTATTTTCTGCCAATCAAAGTGGCACTGTCTACAGTCAGGTAGCACTGTGGCACTGTCTACAAAGTGGCACTGTCTACAGCTTGAGTAGCAAGCAACGTGGGAGATAATCAATGCAAAATGGAATTACAATTACGGAATTAAGTTAGTTAAATTTGAAGTAGTAGGCTACAACTACGAGCAACCATCAGGTAGGCTATTGTTTAATGTGAATGTAGACAAGGACGGGAAAAGGTATGGTAACGTTAGCTAGCTAGCTGGCTAACATAGCTGGCTACCTTTGCTAGCTTCCTGACATCGATTTCATGCAGTCAAGACAGGCACAGCCAGATGGAATGATAGATGACCTATGGAAGTTTGTCTAACTAGTCTATGGTTGCTCTCGCTCTCTCCCTCCCGTGTAAAACTCACCGGCTACTGCCCATTGCACTGCTGCAAGCAAGCGGCACCAAAGTCAAGCAAGCCAGTTCCCAAGTTGAAATTTGGGAGTTTTTTAAATGTAATAAAAAAAATTATCCGGAAAAAAATGGCATGATATTATTTTAATAGTGAAATTATTTCAAAATGCCCATCCTCCCTACAGTACGGTACAGTACAGGGTGGCAGGTAGCCTAACTGTTAGAGTGTTGGGCCAGTAGGTTAAGAGTGTTGGGTCGAAAGATTGCTGGTTCGAATACCCAAACAGACAAGACTCACAGCTCTTAGGGACATACCCAGAAAGACTCACAGCTCTTAGAAACTTACCCAGAAAGACTCACAGCTCTTAGGGACTTACCCAGAAAGACTCACAGCTCTTAGGGACTTACCCAGAAAGACCCACAGCTGTAATTGCTGCCAAAGGTGCTTCTAAAAAGTATTGCCTCAGGGGTGTGAATCTAAATGAGATATCTGTATTGCATTTTCAATAAATGTGCAAAGATATCTAAAAACATTATTTTGCTTTGTCATTATGGGATATTGTGTGTATAAAGGTGAGAGAAAAACAATGTAAACTTAGGAATTCAGGTTGTAACACAACAAAATGTGTAATAAGTCAAGTGGTGTGAATACTTTCTGAAGGCATTGTATGCCTGTCTGGAGAGTTAATTAGCAGTGGCAGCTGTTGATGCATACTAACTGTTATTGGAAGACTGGAAATGTAGAGGAACTAGAGGCTGCTACTGTAGTTATAGTGATTGACACTACTCATGTGAGAGGATAAAGGCTTAATTAGCAGGATGGGTTATGGGCCAGTTCCACTAACTGATTGAATAGAGGCCCCAGTCTATTGTGTTTCACAGTTTGAGTCCCTGGCAGAAATGCTGCAATGTTAGTACACTGGCTTTGCTAGTGATGCTGCTCAGTGGGTGAGCCCCCCCCCCCCCAACACACAAACACACGACAATGACAGGCAGAAACCTCCAGGGCTCAGACCCTCTCCTTCCCCGTCAACTCAGTAAGAAAGGACAGCCAGTACAGAACACAAGAGGCTGGAGGACAACAAAGATCAGGGGCGGAAAGAACAGAGAAGGCCTGAATCTACTGTATATCAACTACACAGACCCAGCTCTAGGGATCTCTCTATTCTCAGAAAACCCAGAAACACACAAAACTTGAGAGGCAGGAGTAAGAGTGTAATTCACCATCTGCTTAACAGGAACATATGTGCGGATTACTAGTGCTGAGTGATAAGTGCTTTTTGAGGTCGGTTCGATCATTTAAAAAACAAAAATCAGTTTGAGCTTTTTAATGGAAATTCCAAAGCCAAAAATAGTTCATTTAATTGCAAAAACATAGAAAATATTCCACTGATTTTGTCAGGTCCACATTGATCAATAAAAAAATAAGGAAATAATACATAATAAAATAGTTTATATTGAATCTATATATAATGACGAGATGCTCATGTCTTCGCCCTAACATTGGGAGTTGTTCTCCCAAAGGCGGGAAAGCAGGCGACAAGCTTAGGCCCAAAATAAGCCCGTAGAAACGCATTGGGATAATATTGGATAGATTTTCGCCTCTTCTTCTCTGACCCGTCTCTATCCAAGCAGGGGAAAAAACACTGCAATGGATTATCGTCATTGTAGTTAATTACCAGGTTTCTGTGCTGAACTAGGTTGAATATTTGCTTAATGAAAACTACAACTCCCTTCAGGCCAGCGTCCCACATAGTTCTTGACTTGATTTTTCTCATGTTGTGAACGATTTGATTTCACTCTTGAGAAAAGGCGCGATGGGCTCAAAAAAAACAACTCATTGCAATTCGAACAATTGAACAGACGTCAGTCAACTGGTTGTTTAATAAAAAATAAACACTAAATGTTGATTATTCGCTCAGCACTATTGATAACCCATGATATTAAATCCATATACTATGTAAACAAGGCGCTCGAGACAAGACGGTTTATTTACTAGAGATTAGTGAAGGGGGGGAATGGACACAGCTACATATCAGGATATCATTTTTCATAATATATCATGTCATATTGTTTGGACAATATCGTAATATTCTTTTTGCGCCAGTTGGCTCTACCTGCTCCAAAACTCCAGTATTTTTTCCTTCATAGCATGTTCTCCATCTTCTTTTTAAAGGTGCTACACCTAGAATTTCGTAGAACCTCTCCCCTATGTGGAAGCTAGGTGAATTGCAACAGCACTAGGCTACATTCAAAACGAAATCTCCCTGCCCCCACATCCCATTTCCCCGTAACATGGCGGAGACTCACTCTTGAGCCTTTTACTTTCGGTTTTATATTTCACAGCGATTTAGATGGTACAATGATTCCCTACACTATTCCGTGCTTGTTTTCTCACAAATTGACATTTAGCGAACAGCGTAGAATTTAAGCAACAAAGAAATGACAGAGCAATTTCTACATTGGCCACTTGAACAGGTGTCCACTAGATAACACAGCCACAAGTCAAATATTCATACATTTTCATGAATTCACATTTATGTAGGTAGAGTTAATTAAAGTGACTATGCGTAGATGACAACAGAGAGCGGCAGTGGTGTGGAGGGGGAGGGGAGCAATGTGAATAGTCTGGGTATCCATTTGACTAGATGTTCAGGAGTCATATGGCTTGGGGGGTAGAAGCTGTTTAGAAGCCTCTTGGACCTAAGCTTGGCGCTCTGGTACCGCTTGCCGTGCGGTAGCAGAGAGAAGAGTCTATGACTATAAGCTTACGGGTTAGAGTCCCGCTCCTTGAAAGCGGCAGATCTACCCTTTAGCTCAGTGCGAATGTGAGGTCCCTGGCAATTCCCAACCCTACTATGCCAGTCAAGTTTTCCAGCCCGAGTCACATCACGTCAATGATGTATACTTATTCTAGCTTTAAACCACTCCATGGCTTCACTGAGTCTCCTAAGACACTCCCATATACATCTTCTGCCAGATAGACTGTATGAGGAAATTACAATGCAACCTTGGGTTGCACTCAAACCCATAATTTTCCCCATCATAATGATCACTAGTGGACACTGAGGCACCTCATCAGTGCCTGGCTGCTACTATCATCAGCACACAGGATAATCACTCATGTCTCTGCTAGCATGTTTTATTACAGAGCTGGTCAGCTATAGACTAAAGATTGTAGGGTATCATATGTTATCTGGAACCAGAACCTACTCAGAGAGATGGGTGGGTGGTGGAGGGAGATGGAATGGGAGAGAGGGAACGGGAGAGATGGTCATCAGAGTTAATCAAGTGTTACCTGAATACTTGCCTTACATCATGTGTAACAGTGTACATACCTGACCATTTTGGAGCTGTCACATTCAGATCTGAAAAACAAAGAAGCTACTGATTAGTATATTAATCCATTCATTGTGAATACATTTATCAAACAATCTAATTGAAAAAAAAATCTCAATTTTTCAAGGACGATACGACAACGTAAGTGACAAACTAGCCTGGTTCGGCACTGTATGAATAGGGAAGAGCCCAATGAAAAGATGCAGTACAATACCAGCAGTCATAAATCAAACACACTGCTGCGCTCAAGTCATTCTCATGGTCTACATGCCAACAATACCAGACGCAGTAAAGAATTCAAGCAATAAACTAGAAATCCCTGACAATATTGCTGTACAGTGTGTTGCAAATAATACAATGCAATTACATTGACATTCCATCGCAGAGAGAAAATGTTATCCAGTGTGCCACTGTGGAAAAGCAAAGGGTTCTTTCGAAAAAAGAAGAAAAAAAACATTTAGCCAATGTAGGTTTTCCCCATGCTCATAATGATAGAGACCCAGCTCTGGGTAGCCACAAGCTCTGCTGGAATAAAGCTCCACATTTTTTAGATACTTCAGAGAACTCAAGACAAAGCTGGTCTAACTCATTTCAACCTTGCAGAGGTAACACAAACTGCTACATAAGAACTGGATGTGAGGAGGACGCGTCCATTACATAGTGCTCACTTCTTGAAGGAAGGGCTCAATCTTACATGGAAATACAATTCATTGAGTTAGTTTAAGTACTAAGTTAGTACCTAAGAGACCAGTATACATAGCTATCCTGCATCATAGTCCTAAGCTTAAATGGGTCTCTGGCCCTACACAGAACATTGTCCATTTGCAGTTACACTCTTTAGCCCACACCAGTAGAAATGCACTTTTTCGAGCTGAAAAATAAAGGCCAGAGCTGTCCCATGATGTTGCACAACGATTTAAGTCAATAAGTCTTTGTTTTAGTCAAAGTATGATATATTTGGGCTTGAAGTGACAAATCTGAACTGCCCACTTTGTTTAAATCCATGTGAATGCTGTGTCTTTTCCTATGATACAGAAATAATTTTTCACCATACGTTTTGTTACAGGGCTGTTTTTTTTTAATGATACCTTTCACCAGCATGGCATTGTTTATTAATCAGAAACAGCTGCAAAGGTATTCCTCTTTGCGACTGATGAGCCAAACAGCCTCGTCTCCACTTGGCCGCCTTGAGCCATGGAGCACATTAAAGTACCGGGTACAAATGTATGTTTTTGCACCTCCACCATGCTTCGTCCGAAACACGACCCTGCCAAGCCCCACTGCTTCTTGACACTTAACCCGGAATGTGTCAGAGGAAACACAGTCTAGCTGGCGAACAAAGTCAGCTTACAGGTGCCCGGCCTGCCACAAGTAGTCACTAGAGCGCGATGGGACAAAGACATCCCGGCCGGCCAAACCCTCCCCTAACCCGGACGATGCTAGTCCAATTGTGCACCGCCTCTTGACACAGCCTGGGATCGAACCCAGGTCTGTAGTGACGCCTCAAGTACCACCAGGGGGGACTACATGTTCACTTATTTTTGAGCTTGTCTGCATTTTAAAAAATTAAAATAATAATAAATAAATAATATATATTACCATTTGATATAATGGTATGATTGCGTGATGATAGCATTTAGCAAACCCACTCGCCCCGTCGTCCCAAGAT
Organism: Oncorhynchus mykiss; assembly: GCF_057628025.1. Classification (NCBI taxonomy): domain Eukaryota; kingdom Metazoa; phylum Chordata; class Actinopteri; order Salmoniformes; family Salmonidae; genus Oncorhynchus; species Oncorhynchus mykiss. The sequence continues at coordinate 61,364,783 of NC_143037.1, forward strand.
GAATGTTTTTGACCACTAAAGTTTAGCATCGCTACACACTCCACTGCTTTGAATGGTATAACATTAGCTATGAACCACAAGTTTCTATCCAGATAATTAAAAGGCACCTGCAAAATAAAATTCAAGGAACTCATAGTTTCATGTCATCTGCGGCATACATGATCATGAGCAAAGTCTATCATTTCACTTCCCCTGTGAGAACCATGAGCACGGGTTGACTTGGCTTTGCTTGTACCGCAGCCGAAGACTGGCAGCAGCCTGCCTACCTACCAGACGTTGCACAGTGTCATAACAATAAACAAAAACGCATATCAGCTATCTTTCAATAGTTATCCAAATTACCGGAGCGTCATCTTACTCTTTCTAGCAATTTTATGGTGGATTCGCGGCCGCAAATTATGGAAGATGCCAAAACCTCGGAAATAACAATAGATGGTGACGTCAAAGATTGGCCAGTGGTTTACATCTGTGGCAAAGTCTTCCCTTAATCAATGCTTATGATTTACGGAAGGCTTCCAAATCCAGAACCAACCATAGAGCCAGCTGACTAATCTTTACTAGTGTAGTAAAAAAAATACAACCGCAACTACAGATAACGTTAGCTGGCTAGGTTAGCAAGATAGCTAGCTACACTGATAGCTGTCAGTGCCTTATTTGTTGATGATCAACTCCACATGGAAATTCCCACACCCATTTCATGAATATGTATAAATAGCCTTTGCTATTCATCCGAGATGGAACCTAAATGTGCATTTCCTCTCTAGGACAAGAAATTACATCAAAATAGTGGCGGCCATGCGATTCCACAGGAGTATACAGTACTTTACACAGACAGAATGAAATAAATGCCACTATACCATTAAGGGAAAGCGCTCCGCACATGGCTGTTCTCTGGAACACTGCACTCAGAGCCAATAAAGCTACAGGCTATATCTAGCTAAATGTATGTGCACCGTCATCGCCTACCCATTCTCCTCATATTGAGTAGGGGGAAAGTAATACGAGTTGAAAGTTACCTTGCCTAGCTTGGGCATTTTCACTAATTATGAATGGACAGGAAATTGCTTGCGTTTCTTATTGTAAGTTGAGCGGAGAATACAATCTAAAGTATGTGACTACAGCATTTTTCCTAATTATGGGGGAAGTTGAATTGTTGAATGAGGAGATGGTGGTCCTTTGGAATTATAGAACTTCATTGTTGTTTTCAACAGAACCATCTGGACTCTCTGGGGCTGAAGATTCGCTGCTGGCTACCTCTCAGCACTATACTATCCCACATGTCTACCTCCCTTCCACTCCCTCTTTCTCCCATTTCCCTCTCTTCTATACCCTGTTGATCACCTAAGTCTTTCTCCTCAGAGTACATCGCCAACAGAGGGACAGCAGAGTCATCTCTCTCTCAACTCACCATCAGCTCTACTCCTGAGATATTAGAAGAAAAGTACTTAAACTTATATATGGAGCTCTCTGTGTATTTGTTTTATCCTCAGCCATACAGTTCTTTAAATCACACAGAGGAGAAACTAAAACAGACAAAAATGTGATTATTTGATAGCTGGCAATGGCATTTGGTGCCATCGCTCATTGTCAGCACATGAAATGCAGGCTTCACACAATCGTTTTGAAATCTATTTGATTTAGACCAGGGATGGGCAACTCTAGTCCTCAGGGGACTGATTGGTGTCACACTTTTGCCCCGACTGGTGTCACACTTTTGCCCCAGCCACAGCTAAAACGCTGGACTCCAATAATCAACTAATCATGATCTTCAGTTTAGAACGCAATTAGTTTAATCAGCTGTGTTTGCTAGAGACGGGGGAAAAAGTCTGACACCACTCCTCCGGTCCCCGAGGTCTGGAGTTGCCCATCCCTGATATAGACAAACCACAGCTTCCCATTTTAACAAACAGGTGTAAAATCTGTGTCACTCTCTGTCTGTTTGCCTCTGTATCCACTGCTGTGTCTCACCCATATTGTGTGTGTGTGATCATGTTTAAAGTGCTCTGCACATTAGAATATTTGCCAAAGCTCTACTACAAACGGAACAAATCCTGCTGAACAAACCAATCACCAAGTGGTCCAGTGAATTTGTTAGAGCAAACCCCCATCACATTCACCACTGAACCTGGTCGAGCTGAGCAGAGCAGCGACATCGGGTCAATATGAAGCGCTGAGATTCATTGGCACACATAGCACAGCTCCCGTCCAATGCACTGCCAACTATTGTAATATTGATTGGTGTTCATACTAACCCTGTACCAGTGCAGCATGATAGTCATGCAGGCATTACTCACTAACTGAGAAGTCCCATTGAACCATCACCCCTAAAATCATTTGTTGAATGAGAAACACCATTTCTTTGAGCCCTCATTCGTGTCTGACTGGCTCAGAGCTGAGAAAAAAACTGAGTCGCTGTCTCTTCAGATACACAGAGATTGGGCTGCTTGAGTGGTCAGAACTCTGGACAGCTCCTTTCCCACAGACAGGCCATGTAACGCTCTAAAAACCCTTTCAAAGAGAAGGCTACAGATGAGGCAATTTACAAGGATATTCCAATTCTGTAGAAGGATGGAAAGTGAAGTACGTTGAATAGTGGGTTACAACATTATCCATTTCTTTAAAAAAAATGTATTATATTGCTTTATATTTCTGTCTGGGTGAAATGGATAGGTGACCATTTTTCAGGCCTTGAAACTATAGCAAGTGTTTATGAATAACTCCAAGGACCAATATGTAATATTGAATAATACATGACAATTCAAACAGTATGCACCTTTGAAAATACAGATTTACCTCTTTAATAGTGCATTTACAGTACCAGGCAAAAGTTTGGACACACCAACTCTTTAAATGTACCATTTCCTATATTGTAGAATAATAGTGAAGACATCTAAATAACACATGCCATGTAGTAACCAATAAAGTGTTAAACAAATCAAAATATATTTTATATTTGAGATTAGCCACCCTTTGCCTTGATGGCAGCTTTGCACACTCTTGGCATTCTCTCAACCAGCTTCATGAGGAATGCTTTTCAACAGTCTTGAAGGAGTTCCCACATATGCTGAGCACTTGTTGGCTGCTTTTCCTTTTTGCGGTCCAACTCATCCCAAACCATCTCAAGTGGGTTGAGGTCAGGTGATTGTGGAAGCCAGGTCATCTGATGCAGCACTCCATCACTCTCCTTCTTGGTCAAATAGCCCTTACACAGCCTGGAGGTGTGTTTTGGATCATTGTCCTGTTGAAAAACAAATGATAGTCCCGCAAACCAGATGGGATGGCATATCGCTGCAGATTGCTATGGTAGCCCTGCTGGTTAAATGTGCCTTAAATTCTAAATAAATCACTGACGGTGTCACCAGCAAAGCACCCCCACACCTCTTCCTCCATGCTTCACGGTGGGAACCACACATGCGGAGATCATCTCTTCACCTACCCTGCATCTCACAAAGACATGGCGAATGGAACCAAAAATGTCACATTTGGACTCAGACCAAAGGACAGATTTCCACCGGTCTAATATCCATTGCTTGTGTTTCTTGGCCCAAGCAAGTCTCTTCTTATTATTGGTGTCCATTAGTAGTGGTTCCTTTGCAGTAATTTGACCATGATTCACATGGTCTCCTCTGAACAGTTGATGTTGAGATGTGTCTTACTTGAAATCTGAAGCATTTATTTAAGCTGCAATCTGAGGCTGGTAACTCTTGTGAACTTTTCTTCTGCAGCAGAGGTATCTCTTGGTCTTCCTTTCCTGTGGCGGTCCTCATGAGAGCCAGTTTCATCATAGTGCTTAATGGTTTTCCACTTGAAGAAACTTTCAAAGCTCTTGACATTTTACGGCTTGACTGACCGTCATGTCTTAAAGTAATGATGGTCAGTAATTTCTCTTTGCTTATTTGATCTGTTCTTGCCATAATATGGACTTGGCTGGGCTATCTTCTGTATACCACCCCGACCTTGTCACAACACGACTGATCGGTTCAAACGCATTAAGAAAAGAAATTCCACAAATGAACTTGTTATTTTATTTATTTCACCTTTATTTAACCAGGGAGGCTAGTTGAGAACAAGTTCTCATTTACAATTGCGACCTGGCCAAAATAAAGCAAAGCAGTTCGACACATACAACAACACAGAGTTACACATGGAGTAAAACAAACATACAGTAGAAAAATAAGTCTATATACGACGTGAACAAATGAGGTGAGATAAGGGAGGTAAAGTAAATACAACATAGCAAGTAAAACACTGGAATTGTAGATTTGCAGTGGAAGAATGTGCAAAGTAGAAATACAAATAATGGGGTGCAAAGGAGCAAAATAAATAAATACAGTAGGAGAAGGGGTAGTTGTTTGGGTAAATTATAGATGGGCTATGTAGAGCTTATTTTGTTGGCACTCCAATATGTCCCATAAACATCACAATTGGTCCTTTTGTTCGATTAATTCTGTCCATATATATCCAAAATGTATATTTATTTGTTCCGTTTGATCCAGAAAAAAACAGCTTCCAAAATGCGCAACGTCACAACAAAATATTTGTCTATAAACTTTGCCAAAATATTTCAAACTACTTTTGTAATACAACTTTAGGTATTTTTAAACATTAATAATCGATCAAATTGAAGACGGGTCTATCTGTGTTCAATACAGGAACACAACAAACCAAGCTACGTTTCAAGTCTTGCACAACTCTCAACAGTGTTACGCAGTTCCTAGTTGGCCCTACTTCTTCATTGCACGCACAAATTAATAACCTCAACCAAATTCCAAAGACTGGGGACATCCAGTGGAAGAGGTAGGAACTGAAAACAAGTAACTAAGAAATATCGTTTGCCAATGAGAATTCAGTGAACAGACAGAGACGTCTAAAAAAAGAATCTAAACGGTTAGTCCTCGGGGTTTTGCCTGCTACATAAGTTCTGTTATACTCACAGACATGATTCAACCAGTTTTAGAAACTTCAGAGTGCTTTCTATCCAAATCTACTAATAATACACATATATTATATATTCTTGGCATGAGTAGCAGGAAGTTGAAATTGGGCATGCTATTTATCCAAAAGTGAAAATGCTGCCCCTTATACCTTAAGAAGTTAACACAGTGTCCAAAGAAGGGCCAGAAGTATACAGAATTGTGTCGTCTGCATAGAGGTGGATCAGAGACTCACCAGCAGCAAGAGCGACATCATTGATGTATACAGAGAAGAGAGTCGGCCCAAGAATTGAACCCTGTGGCACCCCCATAGAGACTGCCAGAGGCCTGGACAACAGGCCCTCCGATTTGACACACTGAACTCTATCAGAGAAGTAGTTGGTGAACGAGGCGAGACAATCATTTGAGAAACCAAGGCTATTGAGTCTGCCAATGAAGAGGTGGTGATTGACAGAGTTGAAAGCCTTGGCCAGGTCAATGAATACGGCTGCACAGTATTGTTTCTTATCGATGGCGGTTAAGATATAGTTTAGGACCTTGAGAGTGGCTGAGGTGCACCCATGACCAGCTCTGAAACCAGATTGCATAGCGGAGAACGGGCGGTGGGATTCGAAATGGTTGGTAATCTGTTTGTTGACTTGGCCTTCGAAGACCTTAGAAAGGCAGGGTAGGATAGATATAGGTCTGTAGCAGTTTGGGTCAAGAGTATCCCCCTCTTTGAAGAGGGGGATGACCGCAGCTGCTTTCCAATCTTTGGGAATCTCAGACGACACAAAAGAGAGGTTGAACAGGATAGTAATAGGGGTTGCAACAATTTCGGCAGATAATTTTAGAAAGAAAGGGTCCAGATTGTCTAGCCCGGCTGATTTGTAGGGGTCCAGATTTTGCCACTCTTTCAGAACATCAGCTGACTGGATTTGGGAGAAGGAGAAATGGGGAAGACTTGGGCGAGTTGCTGTGGTGGGTACAGTGCAATTGACCGGGGTAGGGGTAGCCAGGTGGAAAGCATGGACAGCCTAAGAAAAATGCTTATTGAAATTCTCAATTATAGTGGATTTATCAGTGGTGACAGAGTTTCCTATCCTCAGTGCAGTGGGCAGCTGGGAGGAGGTGTTCTTTTTCTCCATGGACTTTACAGTGTCCCAGTGTCCCTTAACAATGCACACCTGTTAATTGAAATGCATTCAAGGTGACTTCCTTATGAAGCTGGTTGAGAGAATGCCAAGAATGTGCAAAGCTGTCATCAAGGCAAAGGGTGGCTACTTTGAAGAATCTGAAATATATTTTGATTGAACACTTTTTTGGTTACTACATGTGTTATTTCATAGTTTTGATGTCTTCACTATTATCCTACAATGTAGAAAAGAGTACAAATAAAGAAAAACCCTTGAATGAGTAGGTGTGTCCAAACTTTTGGCTGGTACTGTATATGATAATTAATGTAGTGGATAACACATGAGCTTTTAGGATGCATTGTTAAAAGAGTGAACTTAAAAAAAAAAAACTGCAACAATGTGATTTGAATGCAAATAGGGACAGGGGGCAGGACAGGGGGCAGAAAACATTTATATCAATACTTAATCTTTATATTTGCAACGTAAACATTGCTCTATATTAAATCAAATCCAATTATAATCGTTACATGCTTTGTAAACAAAAGGTGTGGACTAACAGTGAAATCCTTCCCAACAACGTAGAGATGGAAAACATTGAAAAGTAATAGAAAAGTAAAACACCTAGTGATAAACGTAATAATAAAAACACAATGAGTAATGATAACTTGGCTATATACACGGGGTACCAGTACCGAGTCTTTGTGTAGGGGCATGAGGTAATTGAGGTCAATATGTACAAATTAACTAGGCAGCGGAGACCCCAACTGTTTTGAGGCCTACCTGTTTAGCTAAAAACATGCTTTTTGTCTATGTATTCAGAGCCCTTCACTTTTTCCATATTTTCTTACGTTAATGCCTTATTCTAAAATTGATATTTTTTTCTCCCTCAATCAATACACAATACCCCATAATGACAAAGCAAAAAAAAGAAGGTTTTTAGACATTCTAAGAGAAATATCACATTTACATTATTATTCAGATCCTTTAATCAGTTCTTTGTTGAAGCACCTCGAATCTTCTTGGGGAAATTCCCACCAAAGAAACAGTGACTTCGGAAAGTATTCACAATCCTTGACTTTTTCCACATTGTTACGTTACAGCCTTATTCTAAAATGCATTAAATAAACAAAATCCTCAGCAATCTACACACAATACCCCATGATGACAATGCAAAAATAGGTTTTTAGAATGTCTGCACATTTATTAAAAATAAACAGAAATATCTTAGTTACATAAGTATTCATCCTGTTTCCATTGATGATCCTTGAGCTGTTTCTACAACTTGAGTGGAGTCCACCTGTGGTAAATTCAATTGAGCGGACATGATTTGGAAAGGCGCACACACACCTGTCTATTTACAGTGCCTTGCGAAAGTATTCGGCCCCCTTGAACTTTGCAACCTTTTGCCACATTTCAGGCTTCAAACATAAAGATATAAAACTGTATTTTTTGTGAAGAATCAACAACAAGTGGGACACAATCATGAAGTGGAACGACCTTTATTGGATATTTCAAACCTTTTTAACAAATCAAAAACTGAAAAATTGGGCGTGCAAAATTATTCAGCCCCTTTACTTTCAGTGCAGCAAACTCTCTCCAGACGTTCAGTGAGGATCTCTGAATGATCCAATGTTGACCTAAATGACTAATGATGATAAATACAATCCACCTGTGTGTAATCAAGTCTCCATATAAATGCACCTGCACTGTGATAGTCTCAGAGGTCCGTTAAAAGTGCAGAGAGCATCATGAAGAACAAGGAACACACCAGGCAGGTCCGAGATACTGTTGTGAAGAAGTTTAAAGCCGGATTTGGATACAAAAAGATTTCCCAAGCTTTAAACATCCCAAGGAGCACTATGCAAGCGATAATATTGAAATGGAAGGAGTATCAGACCACTGCAAATCTACCAAGACCTGGCCGTCCCTCTAAACTTTCAGCTCATACAAGGAGAAGACTGATCAGAGATGCAGCCAAGAGGCCCATGATCACTCTGGATGAACTGCAGAGATCTACAGCTGAGGTGAGAGACTCTGTCCATAGGACAACAATCAGTCGTATATTGCACAAATCTGGCCTTTATGGAAGAGTGGCAAGAAGAAAGCCATTTCTTAAAGATATCCATAAAAAGTGTTGTTTAAAGTTTGCCACAAGCCACCTGGGAGACACACCAAACATGTGGAAGAAGGTGCTCTGGTCAGAAGAAACCAAAATTGAACTTTTTGGCAACAATGCAAAACGTTATGTTTGGCGTAAAAGCAACACAGCTGAACACACCATTCCCACTGTCAAACATGGTGGTGGCAGCATCATGGTTTGGGCTTGCTTTTCTTCAGCAGGGACAGGGAAGGTTAAAATTGATGGGAAGATGGATGGAGCCAAATACAGGACCATTCTGGAAGAAAACCTGATGGAGTCTGCAAAAGACCTGAGACTGGGACGGAGATTTGTCTTCCAACAAGACAATGATCCAAAACATAAAGCAAAATCTACAATGGAATGGTTCAAAAATAAACATATCCAGGTGTTAGAATGGCCAAGTCAAAGTCCAGACCTGAATCCAATCGAGAATCTGTGGAAAGAACTGAAAACTGCTGTTCACAAATGCTCTCCATCCAACCTCACTGAGCTCGAGCTGTTTGAAATATCCAATAAATGTCGTTCCACTTCATGATTGTGTCCCACTTGTTGTTGATTCTTCACAAAAAAATACAGTTTTATATCTTTATGTTTGAAGCCTGAAATGTGGCAAAAGGTCGCAAAGTTCAAGGGGGCCGAATACTTTCGCAAGGCACTGTAAAGGTCCCACAGTTGACAATGCATGTCAGAGCAAAAACCAAGCCATGAGGTTGAAGGAATTGTCCGTAGAGCTCCGAGACAGGATTGTGCCCAGGAAGAGTACCAAAAAATGTCTGCATTATATATGGTCCCCATGAACACTGTGGCCTCCATCATTCTTAAATAGAAGAAGTTTGGAACCACCAAGACTTTCTAGAGCTGGCCTCCCGGCCAAACTGAACAATCGGGGAGAAGGGCCTTGGTCAGAAAGGTGACCAAGAACTCGATGGTCACTGTGACAGAGCTTATTAAGAGTCCCTCAGTGAAGATGGGAGAACCCTCAAATCATCTCTACAGCACTCCACAAATCAGACATGACAGCCCACTTGGAGTTTGCCAAAAGGCACTTAAAGACTCTCTTGTCTGATGAAGATTGATGTCTTTGGCCTGAATGCCAAGCGTCACGTCTGGAGGAAACCTGGCACCATCCCTACGGTGAAGCATGGTGGTGGCAGCATAATGATGTGGGAATGTTTTCCAGCGGTAATGACTGGGAGACTAGTCAGGATCGAGGCAAAGATGAACGGAAAAAAGTACAGAGAGATCCTTGATGAAAACCTGCTCCAGAGTGGTCAGGACATCAGACTGGGGGCGAAGGTTCACCTTCCAACAGGAAGGTCCTTGAGTGGACCAGCCAGAGCCCGGACTTGAACCCGATCTAACATCTCTGGAGAGACCTGAAAATAGCTGTGTAGCAACGCTCCACATCCAACCTGACAGAGCTTGAGAGGATCTGTAGAAAAGAATGGGAGAAACTCCCCAAATACAGGTGTGCCCAGCTTGTAGCGTTATAACCATGAAAACATGCGGCTGTAATCGCTGCAAAAGGGGCTTCAACAAAGTACTGAGCAAAGGGTCTGAAAACGTATGTAAATGTTATATCAGTTTTTCATTTTTAATAAATTAGTGAACATTTCTAAACCTGTTTTCACTTTGACATTATGGGGTATTGTGTGTAGATTGATGAGGGGAAAAAAGCAATTTAACTAATTTTGGAATAATGCTGTAACAAAATGTGGAAAAAGTCAAGGGGTCTGAATACTGTAAGGCACTGTATATTATTTAATACATTTTTATAAATGTCCTGTTTTGCATGTTATTTCGGCATTAATTCCTGTTACATGTCAGCTTGCAAACAACTTTTTTATTTTTTATCCTTGAGTTAATAAAGCCGCATATGAACATGAGTAAGGCAGCTCCAAAATGCAAGGGTTTAAACCTAGCTCAGTGCTTTCTGTGCTGGAGGGGCAGCCAGCTAAAGCACAGAGTGTAGATATTGGTAATGTTTTCTAGTTGCACTGTGATTGGCTCAGTATTCGGTCACTCCTGGGGCTAGGTAGTTCAAGCCCCCTTGGTTACATTAGAAGTGCCCATCCAAGAAGGCTCAAGATCATAGGGCACAACATTTTTTATGTGAAATCACATTATATCTACCGTAGCTTTGATTGGACTGACCAGATCAACATCATACTTTCGAAATATATGAATCACATTGACAATCTACAGGCTAATCCTTTTCAACCCTTGTCATATGCAGATATATCTGTCTGAAAGGGTCTCTTTTTCAAGCATAAAAGGTAAGCACCAAGGGCCAGAAAAGGTTGAATACATTGGCCATCTCTGGTCTTTTTCTAGAGCACCAACTTTCTGACCTGAAGAGCACTGACGTCATGATTCAATCTCCCCCCATAACTTTGGGTCAGTGTGGTGTGTGTAAACTTTATTTAAACTTGGCAAGTCAGTTAAGAACAAATTCGTATTTACAATGACGGCCCGGGACAACACTGGGCCAATTGTGCGCCGCCCTATGGGACTCCCAATCACGGCCGGATGTGATACAGCCTGGATTCGAACCAGGGACTGTAGTGATGCCTCTTGCACTGACATGCAGTGCCTTAGACCGCTGGGTCCATGTGTGTGTGTTAACTATTTAACTGTACTAGAATGCTTAAAAGGCCGCTAAAATGTTCAATATCGCCATCAGGTTTTTTTGGCAAGAAAAATATCGGTATTGGCCAAAAACGTCATATCGGTGCATCACTATTTTGATCTAAATCGCAACAACATTTGGTTTTAAATAAGGCCTAGTATTTTTGCCCATATCGTGGCAGTGTGGAAATGATCTCAAATGAGTGCAGGAAATGCAGAAATTGATGGAAATGCAGAAAATTATTTTAGGTTGAAGTTGAATTGAACAGTAAGAAATATTCTAAATGATTTCAATGGGTCTATGTGTTGCCACCCTAGGGTCATGCACTACACATAAAGCAAATGTTGAACTTTTATTAATCAAAAACATAAAACACTCAAATTTTTAATATATATGATATGATATTTTGGCCATATTGCCCAGCTCTAATAGAAATCTAGGTGTAACTTAGATTTTTGCCACCAGACGGTAGCAGTGAGTGTGCAAAATTGCAGACTGATCCAGTGAAGAATTACATTACTGCACAATATTTTGTATCAAGTCTGCCAGGAGACTGATTAAATGTGCCGAATTGGTCAATTTATACATTTTCAAGTACATAACTGTAGAGAACGTACACAAATTCTATGGTACTAAAAAATTGAAGTTTACACACTCCCAAGAATGGCATATATGATGGATCATTAGCTTATATACTAACTTTCACACATCTATACGGCCGGGTGTGTATGGTGCCAGAGACAGCAGTGGGGTCAAACTGTAGACCCCAGTTCCTACATTTGAACATAAAAATGTATTTTATCAAACCAAAATATGCTACATTTTATCTCTAGGACCCTCAAGAAGACTAATCAGAGCAAGGTTACTGAATGTAGGTACATTATTTACCTTCAGAGGTGAATGTATTTTAAACCAGTTGCCATGATGAGTTTTGTTGTTGTGCACTCTCAAACAATAGCATGGTCTTTTTTCAATGTAATAGTGACTGTTAATTGGACACTGCAGTTAGATTAACAAGAATTTAAGCTTTCTGCCCATTTAAGACATGTCTATGTCCCGGAAACTTGGCTGTTGTGTACAACGTCATTCTAGTCACAAAAAGTTGATCTTCATGATTGTATTTTCCTTCTTTTTGAGCTCTCGTAGGCCTAATAAAATACTTCAAATGGTAGGCTAACAGTGTGTGTATCTCTGTCTACTTAAAATAGAGTAAAGTTTAGGCCTCAACATCTTGCTGAATTTATCTGAACTAACACCTATCTGAATTTCTGTCGGTGTCCATTTTGAAAGTGCTGAACAAAGGGCTATCTCTTCGCAGCTCGTTTGCTTGCAGTTGCTTATACTTAGAAAGTGTTGATGATATAAAAACAAACATTATGAATTTACTGAACAAATGTAACGATGTTTGTGTATGCTTCAAAACTCGTGTCAACATTTGCTATTACTGAAGGAGAATGCGTTTTTTTATTGAGTTACACACAAATCCACAAGGAGTCAGTAGAAACCATATTTATTTAAGCAAGTCAGCCATATAAGCTATGGTTTTTAAAAGGCAGTAAATGAGGCGGAATAGACTTTTTCCCTGCCAGATGAGACTTCGCTGATAGCCAGGTGTAGCGGTGGTAAGGATTCACTCCATGGTGCTGAAAAGAAAGCTCTGCTGTTGGGACAGCTTTATGTAGGCCCTAACAGTGTGGGCACCGTTTGTCACCATTATAGTGCAATTAATATATTGTTTAGTGTTGTGTACATTGCTGGCATGCATCTAAAAAAAAATTGGTTGAGTTTGCCCCACTAAGATTACCATGATAAAATTGCCGCTGTAACTTTGAATAAAGTGAAAGATAGTAGCAGCAGTGTATGTGTTGAGTTAAAAAAGTTAGTGCAAAAAGGGTCAATGCAGATTTATTTGAGTTTTTCTTTTCACCTTTATTTAACCAGGTAGGCCAGCTGAGAACAAGTTCTCATTTACAACTGCGACCTGGTCAAGATAAAGCAAAGCAGTGCGACAAAAAACAACAGCATGACACACAAACAAATGTACAGTCAAGAAAAGAAAAATAGAAAAATCTATGTACAGTGTGTGCAAATGTAGAAGAGTAGGGAGGCAATAAATAGGCCATAGAAGCCAAAATAATTACAATTTAGCAATTAACACTGGAGTGATAGATACGCAGATGAGGATGTGCAAGTTGAAATACTGGTGTGCAAAAGATCAGGGAAAAAAATGGGGATGATGTAGGTAGTTGGTTGGATAGGCTAATTACAGATGGGCTGTGTACAGCTGCAGCGACCGGTAAGCTGCTCTGACAGCCAATGTTTGAAGTTTGTGACTTATATAAGTCTCCAACATCAGTGATTTTTGCAATTAGTTCCAGTCATTGGCAGCAGAGAACTGGAAGGAAAGGCTGCCAAATGAGGTGTTGGCTTTAGGGATGACCAGTGAAATATACCTGCTGGAGTGCGTGCTATGGGTGGGTGTTGCTATGGTGACCAGTGAGCTGAGATAAGGCGGAGCTTTACCTAGCAAAGACTTATAGATGACTTGTAGCCAGTGGGTTTGGCGACGAATATGTAGCGAGGGCCAGCCAACAAGAGCATACAGGTCGCAATGGTGGGTCGTATATGGGGCTTTGGTGACAAAACTGATGGCACTGTGATAGACTGCATCCAGTTTGCTGAGTAGAGTGTTGGAGGATAATTTGTAAATGACATCGCCGAAGTCAAGGATCGGCAGGATAGTCAGTTTTATGAGGGTATTGTCATGAAGTTGGCCTGGGGGTAGGTTTATGACAGTCATAAATACCTCTTCCCCCCTTTTTCCTCTCTCTACCCTACTGATGTTACATTTGCAAACCCCTTTGGTTAACATAGAGATTCTGGGAACATAAGAAGGTGAGGGGAAATGAACTATATTCTGGTAATCCGACCAATTGAACATATGCGGTGGTACTTAATGAATATTATGTCAGTTCGGTTGTCATCTGAGACAGTCTCATCAATGATAAGATGACAAACTCTACAGTGGAAAGTCTACACATCAGAATTATCAGATTCACATGGAATTGTTATTCAATTTAAATGTTGGAACATGAAATTATTCGTGATGGGATGAAATGTGATTTTAGCTTCTAAAATGTGAGATTTGGGTTTTCGTAAGGTAGGGCTCTGCTCAATCAGTGGCCCGCCCCTGTGAAGGGACATGGGCTATAAAACTTTTCAAACACGCCCTCCTGTCCCTTCCTATATAAAGCCTTGACGACAATATAACCTCCTGTTCTGAGTATGTGAGGACGACGGTCCGATGTCAGAATGGTTCAGATAATAACTACAGAACGAAGCCAACATCAGCGTGAGCTTTGGTTGCGAATGGAATGAACTTTGAACTCTTATTCACTGCAGAAGTGATACCTCCTACCTGTTGAGTTAGCAACAGCAGCTGCAAACGAGGGTTAGGAAGGAACAGACAGAGTATCCCGTCTATCACACAACAAAGTTACTACAACGTATCCAATTGACCACCAGAGACATTCTTCAAAGGACAAAGGACTCGGTTTGGCAACACGGCCTTCTATCTACCACCAACATACTGAAGCGCAGCTCAGAGTAAATATTTATTGCATTTTCCTTTTCGAAATGGGCGGTAATTTAGAATGCATAAGATACTGTATTTACTATAGCACAGCTTTGCCCTTTGTTCCTCAGTCTTCCTGCTCTTTCACTCAAACCCAGACCCTTTTCTTTTGTGTAACCAGCTGTCATATCTGTTCCGCCCGCTAGGGACGTTTTCCATTATGACGTAATTTGTAATCAAGTTGATTAATAATGTGTATGTGTAATTCTGTGTGATTAGTTAGGTATTTAGTAAATAAATAATTAAACCCAATTTTGTATTGCTGATTCAACTTGTTAGTCAGGGTTTGTGCAGATAACCAAGAATTTACAACTTTCAGATGAGACTGAATTAAGGTGACGATTAATATTGACTGCTATTGATGTAAAATATTACTAGGTCTTTAAGAGTTTATTCGGAAGATAACAGCTCTATAAATATTATTTTGTGGTGCCCCGACTCTAGTTAATTACATTTACATGATTAGCTCAATCAGGTAATATTAATTACGGAGAAATTATTTTATAGAATAGCATGTCATGTATGTTTGGCAGCATGAGTAAAGGAGTCTTTGTTGTGAAATAGGAAGCCGATTCTAAATGTAATTTTGGATTGGAGATGCTTAATATGAGTCTGGATGGAGAGTTTACAGTCTTGCCAGACACCTAGGTATTTATAGTTGTCCACATATTCTAAGTCAGAACTGTCCAGAATAGTGATGCTAGGCGGGCGGGCAGGTGCGGGCAGCGATCGGTTGAAGAGCATGCATTTAGTTTTACTAGCGTTTAAGAGCAGTTGGAGGCCACGGAAGGAGTGTTGTATGGCATTGAAGCTTGTTTGGAGGTTTATTAACACAGTGTCCAAAAATAGTCTGGGTAGCTACTTGGTAACTATTTAGTAGTCTTATGGCTTGGGGGTAGAAGCTGTTCAGGCTCCTGTTGGTTCCATACTTGGTGCATCGGTACCACTTGCCGTGTGGTAGCAGAGAGAAAAGTATATGACTTGGGTGGCCGGAGTCTGACAATTTTTAGGGCCTTCCACTGACACCGCCTTGTATAGAGGTCATGGTTGGCAGGGAGTTCGGCACCAGTGATATACTGGGCCGTCCACACTACCCTCTAGCGAATGTTCCAGCAATACCGTGCATTAAAACTAGCTCGAGGGAGGCCATAGGAACCTCAAGAGTTAACCAATCCTGTGAAAGGGTTAAGCAACTCAGGTGTCTACACTTCAACAGCAGAGTTAGATAAGATCGCATTTTATGAAGTAGGGTCTTGTAAACAAAAAGGGAGTAATCTACAGGTGTTTAGCAAAGTCCAGCCAACGTTTTTTTACAGGATATAGTGATGAGTATCAAAACTGTCGCCAGAAACAAAAACGAAGGGCACTATGGTAGTTGGCATCCAAAGGTTTAAGAGCAGTATCAGCTGCACTTTGATAAAAAATATAATCAATCAAGAACAGATACAGGTTTACTGAATAATCTGCTTCCTACTGCTCAGAGAAAGGCTTGTTGCCATCTGATCTTGTTGCCATCTGATGCACATTCAGATGTCATAAATCAGCACTGCAGAGCTCTCCCTGAACTATGCCGTGCCTTGATTGTATTACTGTTGATGATATCTGGAAATGTGCATGTACACCCTGGCCCATCTACTGTTGATAGCCCCAATTCTGACTTGTGCTCTGATATCTGCTTCACTGATTTCTGCTCTTGTAGAAGCCTGGGTTTTCTGCATGTCAACACTAGAAGTGTATTACCTAAAATGGATCAATTGAAAGTGTGGGTTCACAGCTCCAATCCAGATGTGTTTGTCATTACTGAGACGTGGTTAAGAAAGAGTGTTTTGAATACTGATGTTAACCTTTCTGGTTATAACCTTTTTCAGCAAGACAGAGCTTCCAAAGGTAGGGGAGTGGCAATCTTTACCAAGGATCACCTTCAGTGCTCAGTTGTCTCTACCAAGTCTGTCCCCAAACTATTTGATTTGCTGGTTTTAAGCATTAAACTTTCAAATAGCTCTTTGTAGACTGATGCTGGGTGCTATTGTCTTCCATCAGCACCAGCATGTACCCTACCTGCCCTAAGCTCTCTCCTGGCCCCTTACACCAAGTCTGAATTTGTCCTGCTAGGTGACCTAAACTGGGACATACTTAAACCACCTGACCAAGTCCATGCTTAAACCACCTGACCAATGAACTCCCTAGATTATCACCAATCCCACAAAGGTATGACTCCAAACACTCAGAAAAGGCTACTCTCCTCAATGTTCACAAATAACCCTGATAGTGATCAGTCTGGTGTTTTCTTTAATGACCTTAGTGATCACTGTTTTACAGCCTGTGTTCGTAATGGCTGCTCAGTGAAACGACCTGTCCTGATTTGACATAGACGCTTGCTAAAAAACTTTAATGAGCAAGCCTCCTTCATGAACTGGCCTCTGTAAAATGGTAAAGAAACAGCTTGATCCCCTCTGTCAAAGACGCTTGGATCTTCTTTTTTGAAATTTTCAGTGGTATTGTTAACAAACATGCCCCCATAAAGAAAGTTACAGTGCCTTGCGAAAGTATTCGGCCCCCTTGAACTTTGCGACCTTTTGCCACATTTCAGGCTTCAAACATGAAGATATAAAACTGTATTTTTTTGTGAAGAATCAACAACAAGTGGGACACAATCATGAAGTGGAACGACATTTATTGGATTTTTCAAACTTTTTTATCAAATCAAAAACTGAAAAATTGGGCGTGCAAAATTATTCAGCCCCTTTACTTTCAGTGCAGCAAACTCTCTCCAGACGTTCAGTGAGGATCTCTGAATGATCCAATGTTGACCTAAATGACTAATGATGATAAATACAATCCACCTGTGTGTAATCAAGTCTCCGTATAAATGCACCTGCACTGTGATAGTCTCAGTGGTCCGTTAAAAGCGCAGAGAGCATCATGAAGAACAAGGAACACACCAGGCAGGTCCGAGATACTGTTGTGAAGAAGTTTAAAGCCGGATTTGGATACAAAAAGATTTCCCAAGCTTTAAACATCCCAAGGAGCACTGTGCAAGCGATAATATTGAAATGGAAGGAGTATCAGACCACTGCAAATCTACCAAGACCTGGCCGTCCCTCTAAACTTTCAGCTCATACAAGGAGAAGACTGATCAGAGATGCAGCCAAGAGGCCCATGATCACTCTGGATGAACTGCAGAGATCTACAGCTGAGGTGGGAGACTCTGTCCATAGGACAACAATCAGTCGTATATTGCACAAATCTGGCCTTTATGGAAGAGTGGCAAGAAGAAAGCCATTTCTTAAAGATATCCATAAAAAGTGTCGTTTAAAGTTTGCCACAAGCCACCTGGGAGACACACCAAACATGTGGAAGAAGGTGCTCTGGTCAGATGAAACTAAAATTGAACTTTTTGGCAACAATGCAAAACGTTATGTTTGGCGTAAAAGCAACACAGCTGAACACACCATCCCCACTGTCAAACATGGTGGTGGCAGCATCATGGTTTGGGCCTGCTTTTCTTCAGCAGGGACAGGGAATATGGTTAAAATTGATGGGAAGATGGATGGAGCCAAATACAGGACCATTCTGGAAGAAAACCTGATGGAGTCTGCAAAAGACCTGAGACTGGGACGGAGATTTGTCTTCCAACAAGACAATGATCCAAAACATAAAGCAAAATCTACAATGGAATGGTTCAAAAATAAACATATCCAGGTGTTAGAATGGCCAAGTCAAAGTCCAGACCTGAATCCAATCGAGAATCTGTGGAAAGACCTGAAAACTGCTGTTCACAAATGCTCTCCATCCAACCTCACTGAGCTCGAGCTGTTTTGCAAGGAGGAATGGGAAAACATTTCAGTCTCTCGATGTGCAAAACTGATAGAGACATACCCCAAGCGACTTACAGCTGTAATCACAGCAAAAGGTGGCGCTACAAAGTATTAACTTAAGGGGGCTGAATAATTTTGCACGCCCAATTTTTCAGTTTTTGATTTGTTAAAAAAGTTTGAAATATCCAATAAATGTCGTTCCACTTCATGATTGTGTCCCACTTGTTGTTGATTCTTCACAAAAAATGCAGTTTTATATCTTTATGTTTGAAGCCTGAAATGTGGCAAAAGGTCGCAAAGTTCAAGGGGGCCGAATACTTTTGCAAGGCACTGTACTCCACCTCAAGAATTGCATTTGGCGAAAGGCTCGGCACACGCATACTGACTGGCTATCATTCACGCAAATTAGAAATAAGTGCACTCAGGTTATCCAGAAGGCCAAAGTTAGTTACTTTAAGGAGCAATTCTCTCTCTGTGGGTCTAAGCCCAAGAAGTTCTGGAAAACGGTTAAAGACCTGGAGAATAAACCCTCCACCTCACAGCTGCCCATGTCCCTTAATGTTGATGATGTGGTTGTTACTGACAAGAAGCACATGGCTGAGCTCTTTAATCACCACTTCATTAAGTCAGGATTCCTATTTAACTCAGCCATGCCTCCTTGCACATCCAACATTTCCTCATCTCCCACCCCTTCTAATGCGACTGTCTCCGATGCTTCTCCCTCTTTTTCCCCTGCCCCGCTACAAAGTTTATCCCTGCAGGCAGTCACTG
Organism: Oncorhynchus mykiss; assembly: GCF_057628025.1. Taxonomy (NCBI): domain Eukaryota; kingdom Metazoa; phylum Chordata; class Actinopteri; order Salmoniformes; family Salmonidae; genus Oncorhynchus; species Oncorhynchus mykiss. The sequence goes on from NC_143037.1 coordinate 61,383,824, forward strand.
AGTCTGAGGTGCTAAAGGAGCTCCTGAAACTTCACCTCAAAAAAACATCTGGTCAGATGGTTTAGACCCTTTCTTCTTTAAGGTTGCTGCCCCTATCATCGCCAAGCCTCTCTCTGACCTTATTAATCTGTCTCTCCTTTCTGGGGAGGTTCCCATTGCTTGGAAGGCAACTACAGTTAGTCATTTACTTAAAGGGGGAGATCAAGCTGATCCTGACTGTTATAGGCCTATTTGCTAACTACCTTTCTCAAAGAGTGCAGTGTATAAAGTCAGAAAATCTGGGAGTCGCCAAGGGAGTACCCTGAGGCTCAATCCTAGGCCCCACACTCTTCTCAATTTACATCAACAACATAGCTCAGGCAGTAGGAAACTCTCATCCATTTATAGGCAGATGATACAGTCTTATACTCAGCTGGCCCCTCACCAGATTTTGTGTTAAATGCTCTACAACAAAGCTTTCTTAGTGTCCAACAAGCTCTCTACCCTTAACCTTGTTCTGATCACCTTCAAAACAAAGGTCATGTGGTTTGGTAAGAAGAATGCCCCTGTTATTACTACCTCTGAGGGGTTAGAGCTTGAGGTAGTCACCGCATACAAGTACTTGGGAGTATGGCTAGACGGTACACTGTCCTTCACTCAGCACATATCAAAGCTGCAGGCTAAAGTTAAATCTAGACTTGGTTTCCTCTATCGTAATCGCACCTCTTTCACCCCAGCTGCCAAACTAACCCTGATTCAGATGACCATCCTACCCGTGCTAGATTACGGAGACATCATTTATAGATTGGCAGGTAAGGGTGCTCTCGAGCGACTAGATGTTCTTTACCATTCGGCCATCAGATTTGCCACCAATGCACCTTATAGGACACATCACTGCACTCTATACTCTGTAAACTGGTCATCTCTGTATACATGTCGCAAGACCCACTGGTTGATGCTTATTTATAAAACCCTGTTAGGCCTCACTCCCCCTATCCTAGGTATCTACTGCAGCCCTCATTCTCCACATACAACACCCGTTCTGCCAGTCACATTCTGTTAAAGGTCTCCAAAGCACACACATCCCTGGGTCGCTCATCTTTTCAGTTTGCTGCAGCTAGAGACTGGAACGAGCTGCAAAAAACACAAACTGGACAGTTTTATCTCAATCTCTTCATTCAAAGACTCTCTTACTGACAGTTGTGGCTGCTTTTGTATGATGTATTGTTGTCTCTACCTTCTTGACCTTCATGCTGTTGACTTGCCCAATAATGTTTGTACCATGTTGTGTTGCTACCATGTTGTTGTCATGTTGTGTTGCTACCATGCTGTGTTGTCATGTGTTGCTGCCTTGTTATGTTGTTGTTTTAGGTCTCTCTTTATGTAGTGTTGGGTCTCTTGTTGTGATGCGTGTTTTGTCCTATATTTATTTTGTATTTCTTTTTTAATCCCAGGGCCCGTCCCCGCAGGAGGCCTTTTGCCTTTTTGTAGGTCATCATTGTAAATAAGATTTAGTTCTTAACTGACTTGCCTAGTTAAATAAAGGTTAAATTAAAAAAGGCACGATCTGTTTCTGTAGAAAAAGCTAACTTTATATCTTAGCTTTTTAAACAGCTCATCTATAATGTTTTTTTAAACATCAAATCCATATCAATCCAAATGCATAAGTATTATATGTGGAACACATTCGATTGGAGAACCATCTAATGAGTTAACATGTAGTTAATTTGAAACATTTTTATAGGAGTTTAAAAACAACATGTATTTAGTTTTGCCCATATTAAGCACATGTTTTAAGTCAGCAAGCTGTAGAGCATTCTGAGGACCTGAGGGCCCATGCCAAATCTTTTCAGCCTCCTGAGGGGGAAGAGGCATTGTCGTGCCCTCTTCATGACTGTGTTGGTGTGTTTCGACCATAATAAATCCTTAGTGATGTGGACACAGAGGAACTTGAAGCTTTCGACCCACTCCACTAAAGCCCCGTCGATGTAGATCGTGCTCAGCTTATGACATGAATTCATCACGGGAAGGTTCAGAACTAACTCTAAGCAGAATCTATCATGGTTGTAGGAGTATGCTGATCGGGCTGGCACTTTGCAACAGAATGCGATTTACATTCTTTCCTTCCACATTAGGCCTCACAGAACAGCTGCAGAGGTGCATTCCAGCAGCCCTTTCAATAATGCATGAAGTGCCAGATCCCATTGGAGGTATCATTCTACAGGAAAACCTTTACAGGCTCCCTGATTGGCGGGGCCCATATTCCTTCTCATAAAGAGCCATAATCTCCTGTGGCACGTGGAAGATTTCAATCCAGCTGCTTCCTGGGAACATCATCTCTGCTTCCTACCACTACTATCATGCTCTCATTCCTTCTCTTTCCCTCATTCTCTCTTGGACAGCTTCACCGCTTCCTCTTCTCTGCCCTGGCTGGGTCAAAGGTTAGCCAGCCAGGAGACAAACTGTGGGAGGACAGTGTACTTCCCGTTAGAGAGTAAGGGTGAGTAAGGACAGGCGGGTGTACACCACATCACCACAGGGCTCAAACTGCTGACTCAACCTTTATCAATCTGCCTTTCTGCATCAGTAAGCCCCACTGGACATGACTGCAGAAGTGCACAGGACGGCGCTTTTGATAATGGCTTCCTGCTGTGCTTCATTTACTTATATTGGCACACTGTCTTTATGTGCTGCTGCACATCCACAACAGGTCTCCAATCCACCGCTCACAATACAACAACCAAATCAGAATGAATAAACTAATGAATGATCTGTGAGAAAAAAAACGATCTTTCATATACAATTATTTTTTACTGCGACACGGTTTACTTGCGCTGTATGCCTTCAAACACACCTTATAATATCTAGCTAAGAGACATTTCCCCAAAGCTATTTATTCTTCCTTGGCTTGTTTCAGGGCTGACCTGGCCTACAGTAATTGCTTGCATTATTTGTTGTTCCACAGTATACATTATTTACTGAGGTTAAGGCTTGAAGGCCAAACATGCATTCCAGCTTTTTGTTAGATACATTATAAAAAGTGGAAAATCTGTGATGATAGAGGAAGTTCACATGTGGCTATTTCCTATTTTTCTCTTGGTACAGAAAGCATGAGTAATTACCGGTTAGCCAAGGTACCTGATTAGTTTCCCCAGGTAGAGATGATTTAAAATAAAACTGTGTGTGTCATACACTGAGCATAAAAGTAAATAATACAAATGAGAGCCTTTTTTATAGTCCTACTGGGAAACAGTATGGATATTGGTGTTCATCAAAACACCTCATATATAAACATACCACTACACCACCTACTAAACTATATTGTTTTGCCCTCAAGTATTTTGATTTATCAAACAGGTTTCATTTTCAGATTGATTGGTGCAGGAAGACAGACACATATGAAACCCTTCAAGCTGTGGTGAACAAACAAATTCCTGCAAGCTGCAAGCCTAATGAAAAATAATGTAATCGTGTCAAAAACAATGAACTGTTAATAGAAAACAGGGAGGCGCTTTTCCAATTTTCTGTTTCTTGCTTCACATCACAACAATGTCACCAAATGATCAATGGCTTTAACTTATGTTCAGCAACAGCAGCAGCTCACTCATATTGGGTCTCCTGAAAGCAAACATTCTTAACCTTATCCAATTCTCTAGAACTTCTCCTTCTAAGACCAATTTGAACATCTATTTCCCTGACACGTAACACTTCACCCAGAATGCAGCCTTTCAGCAGAAAATGTTGATGATATGGTGTGTGTTTACATGTGCTCCTGCTCAGTGCAGACCTCAGTCTACTGTGTAAATGAAGCCCATTCATCATAAAGCAGACCCCAGTGCACCACACAGTTATGAGGTCGACATAGTTACCCCATTACTGAAATTCAAATGACCTGTATTAATCAACTACTAATTACACAGAGAGGTGTCTGGCTAACCAGTTATAATGAGTCTGTCTGATCATCTGGTGTGCTATGCTTCTCATTGAGCAAGCTAATTATGCATCATCATGACCCCACACCCACAGCAGGGCTGAGAGTGTACTCCTTTCAAGTCCTGCTCCTAGTCGTTCAAACTCTGAGAGACAGGTGCACATGTGCACACATACAGTATGTACACACGCATTCTTGTGAAAACTGTCACAAGTACACACGCACGCACACACACGCCACACATACTGACACACAGATGAAAAGTGCCTCATTAATCCACATTTATTTTCTCTCCATCTATTTCCAGTGACTGCACCACAGTGGACAATAAGTTATTTAGGCAAGTGGTGGACGGCATCAGAGGAGTGGGTGGTGGAGCAAACCTTTAAGGCTTGATACACACTGTCAGTCATCTGTATAGTTGTCAAGCGAGCAGCCATGCCTTTATAGACAGACTGCTGCAGGATGTTTCATCTGTCTCTCTGTTCCACTTAGCTGCTACATGCTAAGTAGAAATGTAACCTGGTGTCTAACGGTGGCAGCTACTGCTACACTTGAGACTCTGATCACATACTGAGCACCTTATGACTTTTTTCAAACAAAATGTAAACATTTTTTTAAAAAGAGAGCTTTATTAGACTATTTGTCTCTCCAAGTCAAATCCTAGGTTGTCGGCATCAGTGACTGTATAGGTTGGCATGTGTAGACTACTGTCTGTACAGAGGGTAGATTCCTACTCTCCCAAAAGAAACTGAAGACTAGCAGCTGTCCTAACAGACAGACAGAATACACAGAAATTAACAGATTTATATTTCCTTCCAACTGCATTCCAGAATATATTGCTTGGATTTTTAACAGCCTTAGCACTCTTTAGTAAAGGCCAAGGTGAAGCAGAAAGCATAGCTCCCACTGGCAGATACAGTGCCTTCAGAAAGTATTCACACCCCTTGGCTTTTTCCACATTTTGGTGTGTTACAAGGTGGGATTAAAACTGATTTAATTGTCATTTTTTTGTCAACAATCTACATAAAATACTCTGTAATATCAAAGTGGAAGAAAAATTCGAACATTTGTAAAACCATATATATACTTTTAAATAAAACACTAATGTATCTTGATTAGATAATTATTCACAACTAGGGATGAAAGGGTTACATTTCATGATAAACCACAGTAAAATTCCAAACGGTTAGTATTACCGTTTCAAATGATCATTAAAACAGTGTTTGTTTACCGCGGGTTGAAAAACTCATTAACCAAAGTTAGCAACAGTCTGATGCAGGTGCAGCCAGCAACATAGGTTTGGTTTTGTGTGGAAACATGGCGGAAGGCAGTGACAGCACTCAGGAGATATTTCCGCCTTCTAAGAGGACCAAATCTGAAGTGTGGTTGTATTTTGGGTTTTACAAGAGTGCTGAGGGAAACTTAATTGAAGATGGTCACCCTGTCTGCAGAACATGCAACAACAAAAAATCACTGCGAAAGGTGGCAACATTTCAAATCCCGAGTCATCTTCGTGACCACCAACCACTACTTTATAGCGAATGCAAGGTAAGTTAACTTTTACCTCAATGCATGATGTGGGGACTTCGGAATGGGGGAAAATGTCATGGTTTGTCTGTCTAACTTGCTAATAGCTTGTCAATAATGTAAACTGAAGCTTTCAGAGTTACCTACTCTTGTAAAGACACTACACGTTGTTCTGCTGCTGTGTGTGTGTGTCTGCAGACTCTATTGTCCCATTGCACACGATAACATGTTATGTAGTTTAGTCACCCAAACAACATATTTTGTTCATTTAAAATCCGCCAGACGTCAACTTGGTTGTAAAAGTGTTCCAACAGGAGAAACACTAGACTCCTATACTAGACTCCTATACTAGACTCCTATACTAGACTCCTCTACCAGACTCCTCTACCAGACTCCTCTACCAGACTCCTCTACCAGACTCCTCTAACAGACTCCTCTAACAGATTCCTCTAACAGACTCCTCTACCAGACTCCTCTAACAGACTCCTCTACCAGACTCCTCTACCAGACTCCTCTACCAGACTCCTCTACCAGACTCCTCTAACAGACTCCTCTAACAGACTCATGTATTCATGTCAATTTTTGGGCTCATTGCAATTACTATCACTGTCTTCTTAAGACTCATTTGTATTTATGTAAATTGTGTTGCATTTGAGTATATGCAATGACCCCATGCACATAAAATAGACGGTGTGTGTGTGTGTGTGTGTGTGTGTGTGTGTGTGTGTGTGTGTGTGTGTGAGAATAATAATTATGTAACAATAATAATAATACATTTGCTATTCCCTTCTTTACAGAGTGGGTGAGCAGCAGGCAAACCCAGTGATGCTACTGGTCCCTCCTCATCTACAGTTGTGACACAGACACTCCAGCAAGCATTTAAAAGGCAGGCTGCTTATGCACCCACATCTAAAAATGCTCAAGACCTCACTGCAGCCCTTTCATATTACACTGCAAAGGACATGATGTCATTTCAAATTGTTGAGAGTCCTGGCTTTCTGAGGCTGATGAAGGTTGCCGTGCCTCATTACAAAGTGTCATCACGAACATCATTTTCCAAGACTGAAATCCCAAACCTGTACAACCTGGTAAATCTGATGTTGGAAAAAGTTTGGCTCAAGGCACATGGTTTGCTGCAACTACTGACCTCTGGACCAGTGAAAGTGTGGGTGGTCAACCATACATCAGCTTCACTATCAATTACCTCACCCCAGACTGGCAACTGGAATCAAACTGCCTGGAAACACAGTTCTTCCCAGAAGATCACTCGGCTAACAACAGAGTTTTTTGAGAATATGCTGGAAGAGTGGGGGATCAACAAGAAAGACCTGCCTGCATAACCACAGACAACGCAACCAACACGATCAAGGCTTTTGAAGAGTTCCCAGATCTGTGGCTTGGGTGCTTTGGCCATAATTTCAACCTGGCCATCTCAAAGGCTCTGAAAATTCAGAGAGTTCACCCAGCTGTCAAGGCCTGCCGTCATCTAGTCCAAGGCTTCTCACGGAGCTGGAAGAGAAGGAGAGAACAGAGAAAAGCAAGGTGCCCTCAACGTGCCACAGAAGGCTCTGATCCATGTGGTGACCCGATGGGGATCTACATACAAGATGCTTGAGCGTTTCCTCATTCAACAACAGCCAGTCTGTGTGACACTGGCTGGAGAAAGAGGAACATGGAATCTGATGCCGACGGATGCCGACATAAGTGTTATGGAGAAACAGCTCCTTCAACCTTTGAGCAAGTTTACAGATGCAATTGCCTCAGAAACACGAGTGACACTGTCAGCCATCAAGCCTGTCCTGGACCACATCCCCCGTAATGTTCTGGTGGAAAAGGATACGGAGCCATCCCTGACCAAGGAGAAGAAAAGGGTAATGAGAGAAGACCTTAACAACATATGCAAAAGAAAGTCATGTACATGGCTTGTTTCATTAATCCCCGCTTCAAAAGGAACTTTTTTGATGAGCCTGAGGCTGCAAAAGTTGACACTGACAGCTGTGTCCAGGAGGCCTTGAAGCTGACAGCTGTGTCCAGGAGGCCTTGAATCTGGCAGCTGCACAAGTCAGGGAAGAACCACAAAGCACCAGCAGCACCTCCACCACCAAAACACCCCCACAGCGGCATCGGAGGGGAAAGGCCTGGCTGGGTTGCTGAGAAAGTTCACCTCTCTGCTGCCTTGTTGAGGTATAGAGGGTCAGATTCTGACCACCCCAGAAGACAGAGTGAAAGAAGAGATCAAGGTCTACCTGTCTCTGCCACCCATTCCAGCAGAAGAGGATCCACTGGTGTGGAGGGGCCATGCATCTGAGCTGCCTCACCTAGCCAGGGTTGCCAGGAAGCTTTTGTGCATCCATGTTAATGTTATTATTTTAATGTTTATGCACACAAAAAGTGCAGAGTGCTGCTAATTTTAGTTGTTTGTTGGTTTAAAATATAAAATTGCTGAAATGATTTCAGCGTGTATCAGTACTTTTTGAAGATTTCCAGCACGTTTTAACAATACAGGGATAATACTGATAACTGTGATAATTTTGGTCACTATAATTGTGATATGAAATTTTCATACCGTTTCATCTCTATTCACAACCCTGAGTTGTTAGAATCACCTTGCTCAGCGATTACAGCTTTGAATCTTTCTGGGTAAGTCTCTAAGAGCTTCGCACACCTGGATTGTACAAAATGTCACATTCTTTTTAAAATTCTTCAAGCTATCTCAAGTTGGTTGTTGAAAATGGCTGTCTAGCAATGATCTTGCCATAGATTTTCAAACCAAAATTGTAGCTAGGCCACTCAGGAAACATTCAATGTTGTCTTGGTAAACAACTCCAGAGTAGATGTTGCCTTGTATTTTAGGTTGTTGTCCTTCTGAAAGGTATATTTCTCCCCCAGTGTCTATTGGAAAGCAGACTACTAGGTTTTCCTCTAGGATTTTGCCTGTGCTTAGCACTATTCAGTTTATTTTATCCTAAAAAAACTCCCTAGTCCTTGCTGATGACAAGCATACCCATAACATGATGCAGTCACAACCATGCTTGAAAATATGAAGAGTGGTACTCAGTGATGTGTTGTTGTGTTTGCCCCAAACATAACGTTTGTATTCAGGACATAAAGTTCATTTCTTTGCCACATTTTTTGCAGTTTTACTTTAGTGACTTATTGCAAACAGGATGCATGTTTTAGAATATTTGTATTCTGTACAGCCTTCCTTCTTTTCACTCTGTCATTTAGGTTAGTATTGTGGAGTAACTGCAATGTTGTTGATCCATCCTCAGTTTTCTCCTACCACGGCCATTAAACTCTCTAACTGTTTTAAAGTCACCATTGGCTTCATGGTGAAAATCCCTGAGCGGTTTCCTTCCACTCCGTTTCCTTCCACTCTGGGAACTGAGTTAGGAAGGATGCCTGTATTTTTGTAGTGACTGGGTGTATTGATACACCATCCAAAGTGTAACAATAACTTCACCATGCTCAAAGGGATATTCAGTGTCTGCTTTTTAAAAATGTGTATCCATCTACAAATAAGTGCCCTTCTTTGAGAGGCATTGGAATACCTCCCTGGTCTTTGTGGTTGAATCTGTGTTTCAAATTCACTGTTCGACTGATGGACCTTACAGATAATTATATGTGTGGGGTACAGAGATGAGGTAGTCCTTCCAAAATCATGTTAAACACTATTATTGCACACAGAGTGAGTCCATGCAACTTATTATGTGACTTGTTTAGCAAAGTTTACTCCTGAATTTATTTAGGCTTGCCATAAAGGGTTTGAAAATGTATTGACTCCAGACATTTCAGCTTTTCATTTTTATTAATTTGTAAAACATCATTCCACTTTGACATTATGGGGTATTTTGTGTAGGTCAGTGACACAAAATCAACAATCTTATCAATTTAAATTCAGGCTGTACCACAACAAAATGTGGGAAAAGTCAAGGGGTGTAAATACTTTCTGAAGGCACTGTAGCTTGGAAAGAAAGGGGTTGCCTGTGAGTGATTTTCAGTTCACTCTTATCATACGATCACGTATTTACATATTGATGCATTTTCAGACTGTTGGAAGATATAGGCTTTCTAGAAAGACAGCATGAAAATACAGAAAACAAACAAAGAGGAAGCACAGATCTCATCGTGATGTTGTCAGTTCAGTTCACACATATATTGAAACTGAAATTGAGAACAAAAAAAACGAAGCTTATACAACAACCCCAAATCATCTCTGCTCCCAGTGTAGCAAGAAATCAACATTACTGATAGAGATCTGGAGTTACATATTTACTAGTCAGGATTCCAGACAATTTCTAGTCTTCTTTGAGACCTCATCTGACAATGACAAAGGGTGACACATCAAGACAGTCGTGAAGAGGGCACGACAACACCTTTCCCCCTCACGAGACTGAAAATATTTGGCATGGGTCCCCAGATACTCAAAAAGTTCTACAGCTGCACCATCGAGAGCCTCCTGACAGGTTGCATCACCGCCTGGTATGGTAACTGCTCGGCATCTGACTGTAAGGCGTTACAGAGGGTAGTGCTCACTGGGGCCAAGCTTCCTGCCATCCAGGACCTATATCCTTTCTACAACATTCTGCTGAAAAGACAGCGCGCGAAATTCAAAAATATTTTTTGAAATATGTAACTTTCACACATTAACAAGTCCAATACAGCAAATGAAAGATAAACATCTTGTTAATCTACCCATCCTGTCCAATTTCAAAAATTCTTTACAGCGAAAGCACAACATATGATTATGTTAGGTCAGAGCCAAGTCCAAAAAACAAAAAGCCATTTTTTCCAGCCAAAGATAGGAGTCACAAAAAGCAGAAATATAGATAAAATTAATCACTAACCTTTGATGATCTTCATCAGATGACACTCATAGGACATCATGTTACACAATACATGTTCGATAATGTGCATATTTATATCCAAATATCTCAGTTTACATTGGCGCGTTACGTGCAGTAATGTTTTGATCCCATTTTGCAGAAATACTCATAATAAACATTGATAAAAGATACAATTGTTATTCACAGAATTAAAGATAGACTTCTCCTTAATGCAACCGCTATGTCAGATTTCAAAATAACTTTACGGAAAAAGCATAATCTGAGAACGGCGCTCAGAACCCAAAACAGCCAGAGGAATATCCGCCATTTTGGAGTCAACAAAGTTAGAAATAACACCATAAATATTCACTTACCTTTGATGATCTTCATCAGAAAGCACTCCCAGGAATCCCAGTTCAACAATAAATGACTGATTTGTTCCATAAAGTCCATCATTTATGTCCAAATAGCCACTTGTTGTTAGCGTGTTCAGCCCAGTAATCCATCTTCATGAGGCGCAGGCACTTCGTTCAGGCAAAAACTCGAAAAGTTCCGTTACAGTCCTTTAGAAACATGTCAAACGGTGAAAGGAATCAATCTTTAGGATGTTTTTAACATAAAACATCAATAATGTTCCAACCGGAGAATTCCTTTGTCTGAAGAAAAGCACTGGAACGCGCGCTCTGTCGGGAGCACGCGTCATGAGACCTAGGCACTCTGCCAGAGGTCTCATGAGCCCCTCCTTTATAGTAGAATGCTCATTCAAGTTTCTAAAGACGGTTGACATCTAGTGGAAGCTGTAGAAAGTGCAACTTTATCCATATCTCAATGTGCATTCGGTAGGCCAAGCTTTGAAAAACTACAAACCTCAGATGTCCCAGTTCCTGGTTGGATTTTTCTCAGGTTTTCGCCTGCCATATGAGTTATGTTATACTCACAGACATCCTTCAAACAGTTTTAGAAACTTCAGAGTGTTTTCTATCCAATACTAATGATACTATGCATATATTAGCATCTGGGACAGAGTAGGGGGAAGTTCACTCTGGGCACGCTCTTCATCCAAAAGTGAAAATGCTGCCCCCTATCCCAAAAAGGATATACTAGGCGGTGTCAGAGGAAACTCCCCAAAAATTGTCAGAGACTCCAGTCACCCAAGTCATAGACTGTTTTCTCTGCGGTACCGGAGGCCAAGGTTCTACCCCCAAGCCATAAGACTGCTGAACAATTAATCAAATGGCCACCGGATTATTTACATTGACCCCCCCTCCATTTGTTTTGTATACTGCTGCTATTCGCTGTTTATTATCTAAGCATAGTCACTTCACCCCTACGTACATGTACAAATTACCTCGACTAACCTGTACCCCTGCACATTGACTCGGTACCCGGAACTCACTGTATATAGCCTCATTGTTGTTATTTTATTGTGTTACTTTTCATTATTTTTGACTTTAGTTTATTAGGTAAATATTTTCTTAACTCTTTCTTGAACTGCACTGTTGGTTATGAGCTTGTCAGTAAGCATTTCACGGTAAGGTCTACACATTCAGCGCAGATGACAAATAAAGTTGGATTTGATTTGAACTTAGGGTTCCTGAGGCTGTGTTTAGCTGTTGTTGAATCAGACTTCACCTCCACAGCCAAGAGCCACACAGAAACACACACCACATTATCACTTGGCAACAACATGAGCGACAACAGTTCAAACAGCATTCTACAAGTATTACATAAAGCTTTAGGAATCAGCTGCATCAGCTTGTGAGAGCTAGGAGATGGGTAATGGTTTGGAAGGAAATGAAAGACAAATAGAGCTACAAATAACATTCAGATGATGAATTCTCGCTCTGCCAGACATAGGATCAAAGGATTTTACAGAAACCTATTTGTCAGCAGCAGAAATGCCAACCATTTGTACATCTGTCAACAATCATGGACTGATGTAGAAGTTGATAGTAGCAAGTAAAGTAAAGCTCTCTGTAGGACTTCATGCCAAGGCACCCCGGAGTAGTAGAGTGTTGACATGAGTCTTATGTGCTTTCTTGGTGTCCCCCATGTCTTTGTTAGCTCGTTGTTATTATTATTATTATTGAGAGAAACACAAAGCAATAAAAACAACCATATCTGGTAATGGTGTGATACTCATACCGTTGTGGACCTGATCAATGGAGAAAAATGTTTTCTCAGGGTGGAAGTTTGAGAATCACCATTCAGAGTGCCAATAGCTGAGCAGCGACGAGGGAACACATCCCTATCTTCATTATAGTCTAATTAAATTGTACATTATTAAGCCCTCCATAATGAGAATCAAGCTAATCATATTATGAACGGTATATCTGTCAGTCAGCAGAGCCAGGAGAGGACGGAGGCTGGAGAGGCATTTCATTTTCACACAGAACGCAGCCAGAATACATGAGGAAGAAGGAGGTCTAAGGACCAGCTCTCAGACCTGCTTCCATTGTGATTCTATCAGACAAGTGTATGTGCGAGAGATTACAATTGTGAGCTCAATGGTCTTTGAAATAGATGCCTGAAATGAAGTTGCATTATACACCACGCATCTATCCCTGCAGTGGAATTCAAAAATGGTGTTATCAAATGTCACAGGGAATGAAGAACAGGACATTTCCAGCCCACCTCTCTATTCAAAGTCAAATTAAAAAGGGAAGCTGCTGGCTAGACAAGACTCGGGCCCCACAGTAGTAAGTTGTCCCTCCCTCCCACCACCACCACCGTCCCACCCCCCTCGGGTTCTGATAAAGGCCACCCCACCATCAGATAGAGCTTAGAGATCTCATTAAAGCCATCATTAGCCATCCTCACGGGGGGTGGCCCCCAGCTACATCAAAGGACACAAGCCAAACATTAAGGCCATCTTAATAGCCCTGATTGGAGGGAGCAGAGGTCAGCGCAGCCTGGCCTCCCTCCAGCAGCACGACTCGGGCCACTAAGAGATGTTAGGGCGTGGTGATTTTTAGAGTGTTTGTAGAACTGCACTTTATTAAAGGATGAAGGCTGCTCTGGGGGAATCTGTGTTTGTGTGTGAGCCCCAGCCACAAATTGTCTTCGGCCATTGCCAAAGATTTATATGCGAGTCTGAATGTAAATCATCCCTGCGTAGACATTAATTTAGCGGGGGTATTTCATTAAGGGTTTTCACCTGAGACGTTCAGGCGCCCGTATATTTGGCCTGGCTGGCACACTGATTGATCAGCAGAATGCCAGGTGAATGAGTGTACACCGGCAGCCACAAGAAGTAGCTTTCTCTATCATGTCATTTCCTGCTGAGGGGTCCCCAAACAAATGATAACACTGGCCAGGGGGGAGGGTTTGAGTGGGCAAACTGTTTATGAACCTCCCAATCTTCAGGTTACAGTAGCTGTTTTTCAGAGGGCTATGGCTAAAGATAGCTGGAAAACAAACCGAGTCGCAGCTAATTACAGTAAATTCATTACAGTAAATGACCCCAAGAATAAAGAAGGGGATATATACAGTGTTAAATGAAAATTGACTGCGTTTACAATTCTTTGTAGAAAAGCTTTTGGTGAAAATTAACAACCTAAATAAGGACATTTCAAATGGCAATTCATTGTGCAAATTCCTCTGACCTGTTTATCACCTGCATAAACACCTCTGTGGGTTGTTTACTTGGCTGGCCTGTTTAGATGATTTAAAGATCACTTAAGGCTCGCACAAATCGCATCGGATGTGGATCTAGCGTAGGGCTGTGACGATTAAGACATTTTGGGTAACGATTAATTGTCATGCAAACGGCCAAGGCTATTGTCATAATTGTCATTTTGTCGAAAAATTGTTTTGATCTTGTAATGCTTCATAATGCATCTTTGAAAATTATCATCTAATTCATACCTAATGAATACAATGCAGATTTGGTTACACATGCCATAAAAAACGAATGGTTTTGACCACATAGAACTTTTGGAAATTTAGCTTCAACTCCCAACTGTGCCGTTCTGCTTGTAAAAATAATTTTAATTAAAAAACAAAAAAAACACTATCGAGTAAACTATACAGTGCCTTCAGAAAGTATTCGCATCCCTTGACTTTTTCCATATTTTGTTGTGTTACAGCCTGAATTTAAAATGTATTAAATTGAGATGTTTCACTGGCCTACACACAATAACCCATGATGTCAAAGTAGAATCATGTTCCTAGAAATGTTTACTTCAGGAGTAAAAATGTTGTTTAAGTCACATAATTATTATGGACTCAACTTGCAAAGAAGGGCACCGTTTGGAAGATGGTAAAAAAAAGAAGAAGAAGCAGACATTGAATATCCCTTTGAGCCTGGTGAAGTTACTAATTACACTTTGGATGGTGTATAAATACACTCAATCACTACAAAGATACATGCATCATTCCTAAATCAGTTGCCGGAGAGGAACAAAACCACTCAGGGATTTCACCACAAGGCCAACGGTGACTTCATACAGTGGGGCAAAAAAGTATTTAGTCAGCCACCAATTGTGCAAGTTCTCCCACTTAAAAAGATGAGAGACCTGTAATGTTCATCATAGGTACACTTCAACTATGACAGACAAAATGAGAAAAAAAATCCAGAAAATCACATTGTAGGAATTTTTATGAATTTATTTGCAAATTATGGTGGAAAATAAGTATTTGGTCACCTACAAACAAGCAATATTTCTGGCTCTCACAGACCTGTAACTTCTTCTTTAAGAGACTCCTCTGTCCTCCATTCGTTACCTGTATTAATGGCACCTGTTTGAACTTGTTATCAGTATAAAAGACACCTGTCCACAACCTCAAAACAGTCACACTCCCCACTATGGCCAAGACCAAAGAGCTGTCAAAGGACACCAGAAACAAAATTGTAGACCTGCACCAGGCTGGGAAGACTGAATCTGCAATAGGTAAGCAGCTTGGTTTGAAGAAATCAACTGTGGGAGCAATTATTAGGAAATGGAAGACATACAAAACCACTGATAATCTCCCTCGATCTGGGGCTCCACGTAAGATCTCACCCCGTGGGGTCAAAATTATCACAAGAACAGTGAGCAAAAATCCATCAACCACACGGGGGGACCTAGTGGATGACCTGCAGAGAGCTGGGACCAAAGTAACAAAGCCTACCATCAGTAACACACTACGCCGCCAGGGACTCAAATCCTGCAGTGCCAGACGTGTCCACCTGCTTAAGCCAGTACATGTCCAGGCCCGTCTGAAGTTTGCTAGAGAGCATTTGGATGATCCAGAAGAAGATTGGGAGAATGTCATATGGTCAGATGAAACCAAAATATAACTTTTTGGTAAAAACTCAACTCGTCGTGTTTGGAGGACAAAGAATGCTGAGTTGCATCCAAAGAACACCATACGTACTGTGAAGCATGGGGGTGGAAACATCATGCTTTGGGGCTGTTTTTCTGCAAAGGGACCAGGACGACTGATCCGTGTAAAGGAAAGAATGAATGGGGCCATGTATCGTGAGATTTTGAGTGAAAACCTCCTTCCATCAGCAAGGGCATTGAAGATGAAACGTGGCTGGGTCTTTCAGCATGACAATGATCCCAAACACACCGCCCTGGCAACGAAGGAGTGGCTTCGTAAGAAGCATTTCAAGGTCCTGGAGTGGTCTAGCCAGTCTCCAGATCTCAAGCCCAGCAACAGCCCCAAAACATCACTGCTCTAGAGGAGATCTGCATGGAGGAATGGGCCAAAATACCAGCAACAGTGTGTGAAAACCTCGTGAAGACTTACAGAAAACGTTTGACTTCTGTCATTGCCAACAAAGGGTATATAACAATGTATTGAGATAAACTTTTGTTATTGACCAAATACTTATTTTCCACCATAATTTGCAAATAAATTCATTAAAAATCCTACAATGTGATTTTCTGGATTTTTTTTCTCATTTTGTCTGTCATAGTTAAAGTGTACCTATGATGAACATTACAGGTCTCTCATCTTTTTAAGTGGGAGAACTTGCACAATTGGTGGCTGACTAAATACTTTTTTTCCCCACTGTAGATTGAATTGATCAACCAACATTTGTTTTTTTAATTCAGAGAAAGCTGTGGATAAACGCAGTCATTTCCAACTTCTATATCTAAACACATAACCTCCTGATTTGTTGATTACTCAAGCCCAGATTAATTTGTTAAAAAAACATGATTATTATTAACCGTGTGATAGACCCTATCAATCTACCTTGTAGAGGACATATTTCATTTCAGTAGAAACTAGAAAACCATGGAACATTTTCAAAAATCCTGTGGGAAAACTTGGACCCTATTATCAATCCATCTCCATAGTACGGTCGGATATGTCATTTCTTACAACCAAGTCAATGTCATAGAACAAGCCTGTTCTGGCACAGATCCTTTACTTACTGTATGTAATGCTACAGCACCAACAACAGACAGGCCTTGTTCGCTCTCAGCCCCTCCATCAGCTCTGGCTAATGTTCACCTGAGCTCGATTACTACTGAGGAGAGGTTTGGAGCTGCACATGATTTGTCACTGTCTATCAATATTTCATCAGGCAAGAATGCTTTTCATGTTTGTTTACTCTAGGCCCCGTTTCATCCTGCATTCAAATGGCAGCCTGACAAGGCCACCCCTGGGTCCTGCTGGAGCATTTCTGTTGGTGTCGCACATACAAACCTTGTTTAACACTGCCCCAGCCTCTCGCTCATAGACAAGTCCTTTACACACACTATTCACTATATAGTTCACTTCTGATCAAAAGTAGTGCTTTATAATCGGGCATAGTGTGTCATTTAAAAAACGTAAACATAGGACTAAGTAAGGCAGACCACAGTGGGCTGTGCAATGGCCCATGGTTATGTTTATGCTCCATTTCAAAAGCGGTCAAGGAAATCCAACTGTCTTGTGCATAACATTACTTAATTATCCAAGTGCTTTGTTGCAGATCACTCAGTGGGTGTCTTTAAACCAAGGACCTTGTTTGATTAAGTTGTAAACAGAGTTTTACTTCCTCAAATACCTATACATATATTAATATTTTTGGTAACATCACTTCTTTGACATCTTGAGGTTTGAGAAACTTTCTCTTCGAAGATCGGGTCAGCATCCCAAATATTGTTTACAGCATGTTGGCCATTCGGTGCTGGGAACTGGGCTAGAATGCAAAATGAGAGTTTACAGATGCATCTGGCGAGATAAGAAATGAAAGTGCTTGCAAACACCATTCCTCCCAAGCCCCAGAGGACCGGTTGGGATCAGAGAGGAGCCACTCTGATTAAACCTCCTGAAGCCTTCTAATCCATCATGCAATAAGAAGACTGGACCAGGCCACAGCAAATACCACGCTACACATACCCATTCTGCTCAAGGACAGAACCTTACCTGTTAGGTTACTTTTTACTTTGTATGACTGAAGATTTGTGAAGTTTGGAGAGCTAGCCTGAATAAGTAAGTACTGGTGACTGTTTGTGCCAGTCTGTGTTTTGGTATTCAGGTTACACAGGATTACACTACGACGTGCTGTACTGTACGACAATGAGGCTAAAGCTTATCCTTCTTTCCTGTTTACTTACTGTACCTCCTGACCTGACGTACAATTACTTAACAATTGAATGATGTACTGTACGTTTGTCTGCCTCTCTTTCAGATGGATCTATTTGAACAAACCTTGGTTTTGATGAATTGATGAAAAAGTTGGTTGTGTTGATGCTTGGTCCCTCACTGGCCAATCAGAACGTGTTCCAATGGGGAAGTACGTGGTTGTATCAAGTTGTGTATTTACGGTATTTTATGTATTGCCTTGGAATCAATTCCAATCTTAGTCCGTTGTAGTTTGTTAAATGGCCTACAGAAACGAAAAAATGAAATGTATACCTATCTATGCTAAATACCTTAACTTGAACCCATTTGCAGTCCACATTGTTCAAAGTAATTGCATGGCTTCCACAGCATTCACACTGATATAGGGGCTAGGCCTAGTGTAAATTGCATTATGGCTGAGCATGGACATGCAAAATATTGCCAATAAGCAAGACTAAATTAATGATTCATAATGCCTAAAAAAAAAAGAGAACAAATAATTCTAAATCAAATTTTAAACAAAACAACTTGTTTTAAACAGGCTATGTCACACTTACATGCACCATAATTTCTCCCCATGGGCACAGAATATTAAAACAATGCAGACAATGGAGGGTTTTACGCACATCCAAACTTTTCACAGTATCTGGACAAAGATCGAATATAAATTGAACGGGAGAATTTCCACTCAGAGTTTTACTGCTCCCAAATTGGCCTATTTATTTTTTATTTCACCTTTATTTAACCAGGTAGGCCAGTAAAGAACAAGTTCTCATTTACAACTGCGACCTGGCCAAGATAAAGCATAGCAGTATGACACATACAACAACACAGAGTTACACATGGAATAAACAAACATACAGTCAATAATACAGTAGAAAAGTCTATATACAGCATGTGCAAATGAGGTGAGATAATAGAGGTAAGGCAATATATAGGCCATGGTGGCTAAGTAATTACAATATAGCAATTAAACACTGGAATGGTGGATGTGCAGAAGATGAATTGTGCAGAAGATGAATGTGCAAGTAGAGATATTGGGGTGCAAAGTAGCAAGATAAATAAATAAATATGGGGATGAGTATGATGGATACAGTATGGGGATGAGGTAGTTAAATGGGCTATTTACAGATGGGCTATGTACAGGTGCAGTGATCTGTGAGCTGCTCTGACAACTGGTGCTTAAAGATAGTGAAGGAGATATGGTTCTCCAGCTTCAGTGATTTTTGCAATTCGTTCCAGTCATGGGCAGCAGAGAACTGGAAGGAAAGGCGGCCAAAGGAAGAATTGGCTTTGGGGGTGACCAGTGAGATATACCTGCTGGAGCGTGTGCTACGGGTGGGTGCTGATATAAGGTGGGGCTTTACTTAGAAGACACTTGTAGATGACCTGGAGCCAGTGAGTTTGGCGACGAGTATAAAGCGAGGGCCAGCCAACGAGAGCGTACAGGTCGCAGTGGTGGGTAGTATATTGGGCTTTGGTGACAAAACGGATGGCACTGTGATAGACTACATCCAATTTGCTGAGTATAGTGTTGGAGGCTATTTTGTAAATGACATCACTTAAGTCGATCGGTAGGGATGGTCAGTTTTACAAGGGTATATTTGGCAGCATGAGTGAAGGATGCATTGTTGCAAAATAGGATGCCGATTCTAGATTTCATTTTGGATTGGAGATGCTTGTGAGTTTGGAAGGAGAGTTTACAGTCTAGCCAGACACATAGAATATGTGGACAACTACAAATACCTAAGTCAGAACCGTCCCGAATAGTGATGGATGGGCGGGCAGGTGCAGACAGCAATCGGTTGAAGAGCATGCATTTAGTTTTACATGCATTTAAGAACAGTTGAAGGCCACGGAAGGAGAGTTATGGCATTGAAGCTCGTCTGGAGGTTAGTTAACACAGTGTCCAAAGAAGGGCCAGAGGTATACAGAATGGTGTCGTCTGCGTAGAGGTGGATCAGAGAATTACCAGCAACAAGAGCAACATCATTGATGTTGGTCCGGACAACAGGCCCTCCGATTTGACACACTGAACTCTATCAGAGAAGTAGTTGGGGAACCCGGCGAGAGAATCATTTGAGAAACCAAGGCTATCGAGTCTGCCAATGAGGAGGTGGTGATTGACAGAGTCGAAAGCCTTGGCCAGGTCAATGAACACGGCTGCACAGTATTGTTTCTTATCGATGGCGGTTACGATATCGTTTAGGACCTTGAGCGTGGCTGAGGTGCACCCGTGACCATCTCGGAAACCAGATTGCATAGCTGAGAAGGTACAGTGGGATTCGAAATGGTCGGTAATCTTTTTTTTTTGTTTTGTTTTTGTGTGAATTTTACCCCTTTTTCTCCTCAATTTCGTGGTATCGTCGCTACAACTCCCGTACGGGCTCGGGAGAGACGAAGGTTGAAAGTCATGCGTCCTCCGATACACAACCCAACCAAGCCGCACTGCTTCTTTACACAGCGCGCATCCAACCCGGAAGCCAGACGCACCAATGTGTCGGAGGAAACACCGTGCACCTAGCAACCTTGGTTAGCGCGCACTGCGCCCGGCCCCCACAGGAGTCGCTGGTGCGCGATGAGACAAAGATATCCCTCCCGGCCAACCCCTCCCTAACCCGGGCGACGCTAGGCCAATTGTGCGTCACCCCACGGATGTCCCGGTCGCGGCCGGTTACGACAGAGCCTGGGCGCGAACCCAGAGTCTCTGATGGCACAGCCCTTAACCACTGCGCCACCCGGGAGGCCGGTAAATCTGTTTGTTAACTTGGCTTTCGAAGTCCTTAGAAAGGCAGGGTAGGATAGATATAGGTCTGTAGCAGTCTGGGTCTAGAATGTCTCCCCCTTTGAAGAGGGGGATGACCGCGGCAGATTTCCAATTTATAGGAATCTCAGATGATACGAAAGAGAGTTTGAACAGGCTAGTAATAGGGGTTGCAACAATTTCGGCAGGTAATTTTAGAAAGAGAGGGTCCAGATTGTCTAGCCCGGCTGATTTGTAGGGGACCAGATTTTGCAGCTCTTTCAGAACATCAGCTATCTGGATTTGGGTGAAGGAGAAATGGGGGAGGCTTGGGCGAGTTGCTGTGGGAGGTGGAGGGCTGTTGATTGGGGTAGGGGTAGCCAGGTGGAAAGCATGGCCAGCCGTAGAAAAATGCTTATTGAAATTCTCAATTATAGTGGATTTATTGGTGGTGACGGTGTTTCCTAGCCTCTGGGAGGCTGGGAGGAGGTGCTCTTATTCTCCATGGACTTTACAGTGTCCCAGA
Source organism: Oncorhynchus mykiss (assembly GCF_057628025.1). NCBI lineage: Eukaryota > Metazoa > Chordata > Actinopteri > Salmoniformes > Salmonidae > Oncorhynchus > Oncorhynchus mykiss. The sequence goes on from NC_143037.1 coordinate 61,404,904, forward strand.
ACTTTTTTGAGTTTGTGCTACAGGATGCAAATTTCTGCTTGAAAAAGCTAGCCTTAGCTTTCCTAACTGCCTGTGCATTTTTGTTCCTAACTTCCCTGAAAAGTTACATATCGCGGGGGCTATTCGATGCTAATGCAGAATGCCACAGGATGTTTTTGTGCTGGTGGAGGGCAGTCAGGTCTGGAGAGAACCAAGAGCTATATCTGTTCCTGGTTCTAAATTCATGCTTATTTAAGATGGTGAGGAAGGCACTTTTAAAGAATAACCAGGCATCCTTTACCTACAGGAAGAGGTCAATATCCTTCCAGGATACCCGGGCCAGGTCGATTAGAAAGGCCTGCTCACTGAAGTGTTTTAGGGAGCGTTTGACAGTGATTAGTGGTGGTCGTTTGACCGCAGACCCATTACGGATGCAGGCAATGAGGCAGCGATCGCTGAGATCTTGGTTGAAAACAGCCGAGGTGTATTTGGAGGGAAAGTTGGTTAGGATGATATCTATGAGCGTGCCCATGTTTATGGATTTGGGGTTGTACCTGGTGGGTTCATTGATAATTTGTGTGAGATTGAGGGCATCAAGCTTAGATTGTAGGATGGCTGAGGTGTTAAGCATGTCCCAGTTCAGGTCACCTAGCAGCACGAGCTCTGAAGATAGATGGGGGGCAATCAATTCACATAGGCAATAAAACAATTCACCATATGTTTTATGAACATAATCGGAACCATTTTACAGATCAGATCGCATACACACCTCTCCAGAAGTTGCATTGCAAGACGGACGTTGTCACCCTAAAACCAGGAAGGTGAATCATTCTAAGTTTGGTTGTAAAAAAATGTTTGACAAAAAACAGACAATCAGTATTTTTGTAAACAATCAATAAATGTCAAATGTAATGATATCATAAAAATCGGTAGTATAATAAAGACATGCATTGCTATTGAACAAGCATTTGTTTTAATAGGCCTAAAAGGAGGGTTTGAATTATGAACATACTTTATGAAACAGAATACAAGCAATTTACACACAATACACCATAATGACAAAGCAGAAATTTTTGCAAATGTATTAAAAAAAACAACTGAAATATAACATTTACAAAAGTATTCAGACCCTTTAATCAGGACGTTGTTAAAGCACCTTTGGCAGCAATTACAGCCTCAATTGTTTTATTTTCAGGTCTCTCCAGAGACGTTCAATCGAGTTCAAGTCTGGGCTCTGGCTTGGCCTCTCAAGGACATTCAGAGACTTGTCCCGAAGCCACACCTGCGTTGTCTTGGCTGTGGGCTTCTGGTCCCTGTCCTGTTGGAAGGTGAACCTTCTCCCCAGTCTGAGGTCCTGAGTGCTCTGGAGCAGGTTTTCATCAAGGATCTCTCTGTACTTAGCTCTGTTCATTTTTCCCTCAACCCTGACTAGTCTCCCAGTCCCTACTGCTGAAAAACATCCCAACAGCATGATGCTGCAACCACCATGCTTCACCATAGAGATGGTGCCAGGTTCTCTCCAGAAGTGACATTTGGCATTCAGGCCAAAGAGTTTAATCTGGCTTTCATCAGACGAGATAATCTTGTTTCTTGGTCTGAGAGTCCTTTAGGTGCCTTTGGCAAATTCCAAGCGGGTTGTCAAGTGTCTTTTGCTGAGGAGTGGCTTCCGTCTAACCACTCTACCATAAAGGCCTGATTGGTGAAGGGCTGCAGAGATGGTTATCCATCTGGACGTTTCTCCCATCTCCACAGAGGAACTCTGGAGCTCTATCAGAGCGACCATCGGGTTCTTGGTCACCTCCCTGACCAAGGCCCTTCTCCGTGAATCATTCAATTTGGCTGGGCGGCCAGCTCTAGGAAGAGTCTCACTGTTTATCTCCTCTCAAACTTTATATTTTAATAATGCTTTGGCGATTAAGATTTAGGATGCGTTTCCGGTGTCAAAGTTCATACCATAACCAACTGCATTATTGCTAAAACCAGCTTTTAGCTGGTCTTAAATATCCCTATCAGCGCTTCCTGAAATTAGCACTTTGGATCATGTTTTTAATGATACACCTAAAAATACTTCCACCCCGCCCATCTGAGCTGATATAAAACAGGTTAATTGCCGAACCTTGCGTTAGGGTTGGAAAATGCCAGTGCGCCAGTTTTTACATTACGAAATTGCAAACTAACGTGTGTTTGACACTAGCACCGTCTTAACGCCAGTTGTAAATAGAGCCCAGAGTCTTGGGAAGATGCAGAGTGGAAGTATGTTCTTTAACAAGAGCTGAATATTATGGAAACTGCATATGGTCAGCACAAACACTTAGAGAGCTGACAAGGCAAACTGTTTAAGAAACAATAAGAAGAGCAGGAGCCACTCTCCCTGTCTGACTCCTCTCCAGCTGACTCTCAAACTATCTAACTGCTCCCTCACTTCCCTTATTTCTTAAGAAAGGATTGTGTGTGGTGTGTGTCTTCGTGTGTGTGATTGTGTGTCTTTGCGGTGGGGGTAGGGGTAAGAAAGAACTGGATAGAAGGCTTTAGTGAGATTTAGCCAGCTTTACTTAACCTGATCCAGCTTTCCTCCAGTAGGAACCAGCTTGGGATTTCAAGCCTATATAGGCGGTCAAATCAAACCAACCGCTGCCTAGCCCTACCTGACCACCCTAACCTAGGGGTTAGGCTATATGCTCATTTTAGTGGTGCTATAGGGTCTATGGATCCTGTGCAGGGTTAGTGGCTGAAGGAATGATTTCCAATACCTGTGCAGTGGCCCTCTTCCCTCTCTCAGAACCTGACACAGAGCCCTGCCCAGAGGCCTCGCCTCGTAGTGCAGAAATATCTAAGGAGACATCTGTTGACTTGGCAACACAAGGACCATTATCAGAGGTCCCTGTGACGCTCTCTCCACTGGTCTGTGATTTGAAAATGAAATGGTTGGGAAATAAGTGGCTAAAGATGGCACCGACAGACATGGCAGCTCTGCTTCTAGCTCCTAAGCAATATTGCAGTATTTCTTTTTCATTATTAGCCCAGAAAGTTTGTGTTATTACATAGTGCCGGAAATAACTTTTGGATATGAGAGCGGAGGTAACTCACCAGCATTGCGACCAGAAATATGACTTTCCCAAATTGGATCCTTTGTTTGTACCCTCCAATGCAATTGATCTTATCCCAAAGGCTTCTCCAAGACGCAGCCAGTGGAGAAGAGGTATTTGGAGTGGACTTCTAGTCCAACTCAGGAGATGGGCACAACATCCACCGCTTCAGAGTATATTACTCACTAATGTTCAGTCTCAGGACAATAAAGTAGACAAGCCAAGACGAGGATCTCCTTCCAGAGAGACATCATTGACTGTAACATACTCTGTTTTACAGACTCATGGCTCTCTCCGGATATACTTTCCCTGTCCATACAGCCAGCTGGGTTCTCAGTACATTGCGCAGACAGGAATAAAGAACTCTCTGGGAAGAAGAAAGGCGGTGGTGTATGTTTCATGATTAAATACTCATGGTGTGATCGTGATAATGTTCATGAACTTAAGTCATCTTGTTCACCCAACCAAGAATACCTCAATCAAATACTGACCGTATTACCTCCAAAGAGAATTCTCTTCAGTTATAGTCACAGCTGTGTATATTCCCTCTCAAGCCGATACAACGATGGCCCTCAAGGAACTACACTGGACTTTGTGCAAACTGGAAACCACATATCCTGAGGCTGCATTTATTGGATCTGGGGATTTTAACAAAGCAAAGTTTAGGAAAATGCAACCAAAGTTCTATCAACACATTGCCTGTAGTACTCGCACTTCAAAAACTCTCAACCATAGTTACTCTCCTTTCCGGGATAGCTACAAGGTCCTCCCCGCCCTCCCTTCCGCAAATCAGATCATGACTCCATTCTGCTCCTCCCTTTCTATAGCAGAAACTCAAAACAGGCAGTACCCGTACTAAGGTCTATTCAACACTGGCCTGACCAATTTGAATCCATGCTTCAAGTTTGTTTTGATCACGCGGACTGGGATATGTTCCGGGTTAACTCTGAGAATAACATTGACGTATACAGTGACACGGTGACTGAGTTCATCAGGAAGTGTACAGGGGATGTTGTTCCCACTGTGACTAGTAAAACCTACCCAAAACAAAAACCGTGGATAGATGGCAGCATTCACGCTAAACTGAAAGCGCAAACCACCATGGCAAGGTGACTGGGAATATGGATGAATACAAACAGTGTAGTTATTCCCTCCGTAATGCAATCAAACAGGCAAAGCGTCAGTACAGAGACAAAGTGGAGTCGCAATTCAACGGCTCAGACACGAGACATATGTGGCAGGGTCAACAGACAATCACGGATTACAAAGGGAAAACCAGACACGCCGCAGACACCGACTACTTGCTCCCGGACAAGCTAAACACCTTCAACGGCTTTGAGGATAACACAGTGCCACTGAACCTGTCCACTCCCAAGTTCTGTGGGCTCTAGTTCTCTGTGGCCGACGTGAGTAAGACATTTAAGTGTGTTAACATTTGCAAGGCTGCCAGCCTAGACGGCATCCCTAGCCGCATCCTCAAAGCATGCGCAGACCAGCTGCCTGAAGTGTTTACGGACATATCAATCCTTCCCTATACAAGTCTGCTGTTCTCACTTGCTTCAAGATGCCCACCATTCTTCCTGTATCAAAGAAAGCAAAGGTAACTGAACTAAATGACTAGTGCCCTGTAGCACTCACTTATGTCATCGTGAAGTGCTTTGAGAGGCGAGTTAAGGATCATATCAACTCAACCTTACCTGATACCATAGACCCACTTAAATTTGCATACCGCCCCAATAGATCCACAGACGATGCAATCACCATCGCACTGCACACTGCAAGATCCCACCTGGACAAGAGGAATACATTTGTAAGAATGCTGTTTGTTGACTATAGCTCAGCCTTCAACAGCATAGTGCCCTCCAAACTCATCATTAAGCTTGGGGCCCTGGGTCTGAACCCCGCCCTGTGCAACTGGGTCCTGGACTTCCTGACGGGCCGACCCCGGGTAATGAAACAACACCTCTACTTCGCTGATCCTCAACACAGAGGCCCCACAAGGGTGTGTGCTCAGCCCCTTCCTGTACTCCCTGTTCACCCATGACTGTGTGGCCACACATGCCTCCAACTGAATCATCAAGGTGCAGACGACACAACAGTAGTAGCCTGATTACCAACAATGACGAGACAGCCTACAGGGAGGTGGTGAGGGCCCTGGCACAGTGGTGCCAGGAAAATAACCTCTCCTTCAATGTCAACAAAAGGAAAGAGCTAATTGTAGACTTCAGGAAACAGCAGAGGGAGCACGCCCCCATCCACATCGATGGGACCGCAGTGGAGAAAATGAAAGGCTTCAGGTTCCTCTGCGTACACATCACTGAAAATCTGAAATGGTCCACCAACACAGACAGTGTGGTGAAAGCGGAGCAATGGCGCCTCTTCAACCTCGGGAGGTTGAAAACATTTGGTTGCTAAGTGCTCTCGGCCGGCAAACGCTACCAGTGTGTCCGTGCCATTAAAAGTGATGTCATATCCAGCAGCTTACTGACTACTTTATTCCTACCCTTGCTATAAATAGACCCTAGGTGATAAAAATAATCACCAAGACTGAAATGAAATCATTAAGGACGTTTGAGCAAAAACAGTAGGCTAGAAATAACTTTCAAGTGCTAAGTACTTAAGAATAGATCAACATAAAAAGCAATAAATGAGAACTTAGACTATGCGGTCTCATCAATGACACCAAAGGCTGGTGAGTCTCTAGCATCTGAAGGGAAGACAATGAGGGAAGGCCTATCCACACTGCTTTAAAAGCCTACTGTAAAATATTCAATAGTCATTCTAAAAACAAGGACAAAGAGCAGCACGTGAGAAGACCTAAATGACAGAATATGGTCCCAAACATTTATTGTTTTCCACACATCTCGTGATAATGATCAGTCTCAGTTTAAGTGTCATGTAAACGCACCATTTAAATCACATTTCTCCTACTGAAATTCCATTTACAGTTCTCCGGCAGTCCTGCTTTTTATACTGTTGGTTTAGAATTGCCCACCACACTTATATGCCATTAGGATTCAGTAACCACCATAAAACCCACTTTACGTTAATAATCTCTGTCATATTTCATCAGGATCATAGAGAAAGAGCACAGACTGCTAAATAACCAGCACCACATAGGAGACGGTACTGGAGAACTAGGCTAACGTTGGGCGGTATCCAGATTTTCATACCGTTCATGTACCATACCAGAGTATACGGTATTACCGGCAGTGCACACAAGGGTCGATATTTCTTTCCAAATGTAAAAAATAAGTAATAATAATAATAATAATCATGTACTGCTCAAAACAGATTTAGGCAGGGATCTTGGCAGGGATCTTGATCCAGGAGGGAATTGATTATGTCATCTGTAATCAAGAAGCTTGATCTTGCAAGCTAGCCACTTAGCTAGCAATTTAGCTAACCAAATGCATAGCTGGAGCCCTGAGCTGGAGATAATTGATTTGGCACATCTTAGATAGTTTATTTATTTATAAGCATTGGCGTAGCACGCACCCCTATGAGCTTTAGGGGGTCCCAAACCCCAGAAATTACAAATCATACCGTCTGTATTTTAAAATACCCTGGTATAAGTTTTTAATAGGTATACTGCCCAGGCCTACTGTCTCTCAGACACAGCGCTATCACCCAAAACAGGCTGGTGCTCAGATACTGACAGTGGGGGGACGAATCATGTGGCTTTGGAGTTGATATTTATTAACTTGTTATGCTTGGGGGCAGTATTGAGTAGCTTGGATGAATAAGGTGCCCAGAGTAAACTGCCTGCACTCAGGCCCAGTTGCTAATATATGCATATTATTAGTAGATTTTGATAGAAAACACTCTGACGTTTCTAAAACTGTTTGAATGATGTCTGTGAGTATAACAGAACTCATATGGCAGGCAAAAACCTGAGAAAGAAATCCAACCAGGAAGTGGGAAATCTGAGGCTTGTAGTTATTCAACTCTTTGCCTATCGAATATACAGTGTCTATGGGGTCAAATTGTACTTCGTACGGCTTCCACTAGATGTCAACAGTCTTTAGAAACTTGTTTGATGCTTCTACTGTGAAGGAGGGGGGGAATGAGAGGGGATTGAGTCAGAGGTCTACCAGAGAGGCATGAGCTGACCATGTGCGTTCACGTGAGAGTTAGCTTGAGTTCCATTGCATTTCTGTAGACAAAGGTATTCTCCGGTTGGACCATTATTGAAGATTTATGATAAAAACATCCTAAAGATTAATTATATACATTGTTCTTCATGTTTCTATGAACTGTAATATGACTTTTTTGACTTTTCATCTGAACTAACCGATTGCGCATTGAGCATTTGGATTACTGGGCTAAACGCGCAAACAAAAAGGAGGTATTTGGACATAAATTATGGACTTTACCGAACAAATCAAACATTTATTGTGGAACTGAGATTCATTGGAGTGCATTCTGATGAAGATCAAAGGTAAGTGAATATTTATAATGCTATTTCTGACTTTGTTGACTCCACAACATGGCGGATATCTGTATGGCTTGATTTGCTGTCTGAGCGCTGTACTCAGATTATTGCATGGTGTGCTTTTTCGGTAAAGCTTTTTTGAAATCTGACACAGCGGTTGCATTAAGGAGAAGTGTATCTCTAATTCCATGCATAATAGTTGTGTCTTTTATCAATGTTTATTATGACTATTTCTGTAAATTGATGTGGCTCTCTGCAAATTCACTGGATGTTTTGGAACTACTAAACATAACACGCCAATGTAAACTGAGATTTTTGTATATAAATATGAACTTTATTGAACAAAACATACATGTATTGTGTAACATGAAGTCCTATGAGTGTAATCTGATGAAGATCATCAAAGGTAGTGATTCATTTTCTCTATTTCTGGTTTTTATGGCTGGAAAAATGGCTGTGTTTTTTTGTGACTAGGTGCAGACCTAACAACCGTTTGGTGTGCTTTCGGCGTAAAGCCTTTTTGAAATCGGACACTGTGGTGGAATTAACAACAAGTTCATCTTTAAAATGGTGTAAAATACTTCTATGTTTGAGGAATTTTAATTTGGAGATTTCTGTTGTTTTGAATTTGGCACTTTCACTGGCTGTTGTCATATCGATCCCGTTAGCTGGATTCAAGCCATAAGAAGTGTTAAAGGCCCTAGCTAACGGTCAAAGGTAGAGTATGTCCTGATCTCATATGTCACGCTGATCCCACAGCAAATACACACTGTCCATGAGTCCTCCATATACATATTGATTGGCTGCCACAGCTCATCAGGACACAACCACACCCTCCCTACAAGACAAAGGTCACCGGGGGTTTCAAGATCCTGCTGACTGGTGAAACTGAGGTAACTGCATGTAGTGGACTTTAAGCACAGTGCTGATGTGAGTGAGATATATGCTCCATCACCCTGCCCTGCCTTGCCCTCAGCGGCTAAACCTCCAATCCCTCCCAGACGAGAGCCGCCCAGACTGCCCTCCTCCTACATAAAAATGAAACATATGGAAGTAATTGCATAATTGATCTATCCCAGCTCAGCTCCTTTCCCCCAGAGCTTGTACCGTGCGCATTCCCTAAATATCCTGGATTTGTCCCTGCCCAACACATGAAATCCACTTAAAAGACTAGCACACCGATGCTAAGCTAGTCTGGCATGAGAGAGGCCTGAGCCAACTGAGGTTACCAAACGTGAATCAAAAGACTCCATGACAGTAGTGAACCTGAAAGCCTGGAGTCTCAGTCTGATCGCTGGGAAGCAAAGATTACTGCCCACTGGACTTCCTCCAATTCATTCCATTCTAGTTATACGCTACAGTAGTAACGTTGGAAGAAAGCTATGACAGTTGTTTGTATTGAAAAACAGTCATTGACAACAAAACAAATTATATAACCCTCAGACAGTCATACTGCAAATCTATTATTGAGTTTAATGCTCACCAACCAATGCAAAGTAAAACTTGATTTACTCAATTAGATGACATAATAGGCCACTACTTTATAGATAACATGGTTACCACAAAACAGATTCAATGAAAACAGAGCCCATCAAGTCATGAACAAAAGGAATAAATGCAGTCAAATGAAAAAAAAAAGACTGACTAAAAATAGAATAGCCTAGAATGATTTAAAGGATAATCCATTCATATGAAATCTTTGAGCCCCATTAAAAACGGATTCCTCTGCACAATAACTTCCAAGCGCTTGAATGAAATACACCTGGAGTAGCAAAGGTTTCCATATTTGGTCAATGATAATATTCCAAGCTCCATATGGCAACATTTATCTTTCTTCGCACTGTACCTAAAGCTGACCCTTAATGTGTCCAACCGCTTAGACCCGCGGGGAGGTAGCGGACTGTAGCCTATTGATGGGCAGTTCTATTATGGCTTACAATTTCCTGTGTACTGTTGGGCATACTAGTGTTAAGTTATATCGTGGCGTTTCAAGAAGCCTGTTGGTTTGACTGTAGTACAATAAAAACGGTCTTGTGCGCAGTGGTCAATCTGGTCTGTTAGAAAAAATAAGTTTTGATGCAAACCTTTACTTTAGGCTATGATATTACCTATTAGGCTATATATCAAATGCGCCTATAGATACTTTTTACATCTAGAACAGTGTAGGCCTATGTTGGTGGTGTGTGTGTATCTGCGTTTATCTGGGGTTTTAAAGCAGATTCCTGACAATGATTTAGGAAACTATGGGGGATTATTTGTGACATCTAACAATGTCTTTCAATTGTGCAGTGCGAGCAATAAATTCTTACTTTTCTTGGGTGATGTTTTCCTTTATGACACCTAACGTTCCGTGGCTGTTGCCCTGTTGCAGCAGCCTACACGTAGTCAGATGTCGCTGGTACAGGTCTTTCAAACAGGCGTTTTCTGAACACAAGTCGGACACTTGATGCTCCAGCTCCTCTATCCTTTTTTTCTGCCTCTCCAGTAACTCCTGTTGGGTCTCGATTATGTTATTAAGCTCCTTCAGATACTCTGCAGCCCTGGTTGGGGTTTCGGTCGGGCTTTCCATCTTGCTTCGACTCGGGTTGCCCCCCGATCTGTTTTCTCGGAGTCCGTTTTCAACCTGTGCTATGGCTACGTTCAGCTAAATTCCAACCCGATGTGCCTTTTTGCGCCTCGCCATTGTTTTCATGTGGTGCTGGTTGAATGAAGTGTGACGAATGGTGCCCAATGAAAAGCGTGTTCCGGCGGTTAGCCTACACCATAACTAACCTCCGAAAACCACTCCAGTTAGAAAGAAAGACATGTTTTAACCCTTCAAAGGACGTCGAGCGAGCTGTATCATATCCTTCATATCCTTTTAGTTTGGCAACTTATTCTAAACATATAGACGAGACTGTCTGACAAGGATCCCCTGTAGAGTTTTCCCAACCAATGTAGAATGTGTCGTTGTCACCCTCCGGTCCACGTTGTACCCGTGACTTTTCGTAAACAGACGCTGGTTGTCAAGTAGGCGGGGTTTTCAAGTTTTATGAATCTACATTTACGGAGTGCAAAGCTCCTGCAGCCTAGAACCACGGGATGGGATCTTGTGTTGAATAGTACATCTGTAGTAGTACAAAGTACAAAGCTTTTACTGGTCTTCAATGTCAGTGTCAATCTATTCCAAATGGAACATTTGAAAATCCTATCAGAGGCTCAGAATGGACAGAGATAAGCTATTGAAATGTTTGACTTGGATTGTGTATACAAATGTGTCAACTCCAACGGGTACCGTGTCTCAGCCATAGGCAAGGAATGTTGATAGATAGGCAATGAGATAATATTTCCAATAGGTAACAAAATGCCCAAACGTGGCAACGCACCATAGACGTCTGTTCCTCTCCTCATGTGAAAGGTTGATCAACTCATGGTCTCAGAACTTCGTATTAGTATGTAGGCTACGTTTCGTATGGTATGTATTAATTTGTGGCTGGCCATCATCCATTTCGTATGATATGTTACGAATTGCAATTCATATATGTTATGAATTCCAAATTGGTGTGGCTAATGTTAGCTACTGTAGGTGGCTAACTTTAGAAGCTAGGGGTTAAGAGTTAGGTTCAAAGGTTAAGGTTAGGAGTTAGCTTAAAGGGAAAGGGTTAGCTAACATGCTAAGTAGTTGCAAAGTAGCTAAAAAGTAGTTTATAGTTGCTAAAGTTGTCCATGATGATATTTGAACAGGTTTGGGTTGCTTTCATTTTTGCCTTAATTAAGTAACCATACTAAACATAATATATTTTACTAATTTGATTGTCTCAGATTTACATTTACTATGTTACGTCTAGTCTATAAGACCGGGCTGATCAAATGGGAGGCCAGCCTGTACTAGTGGAATGTACTACCCCTAGAAACATGTGGCATCAAGCTATTTGTGTGTGTTTGCACAGGTGTGTTGGTCTATTCAGATTCTTTGCCCAACAGGGTATCACATTTCCTTACACCAATATGAGGATTGGCAATATTGGCAACAAACATTTGAAACCTGTTTTAAATCCTATTGACCATCTCTATCACCCAGAGAGAATGAAATGATGATGAAGCAGACAAGCCAATTAATTCCTTGAGTAAACCCATCTTCCATTTTTTGGCAGAGCTACGATGAGTTGATTATACTTTTGTATGGAGCCTACATCTCCATACACATTTTATTAATTGCTTGTGTGACATAATTGTACCAACCTTATTTACAATGTAATTCATAAACATGACACCTTTTATAAAATAAGTTTAAGAAACATTGTCTTTTGTCTATCAGTACATTAGAGTTTTGCCATATTTGTTCTGCCTCTCCTGAAGGATGAAATTGGGAATTGTAACCAGCTCTCTGAATGGCTTCATTTAACAAAGAGGATACTTGTAAACAGGGTTCCATTGTCAATTCACTGTGATTTCTTTTTTTGTGCAGTTCATATATGTTACGAATCCAATTCATACAATATATTACGAATTTGATCACTCAAACTCGAGACTGGAGACATTATCCAGGTCCTCAATAAGGCCCTTCAAGGTTGACGATTGAGGACTCGAGAAAAGTTGAATCATTGGCGTACATTGATACTTCTGTGTCTAATCCATAAAGTTTTTGCCCCTTAATGAGAACTGCTCTTTCCCCCATTATACCGCCATGACACCTACCTTAAGCCATCTCCATATCACTTCCATCTGGAAAAGTTTGGGGGTAAATTATGCATTGAATGAGACAGGAATGGGCCTACACCGGCCAAACCCAGACGATGTTGGGCCAATTGTGTGCCGTCCTAAGGGACTCCCAATCACGGCCGGTTGTGATACAACCTGGAATCGAACCAGGGTGTCTGTAGTGATGCAGTGACTTAGACTGCTGCGCCACACGGGAGCATTATTAAAGCCAGGGGGAGATGACAGAGAAAGAGAGATGCACACAGCAACCATGTTCAGACCTATCTCCCTTCACACTTACTCTTTCCATTTGATCAATATGTCAATGAAAGAGCAAAATGTTGTATTCTTCGTTGCTGTTACACTGTAAAAAGCAGACCGTGGCTGTGCTGAGAAGCAGGCTGACTATACAGTCCAGATGTAGCGTATTAGGGTTTTTGCTGCAGCTCCCAAATCCCCATGGCGGGGAGCCAGGGAGCTGGCGGGCCTGCTGATGCCTGAGCTAACCCAGGCTCTGGCACATAGCATCCAGTTGGGCATGCAGCGCAGCATTCACCAGGAGCTGGTATCAGGTGCTGGTACGGAGTCCTTCCTTGCACATGCCGCCAGAAGTGTGTCACCAGATGCGTTACCCCAGTGACTTCCATTTCAGGTCCAGCATTTGTCCCCAGTGTCAGATTACATACCACCCAAACAGGCATGCAGCCTTCAACATTCACCAATGTCAAGTATTCCTTTCAGTAGAGTATGTAGCTCTCTGCTGCTTCCCAGTTTGTCACTCTGCTTCTAATTGGCCATAAACAACCTCTCACCTCTCTGGCACTAGGAGTAATGGGCGGTGTGAAACGTGCGTCACCCTGCCGGACACAACACAGAAGTGGTGGTAGATGAGAGAAGTCACCAACCACAAGATGAAAAGCAGTCTGAAAGACATTGCCATTGTTACGGTCCTCTCTGCACTCTCCTTCCTTCCTCCTTGGTTGGTGGTAGTGGTGGAGTGCCAGCCTTGTAGATTTACAGTATTTCAGCTGAGGCAAATCCATTCCGAGATTCTCTTAGTTCAGCTTCACAAAGCATTGGTCCACTCTGTGATGGAAAAGGAGACCCTATCATTTAGCCAGCAATGTGGAAAAAGTTTTGGCAGAGAATGCCTAGAAATCCAATAGCCCAGTACCCTGTCCTCAGCCCTACAAAGCCCAATTCCTCATGAAAATGAATTCATGCAGCATACTTGTGTGATGGATGTGAATGGGCTGTGGGCAAACCAGTGAAGAGAATATTGCATGTGCAGAACTGTGGTGGGCTATAGGACAGTCTTTCTTAAAATTCTAGCCTCTTCAATGATGTAATGTATGTCAGGTATTTCATCACAAATCAATACAATTCAAAGCTGTAACAATTTAAGAGGAACAGAAGACAGATTTTATTTATAGCTTTCAACTATTAAGATGTGACATTTTCCACATAGCTCAGTTACTGTAGCTATCGTAGCTATCGTACGGTATATTACACCTGAGATTGTGTTGATTTGGAGAAGCCATGCCAGATGAATGGGCTCCAAAGGATTGGACCCTTTTTTTTAATTCTCGCCTAAAATAACAACCAAATCTAACTGCCTGTAGCTCAGAACCTGTAGCAGGAATATGCATATTCTTGATACCATTTGAAAGGAAACTCTGACGTTTCTGGAAATGTGAAATTAATGTAGGAGAAAATAACACATTCGATCTGGTAAAAGATAATACAAAGAAGAAACAAATCCAAGGAACCATTGCATTTCTGTTCAAAATATTGTATGCAGACTGCCCAAATGTGCTTAATTGGCTTATTAATACATTTAAGTTCATAACTGTGCACTCTCCTCTAGCATGGTATTCTTTCAGTGTAATAGCTGCTGTAAATTGGACAGTGCAGTTAGATTACCAATAATTTAAGCTTTCTGCCCATATCAGATATGTCTATGTCCTTGGAAATGTTATTGTTACTTACAACCTCATGCTAATCATATTAGCCTACGTTAGCTCAACCATCCCGCGGGGGGTAGAGGTTAACGGCTTCCATTTGGCTCATCATCCTCACGGTGGTCAATAGGAAATCTTTACTCTGGTCCTGATCAGTCAGGAAGAGTGGATAGCCAGTCTTGTTATTCCTGTCAGGTCTCCTTCACAAACCCTGGTCTCAGGTTACTGTACTGACAGGAGGAAAACACTATCAGGAACACTGGTCACTGGTCAGGAACACTGGTCACTGCTGCTCTTCCGCTCCTCTCCCTTCACCCAAGCCGGGAGGAACCAAGACATCTCCTTGGTAGACAAGTTGGCAGGTGGGTTTTCACAACTGTCACACACTAATGCGAGGGGAAAAAAATGGACTGTCTAGGCTACTTTAGTTTAGCATGCATGATTGACCTTACAGTCCTGCCTGTATGAACAGTGCATGTCCTATTCTGCATGAAATTACCATTGTGTAATAAAATAAATTGTCATTTTGACTAAGATCACCCTGGTACGAAAGCAGTGGATTTCTGTCTAAATATGTCCTCTCAAAGAGAAGCCATATTTGACCATTTTCTCGTTATAGAATCTTCCGTTGCTATGGATAACCCATCAATGAGGTTTCTGTCTTCACACAACACTAGGCCTCTCATCTCTTTCTCTCTTTGTAAGCAGGCCTAGTCCTGGCTCTAAATTGTGCCCCTTGAACCGCTGTTGGCCTAGGCCTGAGCTAAGCAGCTGGCTCTCTAATCAAACAGCCACACAACGTTTAAGCCCTTCTCAGTCTTTAGAGCGTCTCTTTACTAGCGTGTGAAATACATTGCCAAATATCAAAGACCTGTAATGCGCATCCCAGTCACTGGAGCAAGTATATGCATGTGTTTACATATCTCATGTTTTTGTGTACTTTACAGCTAAAACGGATTGCAGAAAAAGATTGACATTCAAGTGCTCAACAAAAGTAATTTATTTATTAACCTTTATTTATCCAGGTTTTTCTCATTGAGATAACATATCTTTTCCAAGAGAGACCTGGTCCAATAGCAGCAGAGGGAACAACGTTTCAGACAAAACAACTTACATACACTAACACAACATTAAACAAAACTATAAACATTAGCGTCTCCCAGATTGAAGAAGTCATTAATGGGCTCCACAGTTAGCCAATTTGTATCACAGCATCCAGCACCCCATCATGCACTTCTCTACTCTCACTTATGGATGCCAAGCAGTTATTGGCATCCACTGTGCCAGAGCAGGCATACAGATGAGCTGTGTGCGACTGACTGAGCCCCACTAGGCCAGGCCACACCACTGACGCAGGCAGGCGGGAGGACAAGAGGTGTTTAATCAGCAGTCCCAGACCTTTAACATGTCTCCAGAGACCCTGAGAGGATGACACTCCCCTAATCCCCTGTCTGTGGCGGAGCGGGCGGAGGGAGCGTGGTGTGTGAAAGTATCACTCGGCTTAGGGACAGATGGGAAAGCAGTTAGCTGTGATGCACATAGGACCTGCTCCTACAGCGCAAACACAGGAAGGAAATTAATGGGGAAACAATCTTGTGTATCAGAAGGGATATGGTATTTATTCATTCCCAAACACCACCACAGAGGAATGGGCTTATGGAATGTGCTGCAATTGTTCAATGCCTTAAGCATACAGCCTCTGTTCCAATCGATGTGATTCTAGCTAGACACCCCCTTCCATTCCAATGTACACATGTTCTGTTCTCCCAGCGGGGTGAAATTAATTCCAATCAAGAGACAAGCCATAACTACAGGGGTGTATTCATTATGCCAATGGTGTTACAAAATGTTTTGCACCCAACCGTTTATTCCAAACGCTCTTCAACATGACGTAAAAGCAGTTGGGTTCTTAAACAGAAGTTGTAGTTCATTGTAATTGTATTGTTTCCACACATTGCCATTCCAATCTGAATTGTCTGCAAATAGTTTGGTACAAGCTGCACATGTATAAACAATCAATTATTTCGTGCTCTAAAGTGGAATGAAGTCCATGGGGTTCCTTCCAGCCTCTTATTTTCTTTGAAAAGAGACAACTGAACTACAACTTCCGTTTAAGAACAAAACTCAAGTGTCTGGTGTAAACGGTTTGTTGCTAAATGTTTTGCAACAGAATCCGAGGCATTCGAAAAGTAAAAACTTTATATTATTCAGCAATGATATTTGATCTCACAATCACTCAAGGCGGATGGTAATTCTGGTATTTATAGGCTGCCAGTGCAACGGAGATAAGAGTAAGACAGGATGCTTCAAATTCCAAAACACAAAGGAATGTTGGAACCATCAAGCAGGGGAATAGTATACTCTGTCTGCACATTAAAACCCAAAGCATTCAACAAATCTCCTTAAAAGATCCACAGCTTTCTTTCTCTAAATATAATAGTGATTATTCTGCCAAACAATGAAGTGCAGTCAGAGCTTGAAGCGTCAAGTCCTTCAGCGCATACAAACATACCTCTTGATACACAGGTCATTTACAATAACATTGCCAGTTAACTTTGGTTGCTGAGGTACTAAAAGGATTGTATAGTGAAAAACTGAAAGATGGTTCACAAGAACGGCATCAACGTGAATGCTCTGGCTGACCAAATCCTGATTTTGAACACACACACATACACACATGCATAAATATACACATACAGTGGGGCAAAAAACTATTTAGTCAGACACGAATTGTGCAAGTTCTCCCACTTAAAAAGATGAGAGAGGCCTGTAATTTTCATCATAGGTACACTTCAACTATGACAGACAACATGAGAAGAAAAAAAAATCCAGAAAATCACATTGTAGGATTTTTAATGAATTTATTTGCAAATTATGGTGGAAAATAAGTATTTGGTCACCTACAAACAAGCAATATTTCTGGCTCTCACAGACCTGTAACAACTTATTTAATAGGCTCCTCTGTCCTCCACTCGTTACCTGTATTGATGGCAGCTGTTTGAACTTGTTATCAGTATAAAAGACTCCTGTCCACAACCTCAAACAGTCACACTCCAAACTCCACTATGGCCAAGACCAAAGAGCTGTCAAAGGACACCAGAAACAAAATTGTAGACCTGCACCAGGCTGGGAAGACTGAATCTGCAGTAGGTAAGCAGCTTGGTTTGAAGAAATCAACTGTGGGAGCAATTATTAGGAAATGGAAGAGATACAAGACCACTGATAATCTCCCTCGATCTGGGGCTCCATGCAAGATCTCACCCCGTGGGGTCAAAATGATCACAAGAATGGTGAGCAAAAATCCCAGAACCACATGGGGGGACCTAGTGAATGACCTGCAGAGAGCTGGGACCAAAGTAACAAAGCCTACCATCAGTAACACACTACGCCGCCAGGGACTCAAATCCTGCAGTGCCAGACGGGTCCCCCTTCTTAAGCCAGTACATGTCCAGGCCCGTCTGAAGTTTGCTAGAGAGCATTTGGATGATCCAGAAGAAGATTGGGAGAATGTCATGTGGTCAGATGAAACCAAAATAAAACTTTTTGGTAAAAACTCAACTCGTTGTGTTTGGAGGACAAAGAATGCTGAGTTGCATTCAAAGAACACCATACCTACTGTGAAGCATGGGGGTGGAAACATCATTCTTTGGGGCTGTTTTTCTGCAAAGCGACCAGGACGACTGATCCGTGTAAAGGAAAGAATGAATGGGGCCATGTATCGTGAGATTTTGAGTGAAAACCTCCTTCCATCAGCAAGGGCATTGAAGATGAAACGTGGCTGGGTCTTTCAGCATGACAATGATCCCAAACACACCACCCGGGCAACGAAGGAGTGGCTTCGTAAGAAGCATTTCAAGGTCCTGGAGTGGCCTAGCCAGTCTCCAGATCTCAACCCCATAGAAAATCTTTGGAGGGAGTTGAAAGTCCGTGTTGCCCAGCAACAGCCCCTAAACATCACTGCTCTAGAGGAGATCTGCATGGAGGAATGGGCCAAAATACCAGCAACAGTGTGTGAAAACCTTGTGAAGACTTACAGAAAACGTTTGACCTCTGTCATTGCCAACAAAGGGTATATAACAAAGTATTGAGATAAACTTTTGTTATTGACCAAATACTTATTTTCCACTATAATTTGCAAATAAATTCATTAAAAAAACCTACAATGTGATTTTCTGGATATTTTTTTTCTAATTTTGTCTGTCATAGTTGAAGTGATGAAAATGATGAAAATTACAGGCCTCTCATATTTTTAAGTGGGAGAACTTGCACAATTGGTGGCTGACTAAATACTTTTTTGCCCCACTGTGTATACTCTCTCTTAACAAAAAATGGATTCAGTGGTCATACTCCACAAAATCAATATTTAGACATACCCTTGATTGAAATAGACATCTTCGTGTTAACAGTAGCTGACAACTAGGTCATCCAGGAGTGTAGTTTGTCAAATTCCTGAGTTAAAAAACATATTGTTGATTAACAATACAAATCTTCACGGCAGAAATACACACTGTATTTAAAAAGCAAAACTACATGTGCAAAGCGAAATGGCAGTATAAATCAGTTCACCTTTGCAGCCTCTCAAAATGAAGTATTAGTCTGAAATCAAGTACCATTTTTTTTTTATTATTATTCTTTTTTTTTGAAATCAGACCATTTATGCTTCGCACACATAGTCTGTTTGTGTCCTCTCGTCGCCTCCTTTTTAAACAGGTCAGAGGTAATCGAGGGGAGGAAACAAAAAATGGGCTTGTATGAAATGAGACTCCATTTACAGGAGAGGAATCCCTAAATATGTGTTAAGTGTTAAAAATACATTTTGCCTGTTGTGCCAGACATTTTATAGAGGAGTTGCGTAACAAAGAGGAGCAAACTCCTCCATTCACCTTTAACAAATATAGTGACCACTTTCCCGGTTTCCGGGTCACGTCTGAGAGGAGGAAGGACACACACAGCCCTACTCACTCTGGAAAATCCCTACTTGCATTTAAGAAGAATTGTCAGTCACATGACTAAGTGAAAATTTGACTTTGAGTTTGCCCCTATTTAAACAAACCACACATACTTTTGAACACCATACATCTGACAGAACTAAACAGTAAGATCCTCTGACATTCTCCTGAGTGACAAAAGCACCACTTCCCAATCCCATGTAGAATTAAAGCCGGAGATGATGTCAGAGGCTGGCGTGGGTACTAATGGGATATCTACTGGGAATAATAGTCTGGGGAGAAGAGTTGTGGCTGCTCATTGGGTCCGGGGAGGTCATCTTGTGGACGAAGGAGTTTGAGGTGAAACCTGAAACAGAGGTGTGAGTGAAGCACAGCTGGCCAAATAAAAATGTTGAACAGTACTGAAACTCAAGTATTTTCAGTGGAGCAGAGAGTATATGAGAGCAATGAACAGCTGTAATCAATGTCTCCAAGCAGCTATTAACCAAATGAGCAAAACAAGATTGCCAAACACAGACAAAATAAAATGTAAATGTATGCAGCTACCACTCTCTCCATTAAATTGTGTTGCCTATTAGAAAATGGTCAATTGAAGCAAACACTATTTAAAAGCGGATAAGTTGCCAAACAAAGTAAGCCGTCATCTCTTTAACAAGTTATTTCCTATACAATTCAGCAGAAATTCCATCTCAAATTTATACTAAGCCCATTAAGAAATTTGGTACTAATTACTTGTTTTTTGCTGTACAGCCTAAAGCGAAGGAATTGCATTTCAAAATATTTAATGGTTCCTGACTTCCCTGAACAGTTGCGTATCACGGGGACTATTCAATGCTATTGCAGTCCGCCACAGGATGTTTTTGTGCTGTCAAGGGCAGTCAGATCTGCTAAATTGTAATTACTTTGCTACTATGGCCTGTTTATTGCCTTACCTTCTCATGCCATTTGCACACACTGTATATAGACTTTCTTTTATTATATTGTGTTATTGACTGTACGCTTGTTTATTCCATGTGTAACTCTGTTGTTGTTTGTGTCGCACTGCTTTGCTTTATCTTGGCCAGGTCGCAGTTGTAAATGAGAACTTGTTCTCAACTACCCTACCTGGTTAAATAAAGGTCAAATAAAAATATGTTCTTTGGGAGAATTCCTTTGGCATAGATTCAAGTTTGATCACAATAACTATTTTGTGCCACAGAAATTGAAACATCATTTGTTTTTCCTTTGTGCTTGTAGAAACAAATTCTGGAGTGACATGCATCACTGGTTAGAAAAAAATCTTTCCCATATCCCACTTTACTAAAGATAATGTAACTTTCGGTATAATAATGGAAAATAATAACGTTACATTTCTATTGAAAGTTCTACTTATTTTGTGGTAAATTTTATATTCATAAAAATGCATAAAAACACAGCCTTTGCTTTGCTTTTCAGAAATAAATGTTTAAATACTTTGATTCATTGGAATGTATAAGGAGAAAAAAGTTGGCAAAAAGACTCCTGAAATTGATTAATGAATGAGTTGTGAGATATGTTGTACCCCTTGTGTGCTCGGTTTCCCACTGATTCTATTTGAATGCATGTTAGGAGCGGCAGGTAGCCTAGTGGTTAGAGCATTGGACTAGTAACCGAACGGCTGCAAGATCAAATCCCTGACAAGGTAAAAATCTGTCGTTCTGCCCCTGAACAAGGCAGTTAACCCACTGTTCCTAGGCCATCATTGAAAGAATGTGTTCCTAACTGACTTGCCTAGTTAATTAAAATGATGCCTTATTGTATTTGTACATTGGTAAAACAAAAACAATTTAAGACATATTGTAAAAAATGACAGGTTTCTACCTGAAGGGTAGAGTGTTACAATCTACTGCAAAGATAGCCTGCAGAGTTCTATCCAGGTCTGTACCCAAACAATTTGAACTTCTACTTTTAAAAATCCACCTCTAAAAACAAGTCTCTCACCGTTGCCGCCTGCTATAGACCACCCTCTGCCCCCAGCTGTGCTCTGGACACCATATGTGAACTGATTGCCCCCCATCTATCTTCAGAGCTCGTGCTGCTAGGCGACCTAAACTGGAACATGCTTAACACCCCAGCCATCCTACAATCTAAGCTTGATGCCCTCAATCTCACACAAATTATCAATGAACCTACCAGGTACCACCCCAAAGCTGTAAACACGGGCACCCTCATAGATATCATCCTAACCAACTTGCCCTCTAAATACACCTCTGCTGTTTTCAGCGATCACTGCCTCATTGCCTGCATCCGTAATGGGTCAGCGGTCAAACGACCCCCACTCATCACTGTCAAACGCTCCCTGAAACACTTCAGCGAGCAGGCCTTTCTAATCGACCTGGCCGGGGAATCCTGGAAGGAAGTGGCAACTCAACAATGATGATGATGGCCGTGCCAGCCAGTAGAGCGAAAATGGTGAAGAACATCATCTGGTAGGGGTCTATGAAGCGCTGCAGGAAATGGGCTCCCTCCATGGTAACCACGGGAGCAGCAGCTGGAGAGTGAAGGAGGACAGAGGGGTGGGTGAGACTAAGACCTGACCCTGCTCAATGCTCCCTTCTAGCCATTATGAACTTGGTCTTTGTAAAGCAGAATCCCTTTTGAATGTTTTGATACAACAACTACACAATGGTATGGTGCTAGTTGGAGCTGCAGAGAAATCCTAATGTGCTCCATTTCTCCAGCCAATTAACACCTAATGGCTTTATGGATGGCTGGTCAGAAGATGCAGGGTTCACACTGCAGTCTCCTGCTTTCCTACTGATGCAGTAATAATACAGCTCTAAGATGAGATGACAGGCCTAAACATTTTAAAGAAAAGTTACCCAAGTCTCAAACATTTGGGAAGTGTAGTGTCTAGATACTTTTCCCCCTTCTACACCGCATCTTGCTACCCTGCACCATCACAGCATTAAGCCATTAATATATCTTTAGCCCTGTTCCACTCAGAGATGACGTTGCTGACCTTGCATGGTGGTGCTGGGGTCAGCCACGTGGATGAGAGTGACTGGGATGACGAGGGTGTGGCCAGTGGATGAGCTGGTTATGGAGATGGAGGCTGCAGCCTGGGGGTCCATGGCACATGTACTTTAAGAAACTGGGGAAGCTGTGGGACACCTCTCTCTCCTGAAATGAGATGGACAGAGAACTGGACGATACCTAACGGACAGGAGGAGATGGTGGGTGAATCAGCGGGGTTATAGAGAATTAACATCCAGTGCCAAATGTTTTACATCCCTCATTGTCCATCATTAATTTCCTTTCTCCATTTTTATCTCCTCTAAAGTGTGATGAGACCCATGTCAAAGGTACTTTATATGAAAGTTGATTGACATCCAGACCTTCAGGCTGTCGAGTGCTGCGGCGGGGCCGTAGACGGTGAGCTCTGAGCTGGGCTGCAGGTTTATGAGCAGCAGCTCTGTCTGGTCAGAATTTAGGCCTGTCTCAGAGAGTATGCTTGTCCTCTACTATCAGTTGTTTGGAGAAAAGGAGCCCATTCAGCTGACTATATTATCCCTACACTGTTTATGGCCTTCAGTGAATTAATTTCATGAGAGTTACAGGTATTGATTATTCCCTAGTAAACACTACTTCCTTGCCCTCTTTGCCACTCCACACACACACCAGCTGGCCCACTGTGGGTTTAGTAAATCCCTGCATGCATTTTCATTGGATCTAATGGGCGGTTAATGATGTGGAGGTCATTTCCATTATACATAAGTAAACTGAAACTTAGAGCAAAGACCATACAGTGAACATATTGGCCAACATTCACCACATCATTCTTGAGGCCTAACAGGTCCTACCGGTACTGGGATCGAGGCTGGTGTTTGTGAGGTAGACGTCGTGTGCGGAGAACTCGACAGCGTCACTGGTCAAGCTCAGAAGGCAGCTGACGGAGCTCTCTGGGTGCAGCAGGGCGATGGACTCAGTCTGGGTCGAGGAACAGGAGCCTATGAGCTTGTTTCCATTCTCTCTGGTGGTGAGCTGTCCCCTGCTGTCCTTGTCCCCCCTCACCACCTCTGTCCTGGTGGCCCCCTCCACCACTACCTGGCACAAACACACACAGGGAGGCACAACACTGGCATCTCTTGGGGTGCATCTCAATGCAATGACAAAGGAACAGGGCTGGTAAAAGCGATTGCAGGGGTTGCCTCACCTATCCTGTGATGTGGCCCTTTACACTCGTACCAGTATACAGGTGGAAAATGGCAGATTTGAACACTGATAAATGGCTAAATTGGAACACAATGACTGTACAGTATCATGCGATACATGACGTCAGAGCTCAGGCTCTGCACTTCACAGCACTGTATGGGTTTCGACTGACAGCTGTTCTGAACTTCACCACCGAGCACGACAAGTTGCTCCCATCCCTCAAGCTAATTGGGCAACTTTTGCACATTTGTTGTTGTCTGAGTGAGGGTTGCTGTAAATGAAGAGGACTTGATGTATTTTGAAAGACGAGATGTGGAAGATTCTAATACAGTAAATAAACGCTTTGATGTCATTCAAAAGCCAAACACCCGCGAGTCCAAATGTGTCAACGCCTATGATCACTTTGTTTGATGTACAGTTACAAGATGACACACCCTGGGTTGTTCTGAACAGAATGAGCCTATTTGTCCACTGTGAACTAAATCTGCAGTGGAACACGCACCTGAATGGAGTCATGGCTGCTATGTGCACCAAAATGATGATCTGTTTCTCTGAATTGCCTTGTAAAAGCCTAACACTAAGATTGTATTGTATATTGTAGCTAGTCATGAATAGGCTTTCAAATGATGCCCACCTGACCCAGATTGTGATTTATAAATGGGCTGTTTTTAAATTGAGTAAAAAAAAAAAAAAACGTGTGTGATGGCAGGGATGCAGGGGTTGTATTCCAAACAAAAACAACTAGAAGTATGCTTGCTGGAGTTCCCCAATGGCAGAGCTAGGACCTCAAAAAAGCACCTTCATAAAAGTGCATTGAAATTACTTAGGAACTGGTGCACACTTTGGTTCTCTACTGTCTAATAATTTTTCCATAATCTCCAAACTGTTCCCTTTTAATTCCTACCATGCTTTTCATATTGTCTGTAAGAAACATTTCAATTTAGCCCTATAGGCCAATTCCCGCAACGTAAGTGAACAGCTGTGCATATTCATTTCAGTGTTCAGTACAGCAACATGGTATCTGTTAACATCTCCATTCAGAGTCATTCTCCTTTAAAATGTCATTACTGAGTTATCTACTGAGCCAGATAGCATCCATCTAATCCACACGGATCCTCCTCAGCCATTCACTCCCTGCTAATTGGGAAAGATTCATATGTAAATGCACAAAAGGCCTGTAGTAGCCAGAAGGAGGGAGCTGCCTGGAAAAGACAGACAGACTCTATCTATGTGTTTGTGTGAGAGAGAGAGAGCTCAATATCAGAGAGGAAGGCTGGGCTAGTAATGAATCCTTACCATGCTGCCTGCGTCATGTCGCTCTGCGGAGAATTGCCACATAAGGGGAGGGGCATCACACACATTACACCACTATGATCAACATCTACACATATTTAGCAGATGTTATTGCGGGTGTAGCGAAATGGTTGTGTTCCTAGCTCCAATAGCGCAGTAATATCTAACAATTCACAACAATACACAAATCTAAAAGTAAAACAATGGAATTAAGAAAAATTGAAATATTAGGACGAGCAATGTCAGAGTGGCATTGACTAAAATACAGTAGAATAGAATACAGTACATCATATGAAATTAGTAACGCAGTAGGTAAACATTATTAAAGTGACCAGTAATTCCATGTATATGTATATAGGGCAGCAGCCTCTAAGGTGCAGGGTTGAGTAACTTGGTGGTAGCCAGCTAGTGATGGCTATTTAACAGTCTGATGGCCTTGAGATTGAAAAACAGCTTCTGTCTCTCGGACCCAGCTTGCGGTGGGCAGACCGCACCACCTTCTGGAGAGTCCTGTTGTTGCGGGCGGTGCAGTTGCCGTACCAGGCGGTGATACAGCCCGACAGGATTCTCTCAATTGTGCATCTGTAAAAGTTTGTGAGGGTCTTAGGGGCCAAGCCAAATGTATTCAGCCTCCTGAGGTTGAAGAGGCGCTGTTGTGCCTTTATTCACCACACCGTTCTGTGTGGGTGGACCATTTCAGATCGCCAATTTCTGGTCTGGGTAGGTTTTAATAGTCACAGTGGGAACAACATCCCCTATACACTTCCTGATGAACTCAGTCACCGTGTCCATGTATACATCAATGTTATTATACAAGAACATGTCCCAGTCCATGTGATCAAAACAATCTTGAAGTAAGGATTCCGATTTGTCAGACCAGCATTGAATAGACCAGTGCAGTTGTTTGATGGCCATTGTGGTATCAGCTTGAGGGGGAATATCCACAGCTGTGACTATAACCAAAGATAATATTCATTGGTAGGTAATACGGTCGGTATTTGATTGCAAGGGATTCTAGGTCGGATGAACAAAAGGACTTGAGTTTCTGTACGTTATCATAATCACACCATGTTTACTTAATCATGAAACATACACCACCGCCCTTCTTCCCAGAGAGTTCTTTATTCTTATATGCAATGTACTGAGAACCCAGCTGGCTGCATGGATGGGGACAGTATATCTGGAGAGAGCCATGATTCTGTGAAACAGAGTATGTTACTGACCCTGATGTCTCTCTGGAAGGAGATCCTCGCCCTGAGCTCGTCTACTTTATTGTCCTGAGACTGAACATAGCGAGTAATATACTCTGAAGTGGTGGATGGTGTGCCTGCCTCCTGAGTCAGACCAGAAGTCCACTCCAAATACCTCTTCTCCGCCGGCGTCTTGGAGCAGCCTCTGGGATAAGTTAATTTTCCCTGGGGGGTGTGTGAACAAAGGATCCAATTCAGGAAAGTAGTGGGATCAGTTTGGACTACACACTAAAATAACCCCTCTATGGAAAGGTGAGACTCTCACAAACACATCAGTTGTTTTGCTCTAGGACATCATCAGGCCTCACAAGACTCGTCTGAATATATGGAGACTGTTTAGTGCCAAAAATAAGGGGTTAAATACTAAAAAAATCCTGATCTGTCTTCTACCTCTCAGATATAGGACAGACTCTTCAGAACAACCTTCTGAAGGGGGGGGGGGTGTACGACTATCTGTTGTTCCATGTAGTGAATCTGTTGTTCAATGCATTTTTATTGGCTAAGAGCAGCAATGCCCAAAATGATGTCATCAAATAATTTTTGTATATCTTTTTTTGATACTACAAGGGGTCTTAAAATTCCAAATCTAATAGCAAAACGATCCTTGGTATGACTTTAAAACACTTCCATATAGCTTAGTAGTATCTCCCCCCTCCCCAGGCTTAGAATCTTGTGGGTGCCATGGTGTACTCATTTACTGTAGTTGTACTGCTGCAGCATTCAGATAAACGGACTGCGGCTGTGCAACGTGCAGTCACAATCACACAGACACTCTTTTTGTTGTACTCAAACAGCAAAACACAGACGAATCCCAGTCTTTCCACTTCTACATATCTCAATGTCCTGTACGGGTCAATATCATAAAAAAGGTACACCCCATACAGAGCATTAGAATGTAATTCAGAAAATCAATACTAGGCAGGGAGTCACTATTTACAATGTTTACTTTGCTGAGGGGCTACAAGAACTGATTGAATAAATGCATTCTGAGAGATTTAAGTATTAAATTAAAATGTTCTGTTCCACTGGTAAAGGCAATGGAAAGACATTAGTTTGAGGAAAGATGGAAGAGTTCGCGACAACAAATCACTCAGAGCAGCTTTGACACTACTTTTCCAGCTCATGATGAAAAAATGATGGCTCCACAGCCTTGGTCCACTCAGGTAACAGCCCTCGAACCCTACCATCCCATCTTAAATTGTCTGCCTTGCTGCTTTTCCCCTTCCTGTTTGCATTTTCTTCCCCAATAAGTACACATTCTGAATCCTGTACCTTCATATCTCAAGTACAAGTTAACTTTATTATCCCAAAAGTGGTAAATTAATTTGACTTTCAGATCTGCACAAAATAGTATTATTGTAAGGTCCTTAGTAACTTGAAAATGAATACCTTTAGGGAAATAGACAGAAAGCAACCATAATTAACCAGAACTAAGAAGTGTGAATTTACGGGTTGGTGGTGAACGAGCGCAGGGAGTTGTGACTGAAGGACCATTCCGGTGTTAGCATGGAGGTGAACAGTGAAAGTAGGGACCATGCCCAGAGGAATAGCAGACAGGCGGTCTCTGTGTAGAATTGGACTGGTGCTGAAACGCAGGTACGACACTGGGACCACCTGGAAAACCACAGAAAGGAGCAAACCTTTTTATGCGAGTAAAGTACATGTTCTATTTTTTATTTTTTTATTACAGGCCTGATGGAAACAGAAAATCTTTCGGCAAACTTTCCAAATGTCGACAAAACACGCTAGAAAACGGTGGGATATTTTTTAGTTGGTCAAATGAATTATGCGAGAAATGTCGGTGGAAACGCTTTTATGGGCAAATATTGATAGAATAACCATTATATCGAAGTAAACTTGGAGTCACACAGTGGCATGTATAGTGTAGTCCTCTCCCACTACGACTCAGGAAACCATGCAGTTTATTAGGCTACAGACTAAATAAGTTATAAACTTCAGAGTGGTGACAGTGCAAGGTGATGAGCTTGATGCTCCTTTCCAATAAATATCGATGGTCTTATTCTGGTGACATGATAATCGATGCTTGGCTGCAGTTTGTCCATATGAATAATCTTATCATGTAGGCTATTTGTGCTCTCTAGCCAACAGTGCACAGACAGCGGTGTTGGCTAGAGCGCACACTTGCTATATAACGCAATATTTTAACTTGTTTTATTCGGTACATGGGAATTTAACCGCAAAAGGTATTTTTCTGTACACTACATCATCATACTCAGCCTTTTATCTGCAACATATTGCGACACTTGCAATAACATCTGCTAACCATGTGTATGTGACCAATAAAATGCAATTTGAACCAGTCAATTTGATGGAAACATCTCATGGGAAAATCTGCATAAAAACTATATGCACATTTTTGAATATACAGTTGAAGTCAGAAGTTAACATACACTTATGTTGGAGTCATTAAAACTAATTTTTCAACCACCCCACAAATTTCTTGTTAAAAAACTATATTTTTTGCAAGTCACTTAAGACATCTACTTTGTGCATGACACAAGTCATTTTTCCAACAGTTGCTTACAAACAGATTAACTCCAGTGGGTCAGAAGTTCACATACACTAAGCTTCTGATAGGCTAATTGACATAATTTGAGTCAATTGGAGGTGTACCTGTGGATGTATTTCAAGGCCTACCTTCAAACTCAGTGCCTCTTTTATTGACATTATGGTAAAATCCAAAGAAATCAGCCAATACCTCAGAAAAAAATTGTAGACCTCCACAAGTCTGGTTCATCCTTAGGAGCAATTTCCAAACGCATGAAGGTACCACGTTCATCTGTACTGTTACGTTCCACAGTTTCTGTGTTGTGGGTTTGTATGTATACATTTCAGGATGGCTTCCTGGATCCCCCAAACAGCTGATTGGTCGGCCCCATCAACAATTGGAGCTGACCCCGCCCTCTCATCAGATACAGCTGTCTGCAATTACAAACGCCTTCTCCAACTGGATAAAAGCCTGTGTTCCTTTGTTAGGAGGGAGAGCTTCTTTGATGTCCTGTGTTGGTTGTTGCTCAGAGACAGGTTTTGTAAAGTATTTTGTAGCCAGTCCTGCTGAGGTATGTTTGTCAAAAGGACTGTGTTTTTGATTATTGAAATTGTTCACTTTATTTTAGTAATTATTCTGTTTCTATAAGGCACCTTGGGAGTGCTTAGGCAAGAGGCCTGCGGGCACACATATACCCGTAGTATGTACTCTGTCTATGCACACTAGGTAAGACTTGGGCGGACCACCCCCTGTAGTTTGGTTAGCGCGCCTGGTGGTGTTAAGGTTTGGTAGGTAGGAGAGAGGACTAACTTACTCTCTTTGGTTCCGTCCAGCCCCTTTTCCCCACATTACCATGTTAAGGAAATAAATTCCCAGTAAACTGTAATATTTTCTGCCTCTGTCATTCTTACCCGAACCTACAATCACATACCTCTTTCACTCCCAGGGGAGTTGAGTGTAGCAGGGTGTTGCGTTCCCTCCTCCAAGAGGCATGCGTAACATAATTGGGGCTCATCTGGGATGATCATTAAACCCACCAAACCCTGCTGCTCTGAGCTCTCTGTGTGGTGGTTGTGAGTTTGGGTGACTTGTTTAGTTTATGTGTGTTCAGTATGGTGCTGTGTACAAATTGGCTGCCTCAGCCATCTCCCAGTTTGAGGTGCCCTCTGTTGATCAGTTGGTGGGTTTGCGGAAAGTAGACCTTTGCACTATAGCCGACTATTATGGACTCTTCGCCACTGAGAAAGCCCTAAAGGCTGAGCTTGTGGTGCTAGTCAGGGAGGTTTAGTGAGAAAACAAATTCTCGTTGAAAGATGAGAGGGAGGCTTCAGGAGAGGAGACGGGTAGACCTTCCGATGCCGACGCGGAGGAAGGGGTTGCTCATACCCCCTTTACATTGCCCGAATTTGACCCTTTATCTTCTGCTTTGGGTAGTTCAGACGGGACTGGCTCCAGTGACTCCATAACCTGCCTGTCATCAAGCCCACTTCGATATTACTTCAAATATTGCTTTAGTCCCTCCATTCCAGGAGTTGGAAGTTCATTCCTATTTCTCTACATTTGAGCATGTGGCCGCTGTGCTGCATTGGCCGCCCCTGTTACAATGTAAGTTGTCTGGGAAAGCCCAGGGAAGTAGTAGCTGCTCTCTCCCTGGAAGACAGTTTACAGTATGATATAGTTAAAACAACTGTTGTGGGCTTATGAGTTGGTGCTTGAAGCTTAGACAGCGCTTCAGGAACCACAAAAAACCCTCACCGTACATTTGTTGAGTTTGCAAGGGACAAACAGTCTCTGTTTAAATGCTGGTCTTCAGCCAGCAAAGCTAACACCTTTGATATTCAGGAGTTGCTGTTGGAGGACTTTAAAAGCAAGCCCTGATAGAATTGTAGTTAATTTAAATGAACAAAAAGTGGCGACATTGGCCCAGGCAGCAGTGTTGGCAGATGAGTACGCTTTGGTGCACCTCGTTTTTAAGGCCGAACGATTGTCATCAGTGCCTAATTCGGGTCGCTTTTCCTCTAACAACCCCAAGCCTTCGCACGAGATACGTGAATGTTTTAACTGTCACCAATAGGGTCACGTGATTGCGAACTGCCCGGTTTTGAAAAATAAACCAAAACAGTCCCTGTCACCATCCCCTAAATTGAAAAGTGTGGGTTTAGTCCAGTCTTTGGCTCGTCCGTTGGACAGAGTTATTGATTCTGCATTTGGGAAACCGGATCCTATCTATGCTCCGTTTATCTCTGCCGGGTTGTGTTTCCTTAACTGAAGAACAAGCGGATCAAAAACCTATACAAATCTTACGAGACACCGGGGCGGCAAATTTAGTAATTGTTACTGATGCTTTACCCTGGTCCCCTGAAACAGATTGTGGCTCGCATGTCATATTACAGGGTATAGAGACAAAACCCGTATCGGTACCATTACACTGGGTCCAATTAGTGTAAGACTTGGAATCAGGAGGTTTACGTGTTGGTGTAGTGTCTACACCGCCAGTAAAAGGAGTCACATTGCTACTACGGAACGATATCGCTGGTGGTAACGTAGTAGTAGTAGACAACCCAGAAATCAATACAGATGATAAATTGGTTCAAGCGTTTCCCCATGTTTTTCCTGCTTGTGTGTTCTACCTCAACAATCTCACAAGCTGGGAGATGTGGTGGATTTGTCTAGTTCCATTTTTGAGAATGTTGAGGTAGAAGACAATGCACAGAGTATTCCTTCTGCAATGCCGACGGTTTTTACCCCCGTAAAAACTAAGGCGGGGGAAAGCGAAATCGCGCCCCAATTAAATGAGTCTGTCACCCCCAAGAAGGTGATTGAATGTCAAAAGGGAGACACCAGCCTTCGCAAGTGTTTTGCTTAGGTAATTTCCACTGAGGAAGCTAAAACTAGAGAGACCGCCTACTTTATGGAAGCAGGAGTTTTGATGTGTAAATGGGCAGCTCATGACACCGTCAGTGACTGGAGTGAAGTGTGTCAAGTGGCTGTTCCTACACCGTTCCGACAGCAGGTGCTCTCCATCACCTATGACCCGGCGTGGTCCGGACATTTGGGGATTACGAAGATTTATAACAGAGTCCTTCAACATTTTTTTCTGGCCAGGTTTGAAGTCTGTAATTTTCATCAACTATGACAGACAAAATGAGAAAAAAAATCCAGAAAATCCCATTGTAGGATTTTTTTATGAATTTATTTGCAAATTATGGTGAAAAATAAGTATTTGGTCACCTACAAACAAGCAAGATTTCTGGCTCTCACAGACCTGTAACTTCTTCTTTAAGAGGCTCCTCTGTCCTCCACTCGTTACCTGCATTAATGGCACCTGTTTGAACTTGTTATCAGTATAAAAGACACCTGTCCACAACCTCAAACAGTCACACTCCAAACTCCACTATGGCCAAGACCAAAGAGCTGTCAAAGGACACCAGAAACAACATTGTAGACCTGCACCAGGCTGGGAAGACTGAATCTGCAATAGGTAAGCAGCTTGGTTTGAAGAAATCAACTGTGGGAGCAATTATTAGGAAATGGAAGACATACAAGACCACTGATAATCTCCCTCGATCTGGGGCTCCACGCAAGATCTCACCCCGTGGGGTCAAAATGATCACAAGAACGGTGAACAAAAATCCCAGAACCACACGGGGGGACCTAGTGAATGACCTGCAGAGAGCTGGGACCAAAGTAACAAAGCCTACCATCAGTAACACACTACGCCGCCAGGGACTCAAATCCTGCAGTGCCAGACGTGTCCCCCTGCTTAAGCCAGTACATGTCCAGGCCCGTCTGAAGTTTGCTAGAGAGCATTTGGACGATCCAGAAGAAGATTGGGAGAATGTCATATGGTCAGATGAAACCAAAATATAACTTTTTGGTAAAAACTCAACTCGTCGAGTTTGGAGGACAAAGAATGCTGAGTTGCATCCAAAGAACACCATATCTACTGTGAAGCATGGGGGTGGAAACATCATGGTTTGGGGCTGTTTTTCTGCAAAGGGACCGGGACGACTGATCCGTGTATAGGAAAGAATGAATGGGGCCATGTCGTACCGTGAGATTTTGAGTAAAAACCTCCTTCCATCAGCAAGGGCATTGAAGATGAAACGTGGCTGGGTCTTTCAGCATGACAATGATACCAAACACACCGCCCGGGCAACGAAGGAGTGGCTTCGTAAGAAGCATTTCAAGGTCCTGGCCTAGCCAGTCTCCAGATCTCAACCCCATAGAACATTTTTGGAGGGAGTTGAAAGTCTGTGTTGCCCAGCAACAGTCCCTAAACATCACTGCTCTAGATGAGATCTGCATGGAGGAATGGGCCAAAATACCAGCAACAGTGTGTGAAAACCTTGTGAAGACTTACAGAAAACGTTTGACCTCTGTCATTGCCAACAAAGGGTATATAACAAAGTATTGAGATAAACTTTTGTTATTGACCAAATACTTATTTTCCACCATAATTTGCAAATAAATTCATTAAAAATCCTACACTGATTTTCTGGATTTATTTTCTCATTTTGTCTGTCATAGTTGAAGTGTACCTATGATAAATTACAGGCCTCTCATATTTTTAAGTGGGAGAACTTGCACAATTGGTAGCTGACTAAATACTTTTTTGCCCCACTGTATATGTTCCAGGATGGCTTCCTGGATCCCCCAAGCAGCTGATTGGTCGGCCCCATCAACAATTGGAGCTGACCCCGCCCTCTCATCAGATACAGCTGTCTGCAATTACAAACTCCTTCTCCAGCTGGATAAAAGCCTGTGTTCCTTTGTTAGGAGGGAGAGCTTCTTTGATGCCCTGTGTTGGTTGTTGCTCAGAGACAGGTTTTGTAAAGTATTTTGTAGCCAGTCCTGCTGAGGTATGTTTGTCAAAAGGACTGTGTTTTTGATGACTGAAAATGTTCACTTTACCTTAGTAATTATCCAGTTTGTTTCCAGGGGGAAAGGAAAGGCACCTTGGGAGTGCTTAGGCAAGAGGCCTGCGGGCATACATATACCCGTAGTATGTACTCTGTCTATGCACACTAGGTAAGACTTGGGCGGACCACTCCGTGTAGTTTGGTTAGCGCGCCAGGTGACGTTAAGGTTAGGTAAGTAGTAGGTAGGCAGGTAAGGTAGGAGAGAGGACTAACTTTGACTTTCTTTGGTTCCATCCAGCCCCTTTTCACCGTGTTAAGGAAATAAATTCCCAGTAAACGGTAATATTCTCTGTCTCTGTCATTCTTACCCGAACCTACAATCACATACCTCGTTCACTCCACGGGGAGTTGAGTGTAGCAGGGTGTTGCGTTCCCTCCTCCAAGAGGCATGCGTAACATGTATAAACACCATGGGACAACGCAGCCGTCATACCGCTCAGGAAGTTGACACATTCCGTCTCCTAGAGATGCACGTACTTTGGTGCGACAAGTGCAAATCAATCCCAGAACAACAGCAAAGGACCTTGTGAAGATGCTGGAGGAAACAGGTACAAACATATCTATATCCACATAATCTGAAAAGCCGCTCAGCAAGGAAGAAGCCACTGCTCCAAAATCGCCATAAAGCCATACTAAAGTTTGCAACTGCACATGTGGACAAAGATCATACTTTTTGGAGAAATTTCCAAAATGGCTTAAGGACAACCAAGTCAAGCTATTGGAGTGGCCATCACACGCCCTGACCTCAATCCTCTAGAAAATGTGTGGGCAGAACTGAAAAAGCGTGTTCGAGCAAGGAGGCCTACAAACCTGACTCAGTTACACCAGCTCTGTCAGGAGGAATAGATCAAAATTCACCTTATGTGGGAAGCTTGTGGAAGGCTACCCAAAACGTTTGACCCAAGTTAAACAATTTAAAGGAAATACACTCAATTAGTATTTAGTAGCATGTAAACCTCTGACCCACTGGGAATGTGATGAAATAAATAATTCCACTCTTTCTGACATTTCACATTCTTAAAGTAAAGTGGTGATCCTAACTGACCTAAAACAGGGATTTTTTACTAGGATTAAATGTCAGGAATTGTGAAAAACTGAGTTTAAATGTATTTGGCTAAGGTGTTTGTGAACTTCAACTGCATGCATAAGAATCTATAGCCAATTGGATGGAAATCTAGCTATAGACAGCAATGTAAGAGAATACACTTAGACCAAAGATAAGTCAAATACAAAAACACTCCATCTCTCATTTAATAGTCTTAAAATGTGATGCCATTGGTAATGACGTTATAACGCCATGAAGTAAGACAACAGCATCAACATTTATAAACTTTGCTAAAAAAGTTACGTCCTCTGTCAACTGTTTTATTTTCAGCAAACGTGTAAATATGTGTATGAACATAAGATTCAACAGACAAACTGAACAAGTTCCACAGACATGTGACTAACAGAAATGGAATAATGTGTCCCTGAACAAAGGGGAGGTCCGGGCTCGTCGCTGGCCATGGCAGAACACTGACATTCCTGTCTTGCAGGAAATCACGCAAAGAACTTGTAGTATGGCTGGTGGCACTGTCATGCTGGAGGGTCATGTCAAGTAGAGACTGCAGGAAGGGTACCACATGAGGGAGGAGGATGTCTTTCCTGTAACGCACAGCGTTGAGATTGCCTGCAATGACAACAAGCTCTGTCCGATGACGCTGTAACACGCTGTGACACTGCCCCAGACCATGACGGACCCTCCACCTCCATATCGATCCCGCTCCAGAGTACAGGCCTCAGTGTAACGCTCATTCCTTTGACGATAAATGAAAATCCGACCATCACCCCTGGTGAGACAAAACCACGACTCGTCAGTGAAGAGCACTTTTTGCCAGTCCTGTCTGGTCCAGCGATGGTGGGTTTTAGCCAATAGGCAACGTTGTTGCCGGTGATGTCTGGTGAGGACCTGCCTTACAACAGGCCTACAAGCCCTCAGTCCAACCTCTCTCAGCCTATTGCTGACAGTCTGAGCACTAGTGGAGGGATTGTGCATTCCTGGTGTAACTCGGGCAGTTGCTGTTGCCATCCTGGACCTGTCCCGCAAGGTGTGATGTTCGGATGTTCCAACCCTGTGCAGGTGCTGCTACGTGGTCTGCCACTGCGAGGACGATCAGCTGTCCGGCCTGTCTCCCTGTAGCGCTGTCTTAGGTGTCTCACAGTACGGACATTGCAATTTATTGCCTTGGACACATCTGCAGTCCTCATGCCTCCTTGCTGCATGCCTACGGCACGTTCACGCAGATGAGCAGGGACCCTGGGCATCTTTCTTTTGGTGTTTTTCAGAGTCAGTAGAAAGGCCTCTTTAGTGTTCTAAGTTTTCATAACTTTGACCTTAGTTGCCTACCGTCTGTAAACTGTTAGTGTTTGAACGACTGTTCCACAGGTGCATGTTCATTAATTATTTATGGTTCATTGAACAAGCATGGGAAACAGTGTTTAAACCTTTTACAAATTATCTTTGAAAGACAGGGTCCTGAAAAAGGGACGTTTCTTTTTTTGCTGAGTTTATGAGATACGGTAAACTTATGATATGGATAGAACTTGAAGTTCTTTAAACTAAATAAAGCAAACTTAATCCAGAAATTGTGAAAGACAAAAACGTTACATGTACGAATGTCAGTTGAATGCATTCAGTTGTACAACTGACTAGGTATCCCTTTCCATTGATCTATTCATGGATTATAGTGTACTATGTTATTTCTCATTCCTTGCACTGTGTTTATTTGCCGTAGGGACAACAAAGATTCATAGAATTGAAGTAAGGGGCCACTGGGTCTCACTTTCACTGCGAGGACCAGTGTTTGATTGACACCGAAGGTCTCCTGTGAGGTCACCAGCAGGGAGGAGGAGCCAGTGAGAGAGCCAGAGGACAGGAGGCCCTTCTCATCCACTTGGGCGATGGTAGCCTGGTTGGGACAATCCAGTACCGGGTACAGAGAACATACACCGTCCCTGTTTACACACACCATGGGAGAAGACACCAGCGTTAGTAGACTTGTATCTTCTGGAGACAACTCTAATGGTTGTTTTAATAGTCAAGAGTAGAGGATATGGTGTCATTTGAGATGGAATCTAAGAGTTCATGTGTAGTGTTCAATGGAAAATGTTGTGTTCAAAGTGTCTTAGGTTAAGACAAAGGGGTGTTGGGAGACCCCTCTAACATTACCTGCTAGTCTGGAGTTTGAGCCCAGAGGTGGGAGCCATCAGTATCTCCTTAGCCTCCATCGCTGGGTTAAGCATGTGCAGCTTGTCATAAACCTTGATCAAAGGGAAGAGTTGAGAGCAATGAGCAGAGGTTTTTACCCATCCTTTGATGTTTGGGTTTTTGTGACACGACATAGTATAATGCAGTTTGAAGCAGGATGCACGACTCATCTGTCCTTATCACTTTACAAAGTTAACTACCACAGAGGAACTCAAGGACCACATTCAAAACTTCAATGATTCAGACTTCTCAGCATGTTGTTCTCTCTTGCAATGTTGGTTCACTTTCAGTTTGTTTTTAGGTGGGAGGGAACGCAAGGACAAGCGGAGGTCCATAAACAAGCACTATAAACCAAACCAGAAATATATGAGCCGTGTCATATATTTCTGAAACGGTGTGATCCAGCCACACAGAGTGATCCATCACAATGCGGTGTCCTGGGCTGAACCCTACATCCGGACCGCTTAGCTAGCAGTACTGCTGACTTGAATTCATCCCCTGACCTAGGCCAACAGGAGATTGGGATCTCTGGCCAAATCAGTCAAATAAGTACCAGGGAGAAAAGAAAACCAGCAGTATGTCGGACTTGGTATCTGCCTTCCTCTGGCATATTATAGGTATCTGAATAAGTATAGTACCTGGATCTGGAGTTCATCAAGGAGTTCATCCCTCTAGTTGTCCAGCCTTGGTGTCAGTGACCTTTAGGACCACCTTGATGCCGGTTCTTCCTTTAGTCTTCCCTGTCACACTCATCGCAAAGTTATGCTCCGGTTGGAGCTGGACGGAGGCCTGAACAGAGACGGGGGTTTTATCAGTGAATGAAAGCAGAAATAGAGTTAGAAATATCAGATGTTGTTTCTCTAGTGAAGGTGGAGCAACATTTTGTCCTAAGTCAGTCACTCTGATACAAAAGAATGAGAGGAGCTCAAAACAAAGACGTCTTATCTGACTCATCTATAATTGTAATCATACCAGTATAATTGTAATAATTTCCCATTATACCATTCATGGCTTCTTGTGGATTCAGTTGAAAACGATGGTGCTTGTGGACCCCAAATGTAATTTCAGCAGCCCTTCGCCACTCATCAAGGAGAAAAACTCTAGATGAAAAAGTGCTTCCCACCTCAGCGTGTCGTGATTGGAGTTCCAGGATGTCTCTCTTGGTGGTGGTCCAATGGAAGGTGAGGCCAGGCAGGGCGTTCCCAAATGAGAAGGGGGTCTGACTGCTGCTGAGCCCTATGACATATACAGGCATCTGGGTTAAGGGATAGGATGAGTCAACTCAGAGCAGGTCACAAGTCTTAATAGTCACAATGTCATGCATCTTTCTTGGATTGAAGAATGTCCTGTGGACACGGTCAGAGACAATTTGAGATTACAGTTAATTTGTCATGCGTTACCTGTGTCCCAGTCTTCATTCTGGTGATAGGGGCTTGGATGCGAATGGCCCTCAACTGCACAACTTCAACCTCTACTTGATCCTGTTCATAGAAAACACCAGCATAGAATTACATCACTTTCAATTTCTGAAAAACAGGATTAAACACACATTGTGTTTCAGCTGATGATGTACAGGTATTTTACATGAGACACCAAGTTTCCCAGGCTCGGTATCGACAGCTTGAATCAGTCCTGTCACGGTGACGTTGCCAATAGCGACGCCCCTGACGTGATCTATGCCGTTAACGGACGCAATCTCCTCATTGGCCATGGAGAAGAGGATGTTGGACTGGGGCTGGGGGCCACCCTCGGATGTGATCTACAACATGGAGAGATGAGGTGGTGTGTGTGGCTGTGTGTGTGCCATAAATATGCAGACTATCCGTTTCACATGACTGGCCTTGAGAATACCGACAGCGTGTTCATTAACTCTAGTCAATGTGAGGTCTTTAAATTGCTCAAGTCAATCAAATCCTCCATGGTCTGTTAGAATAATCAACACTGGAGAATTGGAGATTAAATCAACATGTCACTCACAGGGTTTGAGTATACCAAACATTAGGAACACCTTCCTAATATTGAGTTTTGCCTCAATTCGTTGGGGTATGGACTCTACAAGGTGTTGAAAGCGTTCCACAGGGATGCTGGCCCATGTTGACTCCAATGCTTCCCACAGTTGTGTCAAGCTTGTTGGATGTCCTTTGGGTAGTTGGCCATTCTTGATACACATGGGAAACTGTTGAGCATGAAAAACCCAGCAGTGTTACAGTTCTTGACACAAACCTAGCATCTACCACCATACCCTGTTCAAAGGCACTTAAATATTTTGTATTGCCCATTCACCCTGAATGACCCCTATCCACAATCCATGACTCAATTGTCTGAAGGCTTAAAAATCCTTCTTTAACCTGTCTTGTCCCCTTCATCTACACTGTGGATTTAACCAGTGAATCAATAAGGGATCATAGCTTTAACCTGGATTCACTAGGTCAGTCTAATGGAAAGAGCAGTTCCTAATGTTTTGTATGACTTAATGTTCAGCAATTAACTGGCATTTGGAGAGCTTCACAAATGACAGGAAGATAAATTAGCATTTGTTCCAACAGGTAAGCTGGAAAGACCTATTAGAAAGCATATGGAGATTCAAATCATCTTCACAACTGGAAATGATCCAGACATGATAAGGGTTTTGCAGAGGCCAGGGTTTTATCACAATAGTCCATATAACTGTAGAATCCAATTTACCTGGATCATTGCTCTGGTTATCAGACATTTTCCTGGGGATCAGTTTGAATGGTGGAAAGACCTAGAAAGACCGAAACAAATGACTGTCAACGACGTCATACACATGATTGGACAACAATGTTGAGTTATGTTCTTATGAAACCCTCCTACCTCTATTTTCTGAGGAGCAGATACAATCTTCCTTTCAGTTCTGTCTACTAGCATAGCAGAAACACTGGTCTGTCCAATAGCTAAGCCTTTGACCAAGAATATAGCGGGGTCCTTCTCTGAGAGATCTGACAATGCTCTGGGGTAAACACAACATGAATGGTGAACTCGATGTCAACTTCACTGAAATGCAGGCATAATATACGTGCTGCAGTGCATGCAGGAGTAATTCTAAATCTGTTTTTCCACGACCAGTTGCACAGACTGAGGCAATGTGACGGTGTGTGTTTATTTGCTCTAAGAAGAGAATATAACTTTATACTTATATGATTCAATCATGTAACCGTGACTTACTGCAGAGAGACGATGTCAGAAGTTACACTGAGTTTCAAATTCATAAAGTGGAAATATTTGGACAGGAAGGGCTTCTTGTTGTCATCCAAAACCCTGACATGGGCTCTCACAGATTAACCAATCTCCACCTGCAAGAAACAAGTCAATGTTGTGTTACTAGGAAAAACACTATTTGGGGGATCTTTTAATTTAATTTAATTTAATTAGTAACTTACATTAAACAAAGTATATAAGCAGCTACACTCATTCAAATTAGTTTAATTGGCATGAAAGGATCAACCAACATTCACAGCATCTTAATTCTATTTCCATTTCCTGAATACACACTTCACAGAAAACAAGGCTGTCCTGTTCCATGGCAAACCAGTGATGCACAACCTTTGGAATTTCAGCATGACACCATTTATTTATAAGGGCTAGTCATACCAGAGAAATGTGAGAGAGATAACAGGGATTACAGTCAAGCCGGGTGTCTGCCCTGCAGGATAAAGTATTGAGGCTGGCCACTGACCTTGTCAACCACTCGGACATAAACCTCCAGGATGTCTGAGATGTGGACCATAGCCGTAGCAGGGGCTGGGAAGGCCAGGCAGAGGTCATGAACCATCACCTGCACCGTCCCCGGCTGGACTGGAAGCACCTGGAGAGACCACAGTGATTAAAGGTTTTATATGACATGTTTTCACTGAACTTGTCTTTGTGTTAAAACAAAAAAGGCACAAGGATGTCCTGGTGCTTTCATCAATGCTGCATTCATTCAGAGTATCACGTCATTTACAATAGCATTAGAAAGTCAAATGTTAAGGGACCAAAAGAGGTGTAAGACCTAGGAAGGCAGTTATACAACATCACATCAGACAAATATGTAACCATGGTATGCTGATCCTATAGAAGTACATTCAAAAACAGAGTGATATGTTCAGCAGCATTGTCATTCTGAGCGTTCCATGTTCCAGCAGATCCCTGGGCCTCTTGGTGCACCACGTATGCTATCCCTCCAATACTGGCGTTGACAAAGAAATACCCAGATCCCTCCCACAGGGCCAGGTCAGCCTGGAGGACACAGCAGGAGAAGCCATAGATGAAAACGTGATACCACAATGGACAAGATGCCCAAGGCCCATCGCAGTATCAGCTGAAATGTACTGTAGCCCACGAAGTGTAACATCAATACATTGTGGTTCACATGCTTTTCACATCATAGGTCACAAGTAATAATAGTGAGATAATCCATGCTGATAAAACCTTGTGATGAAGGGCCACTGAGTGTAATATTTCAAGGCATCATAATCCAGTGCTATCAGCTAGATGGTATCTGTGAGCCGTCAGTGATACGGAGGGAGACTGAATGAGGGGTTTACATGGCAGGTAGTGACCTCAGTAAGAGGATTACGGAGCGTGAGACGGGTCAAAGGTCAGACAGGATTAAGATAGTAGTGGCCAGTGAGGGAAGAGTGGAGGCCCATAGAAATGGGATACATGGAGCAGATATCACTTTTGACAGTGACGGATGGGATGGGTCACATTGTTTTCTGTCAGCTCTATAACTTACATTTCTATCTATTTCTTCTGAACATTTCACACAGGCCCCAGTTCTTACCCGCACGTTAGGGTGGTTGTATATGGTGACGGCTTCAGGACTGACTGTCAAGTCCTCCACCAATAGGAGCTCCAGAGCGACTGAGACAGGGGTCAGAGGGTCAAACTGCCAGAAAGAGGGAGATAAAACAGGACGGGTGCCATGGTTACAGGTGTAAATGTCATGCCAACAGAGTAACAACAAGATGAGATTACCCTACATGACGGTGTTCTTACAAAGTTGAGTTCTGTTGTGAAAGTCAAGTGAAATCATAGTGTTAGTGTAAACGGCAAAATAAATATTATATATAATATTTGTACAGGTCTTTGAAGATCTGGCTTTTGCCTATCGTGTCTTGTGTAGTTATCGCACCCTCTAAACTGATTAAAAGGTTTATTTTCTGTGGTCACAGAGACAGACTTATTCAGCCAATGGCATTCTTCCATTAATTTATTTGAACCTTTATTTAACTAGGCAAGTCAATTAAGAACAAATTCTTATTTACAATGACGGCAAACAAAAAGGTCTGCTGTGGGGGCTGGGATTATTTTTTTTTTTAAATGTAGGACAAAACACACATCACGACAAGAGAGACTCCACAACCCTACATAAAGAGAGACCTAAGACAACATACCATGGCAGCAAGACATGACAACATAGCATGGTAGCAGCACAACATGGTACAAAGAGTGTCCATGATTGAGTCTCTGAATGAAGAGATGGACATAAAATTGTCCAGTTTGAGTGTTTGTTGCAGCTCGTTCCAGTCGCTAGCTGCAGCGAACTGAAGAGGAGCGACCCAGGGATGTGTGCACTTTGGGGACCTTTAACAGAATGTGACTGGCAGAATGGGTGTTGCATGTGGAGGATGAGGACTGCAGTAGATATCCCAGATAGCCAGTCACAGGAGGAAGTGAAAAATAATAAAAATGAACGAATGAGTTGCTTGTCTAACCACATAAGATAAAAGGTGTTGTTTCTCTGCTATAGGTTGTGTTTCTGTCTTACCGGACTGAGAACCGTAGCAGCCTCAAGGTGGCTGTTACTGTTACTGTTATAGCAGCAATCCCAGACTGGTGGTGGACAAGGACCGCCTGACGACCTGACAGACAAGATGACATTTCTGTTGGCCAAAGCTATTAAAATAGCCTGCAAAAACCTGGTATTTTAGATGAAAGAATAACGACAAAAGAAAACAAGG
Source organism: Oncorhynchus mykiss (assembly GCF_057628025.1). NCBI lineage: Eukaryota > Metazoa > Chordata > Actinopteri > Salmoniformes > Salmonidae > Oncorhynchus > Oncorhynchus mykiss. The sequence goes on from NC_143037.1 coordinate 61,447,354, forward strand.
ATACCATCATGAGCATGATCAAAGCCGTACCATGAAGTCTCTTCTGTTTGTTGCTGTCCTCTAGTAGTTCCAGATCCATAGGCATGGTGGGCTCCAGGCTGGCCAGGGACACCTTGGTTGACTCCCAGATGATACTCAGAGAGCTGAAGTTGTCAAACTTCCTGCCTTGCTCACCTGTTCTCCTATGGCTCGACAGGTGGCTCTGACCCAGTGCCGGAGGTAGCTACGGGAGGTGGACCCGGTCAGAGCCAGCCTAACACCGTTGTCATCCTCAGCCTTCAGGTTCTGGAAGAACTTGGAGGGCTCTAGAATCCATGGCTTGGGGCCGCCCTCAAACAGCATGACCTTAGAGGAGCCAAGGGTCACCAAGACAACAGAGGCAGGCTTCACAGCCTGGACAGGACAACAGGTAAAGCACAAGTTAGTGAATGGAGAAGTGGTATATTTTGTAAAGTCAAATTATATTTCATGAAACACATTTATTGCTGGTCTGCCTCCACATTTGTTAGATGTCTTTCAGATAAAGCCCTGAGGTCACTGCCAATTGTAAATGATTCAACTCCAGGAGGTTTTTCAACCCTCTCTGGGGAGAGTGGATGAATGTGTTAAAGTCAGACAGCCAAACTGGGTCAAGGAGGTAGACAGACAACATGGTGAAAGGTTGGTAAATGCTACAATATTTATGAGGGAAGCGTGAACTGTCAGAGCCGAGCCGTAGTTCTCGGAGTAAGAGTAAGGACAAGTCTGCCCAACTTGTTTTTCTTTACATCCCAAAATAAAACAACTTCCTGTTAGTGTCCTGAACTCTGTCTTAGCATGCACTCAGGTTAATGGGATGAAAACCCATGGGCATGGAATACAGCATGCATGACAGAATGATGCATACATGGGAATGGAGATGGCGTCTCCATAATGACTCTTAGCTTGACATAAATGGTCTATTCTATGGCTGAGTTGACATCAATTCCATTACAGTGCAATACTTGAGACAAAGCAGCAGGAAGAACTAAATCAGTGTATCCAGTACATGAGGGCATAATTACAAATGCACAGAACAGAGGAAACCCAGAAATAGGTTATTTAACACAAGCTCATCCTTGCTCTTCTGTACTGATTGCAGAGAGAGAAAGAAAGTGTGTGTGTGTGTGTGTTGTATTGTAAAAGTGTGTAAGTGTGAAACGGTTTGTGTTTGTGTGTGTGTGTGTGTCCCAATCTTGCTGATTAAGAGAAAGGCTAATTGCTGCTCCGGGGAGAGTTGGCGAGGGGAGTGACTGGAGATCATTGGGCAGACTTTAGACAGGATCATTCACAACACAGAGCACAGGTAAATGACCACTCATCAGGGTGTGTAGGTGCATTGGTTAAAAAAAATTCATAAATACAAAAGTAGGAAACACAGAAATCTTCCTCCGTATGATGCATTTAGCGTCTTATGATGCAAAATGCATTATACGGAGATGATTGCTGTATTTTGAAAGATACATGTCTTGAATACTTGATTGCTGACAAGCAAAACATATTGGGACCATGTCAACAATAGACTAATGAAACAAATACCAAAATACAGTCTTTGATTGGAATTTTCCTTTAAAAAACACTATTTTTGTGAACAAATGTTTCATTTTATCATTACAACAATGCAAGTAGAAACGTGAAAATCGTTTTTGCGAAATCTGGTGCAGCTCAAGTCTACTACATAACCCAGAATGCAATGCTCTCTCTCTGGGCTGGCTGCTAGCTAGCTAGAAAAAGATGGCTACACACAATAATACCAAAGTCAATATAAGCATGTGAAGTAGCTAGCTTAGCTGTAAAAATCGTCTAAAACTGCACTATCAATTTAGGAGTCTTACTCACGAAGTTCAACTTGCAGTTTATCTCTGTTTACTGAGCTATAAACGGCGTCTCTGCCCAGTGCAAGAGCACAGTAATGCTGCTTTCCCACAGAGATACTTTTGAGGAGATGGGAAACTCCATTAGAAACATACTAATGCCCATCATGTATGTTACCCATGAGTCATCAATGGGCCACACAGTGGCAATGGGCCACACACATTCTTGGACAAGGAGAGCTCTCCTTCAATGAGTCAATTGGGCACTAGCTCAAAAGCCGAACAATAGCATGAATTCTGGGAACAAGTTGTACAACATTGCAAATATTTTCCAAGATGTGAGATAATTAACTTGTTCTCTATAATATTGTATAGCCTTGGAATCGTGACATTAGGTACTTTCGAGGAAAATAATCAGGTTTCTCAACTCATACCCTGACTTTGAGAAGGGATTGCGTGACGATTATCTTAGCAACCGTGTGACGAAGAATGACAACATGAATGTGATCGGTCGACAGTCAGTTGGGTGGGAAGTTTCTCCATTCTTTGCCCAATGAGATTCCCATCTCCTCCTTTCTGTAATATCTCCGTTTCCCACAGACAGGGGAACCTGTGACATGGTACTTGGAGAAATATGTACCTTGTCTTGACGATATAAACGGATGGATGTGTTCTAGACAGTATGCCCAAACCATCTATTGGCTGATTTGGCAATCTGGAGTACAGGTAATCGTTTTAAAAGCCTGAAAAGTGATGTTATTTCCCCCAGCGACTACAATTATGTAGCTATGACGCGTTCCTACACGGTGTCCAGATTTTCACAGATGGACCACTTAGAAGTTAAATCATGGGGAAATGTTTTATTTTACCCACTGACAGAACATAGGCTTTCACCAAATTGACAGGAGTTTCATGATTTTTTTATATCTGGGAATGGATACCCCCTTTAACCTTAAGTTTCTTTGTGTGTCTTCGAGAGGGGAAAAGATTTAAGTAAACCAATATGAAATCCATGTGTGTGAATAGGCCATGCTCTCAGGTACAGGTTGGGGGGTATAGACTCACTTTGAGTGGTGGGTAGGCAGCGATGGTGATCTTGGCACTGAGGTAGACATCGCCGTGGGTGTAGCTGACCGTTAGGGCTGTGTGTCCTGTGGCTAGAGCCTGGGCCCTTACCCCACTGCAGTGGTTCTGCCCTGGAGCCAGTCTACCTGTAGGGAAGGAAGGAGGGAGGGGGAGAAAGAGAGAGAGAGTCTGGCTGCAATCCCAGTCCTAGAGGACCAAATTCTGCCATCTTTCATACACATCTCTTATCCAACACAGACACACAACCGACAACAACATGTCCCAGGCAAGCAATAAAATGTATCAAGGAAGGCAATTGAAGTGGTAGATCTTATGTTCCTCCGTGGATCAAGAGTTACTTTGAGGGAAATTAAAACCATATTGCCAATATGAGAAGGATAAACTGACCACTACAGAGGGTATTTGTGAAGGCTCTGCCCCTCAGCTAGGTACATTTAAAAAATAAATAAAAAATGTCATTTAGCAGAAGCTCTTATCCAGAGCGACTTACAGGAGCAATTAGGGTTAAGTTCCTTGCTCAAGGGCCCAAGGACAGATTTTTCACCTCGTAACTTTTTACGGTTAATGTTTGGAACATGTTAACATCGACTAACTAGTACAGTTGATGTAAGATATGTAACTATACAATTCACTGCATTGACCAGTGATCCTTCACATCCTGTAAAAATTAGTTAGGGGAGGGCTATACGGTCTCACCTTCATGGTTCCATAGTGCATTGGGTTGAGGGCATCACGGGCGTATACCACACTGACGCCAATGTCACTGACGGTCGTCATCACTCCTTTCACTGTCACCGTGGCAACAGCTAGGTTAGAGGAGAACCAGCTGAAATTCCCACTGCCTCCAGCTGCCTGGGACACAATGCAACATGGGTAAATATTGACACAGAGTCTGTAATACATCACATTTCGAGAGACACTCCAACTTGTATCTGTCACTCTAAGCCAGTGTCTGGCCTTATACAAATTAGTAGGTAATTATAAGAAGTAACGAAAGAAGATTCACAAAATGTCTAAATATAAAATTATACACAAACACAGAACTTGACAGAAGTGAAGTGTAATTCATTGTGGCTGATGTGAGATTCTTCAGCATGAGTTCCAACAGAAATAACAGTGAACATATGTTATATTTAACAGGGACAAATACCTGTATTGTGTACTGGTAGGCTCCAACCTTGGGCTGCCATGGAAATGTGAGGATACTGGGACTGAGGACTGGGTTTGCCAGCTCAGACTCCTCCATCCTAGAACACAAACACAACCTTGTTACGACATAGCCAGGCTGTTTCTAACTGATGATCATGATTTCTCACAATTAAATAAGATAGCATAAAGTATTACAGTAAGAAAAAAATCTGCAAATAAACTAATCCAAGGTTTCTACAAAACTCACTTGATCCACTACAGATTTGAGTGTAGCATCAATTAGTGTTATCCCGTTGTTCAAAGCCTTGACATGGTGGTAGGACCCATTCAGGGAGGACTCTAGAATCTCAGAGTACTCATCTGGAAACACAGCTTCGATCCGGATGTTCTGCAAGCACAAACCATCAAGATAGTAGCATTTAAAAATACTGAGGGGAATGAGAGTGAAGATCTGTTTTAAAGGCCCAGTGCAGTCTAAAAGCGTGATTTTCCTACGATTTATATATATTTCCACACTATTAGGTTGGAATAATACTGAAATTGTGAAAATTATGATAACGCCCTTTTAAAATGTAAGAGCTGTTTGAAAAGAGCGCCTTAATTTCTGGAGTTTTGGCCCGCCTGGGAACATCACCAGGCGGTAAATTAGTTAATAGACCATTAAGAAAGCTCTCTGCCAACAACAGGAAATTTTCCTTTTTCCCCCTCCACACTCAGACCACTCCCAGACAGTCCTAGCAAAATTCTTGCTTGACAAATTGCTTATTGCTATGAAGCCATTGTTGTGTATTTTTGACCATTTTAATTGAAAACATTCACAGTACGGTATCTAATTGTTACCCAGAAATCATTTGATATTGAGATTTTTAAAAACAGCTGCATTGGACCTTTTAAAGTGTGAGAAAAAACCTAACCATTAAAGAGAGGACAGGCCTTACAATCTGGCTAAGATGATAACATAGAAAATCCATAAAACATATTCAAAATCTTCCTTTCCAGTATTGGAATGTCTCCCAGCTATAGTTCAGTCTACAGTTGATTAGACATCAAGAGGGATATGCCAAACAAAAAATCTAGTTTCCATTTTATAAGAGGGAGAAGACCAGGGAGCGTGACAGTGTTTTGACAAATATAACAGACAATGGTGTAGAATTAAGACAACTTAGGCTGAGCTTACATCAGATAAGTAAATCCTACTGCTTGACTTGTCAAAAACTTCGATAAGGATATCATACACTCATCCTGTTTCTAGAACCCAGCTCTCTACAGGATTTATCTTAAATCCTGGTAGTAAAAGAGAAAAGCAAAACAAGTGATCATTTGAACTGAAACAGGATATGTAGTTCAGAAATCACTCAATAACTGACAATGGTTTACTTTAAATGCTTCACTAATGCACAAGGATGAACAAAACGCATGCAACCATACCCAAGCATCCCGGTTCCACAACATACCCTGTTGGGCATGCGAGACACCCATTGCATGCGAAGGCCTGAGCAATTGTTAAGGACAATAAAGTTAGGTTATACAAAGAGGCATACAGGGACCATTTTAAATCTTGTGTTTGTCAAATGCACAATACAACCTGCTGGGATAAGTCTTAAGTAGTGAGCTTTAGCTAGACATGTTCCCCCCCAGACTGTCAAGTCCTGTTATATTACTGCCTGTCTCTGCAATCCACTGAGAATTACATGAGAGAATGGAACACTCAAATTACAGTGGGGAGAACAAGTATTTGATACACTGCCGATTTTGCAAGTTTCCCTACTTACAAAGCATGTAGAGGTCTGTAATTTTTATCATAGTTACACTTCAACTGTGAGAGACGGAATCAAAAAAAAATCCAGAAAATCACATTGTATGATTTTTAAGTAATTAAGTTGCATTTTATTGCATGACATAAGTATTTGATCACCTACCAACCAGTAAGAATTCCACCTCACAGACCTGTTAGTTTTTCTTTAAGAATCCCTCCTGTTCTCCACTCATTACCTGTATTAACGACACCTGTTTGAACTCGTTACCTGTATAAAAGACCACACACTCAATCAAACAGACTCCAACCTCTCCACAATGGCCAAGGCCAGAGAGCTGTGTAAGGACATCAGGGGTAAATTGTAGACCTGCACAAGGCTGGGATGGCCTACAGGACAATAGGCAAGCAGAAGGCAACAAGTGTGAGAAGGCAACACGAGGTGAGAAGGCAACAACTGTTGGCGCAATAATTAAAAAATGGAAGAAGTTCAAGATGACGGTCAATCACCCTCGGTCTGGGGCTCCATGCAAGATCTCACCTCGTGGGGCATCAATGATCATGAAGAAGGTGAGGGATCAGCCCAGAGCTACATGGCAGGACCTGGTCAATGACCTGAAGAGAGCTGGGACCACAGTCTCAAAGAAAACCCTTAGTAACACACTACGCCTGTCACGTTCTGACCTTTATTTCTGTTGTTTTGTATTTATTTAGTATGGTCAGGGCGTGAGTTGGGTGGGCAGTCTATGTTTGTTTTTCTATGTTTTGGGGCAGTTCTATGTTTTCGGCCTAGTATGGTTCTCAATCAGAGGCAGGTGTCATTAGTTGTCTCTGATTGAGAATCATACTTAGGTAGCCTGGGTTGCACTGTTTGTTTGTGGGTGATTGTCTATGTTGATGGCTTGTTTCAGCACAGGTCTCATTTTGTAGCTTCACGGTCGAATTTGGTTTATTGTTTTTGTTACTCGTTTGTATAGTGTTCAGTTTTTCTTGATTAAAGATTTGCCATGGACACTTACCACGCCGCGTATTGGTCCTCAGATCCATCTCGTCTCTCCTCTTCGGATGAAGAGGAGGACGGCCGTGACAGAATCACCCACCAACCAAGGACCAAGCGGCGTGGTAGAAAACAGCGACGACAGCAGCAGCAGCAGCAACAACAGCGGCCGGTATCACAGGACTCCTGGACATGGGAGGAGATACTGAACGGAGAGGGACCCTGGGCACAGGCTGGGGAATATCGCCGCCCCAAAGCAGAGCTGGAGGCAGCGAAAGCTGAGCGGCGGCGATATGAGGAGGCAGCACGGCAGTGCGACAGGTACGAGAGACAGCCCCAAATTTTTTTTGGGGGGGGCACACGAGGGGTGGAGCTAAGCCAGGTAGCAGACCTGCGCTCACTCCTCGTGCTTATTATAAGCAGCGAGATACTGGGCAGGCACCGTGTTATGCGGTTAAGCGCACGGTGTCGCCAGTACGTGCCCATAGCCCGGTGCGCTATGGGACAGCCCCCCGAGAGTGTCATGCGAGTGCGGGCATCGAGCCAGGGCGTATGGTGCCTGCTCAGCGGGTCTGGTCGCCGGTACGCAGTTTTGGCCCAGGGTATCCTGCGCCGGCTCTGCGTGCTGTGTCTCCGGGGCGCTGGGAGGGTGCAGTGCGTCCTCTGCCCGCGCTCCGCTCGTGCCGGGCGAATGTGGGAATGGAGCCGAAGGGAGAGGTGCGTGTAGTAAGCACTAGATCTCCCGTGCTTACCCACAGCCCGGTTCAACCTGTGCCTGCACTCTGGACGGTCCGGGCTAGAGTGGTTATCCAGCCTGGGGAAGTGGTGCC